>NW_017280255.1:572950-694121 GCF_001594065.2 Cyphomyrmex costatus | reverse complement strand
GGAGGGAGAGAGGATATTGCAGAAGAGAGGCGTGCGAGAGCGAGGAGGAAAGAGGTAGGCGGCGCGGGGGAGTGAGAGCTGCAGAGAGACACATAACGAATGCCATTCCTGACCCGCATGGTTCCGCGCACATCGCATTATTGTTTGGCTTCAATTAAACTTCCATTTTATGTAATGCCTCAGCCGTCATTTACGTATCGCGATTCTCATAAGCCGCGAGCGCATAACTTCCTCGTGCGAAGAAATTGTGCGGCGGCTCGTACTGCGCACTTCGTTCGTGTGAACTGTCGCGGGATCTGTCATTGGTTTCTAAGTGCTAGATCGCCAGCAGCGATTTAAATACAATACCGCGTGTGTCGTTATAATTGTATTTCTGTATACCATTTGTAATATGCGACATTTTTTCTCAATTATTTATTGTTAAAACATTTTCCATTCCACTAACCACGTATAGTCTATTTAAATGATTCAAAATAGTTCTCGGATCAATATAGATAAATAATTATTCGTCTTTTAAAATCAAAATCAGAAGAAAAAAAATTCTGGAGTCTTGTATGCGAAACGTCTTTGCGTGGCGGTTCGCCGAACGCCAATGTCAAATTAAACATAGCAATACAAATGTAGCAAAAATATACACGGAGAATTTTTCATTGATAATATCTCTTCATTAAATATTCGTTTCGTGCGCCGCCGAGTCGTTCCATAAACCTCATTAAAAATTAAAAGTAATTACGAGGCCAAAAACATCACACCTGTCACACCGGTTTTGAATTCCACTGTAAAACGCCGAGATTTTGAATCGTCGGTACGGATTCGGTGAATAAGCGCCGTTACTTTTAACTAGCTCGAGCGAGAGGGGGAGAACATCGGGGTTCTCTCGTCGTTCTCTAATCTCGACAATTATCATCGCGTAGGTACACCATGCCGACTAACTTTTACGAGCGGTTTGGAGGTGAGAAGAAGAAGCCGTTCAGGTAAATGCACGTCGACAAACGTCGCCGCGTCAACGTGTTACCAGCGATGACCCGCGAACGACTTCCCACGGCTCTCCGCGTCGGAAGAGGAGAGCCGGTCCTTGTCATTAATTTTATTAGACGACCTGCGTTAGTAACGGCACGCGGGTACCAAAGTAGCCGAAGTTTATCGACCATTGTTGCTTCTGATTTAATGGGTGTTAGATCGTGAGATTTTTTTCTCTCTTAACAAGACTTAAAGATCATCGACAGAAATTATCATTGATTAAATTGACTTGTTAAGTAAAATTAGAGATTTCCTAGATATGCTCTCTACGAATACATTCGATAATCAGCTGTTGTTATTAAAAAAGATTTCTCTTGATTCGAGCAAATATTATAGTATTACAGCGCGCGATTACCAACGCATGCAGGTAATGCGAAGCGTATAATTTTCGAATAGTATCGTATATTTCTTTCGTGACGATAGTTTCGAATTTCAGAAGCTCTTTACGGTTGAAGAGCATGGTGAGTAGATCGGTCACGAGCGGAGGTCGTTCTTCGTGACAGGCCAACTGGCGCAGATGAATTTACATGTACGGCGTAAACTGAGTGAGCTGTTTCTGCAGCGTGTTCAAGGAAGTAGAGAAAGAGAGATGGATAGTGAAAACGAAGAAGGAGATGGATGAAGAGAGAAAGAGAGAGAATAGCGTATTAACGAGCTTAAACGAACGGAAACTAAGTGTCTCGGCTCGGAGTAAAATTAATTAATCGCAATCATCCAAAGTGCTATGACGATCGCACTCGCTGGCGTCTCGCCTAAATTCTTTGTTTTCCCGTATTCGACATAGTAGTTTATTCTCATCTTTCTAAGCGACTATTTTCGCACGACATAAAGCATGCAGAATTTATTGGCCAATTATTAAAATTTGAATTCTATATTTTCTACGAGAAGAGTTTTATTTGTTGTATATATTTAGTTTTGATATTTAGATTTTGTTTCAAAGAATATTTCATGGATATGTGTGATATGAATCTGAGGCAAATGTTAAGTGTACAAAGTAAAGGAATATTTGTTCGTGTACAATCATTCGCCGATTTTTTATATCGTTACGTTTAAAAATTGAATTATTAACGACGGGATATCCTGTAAAATCGAAGAACGCCGGTCAAAAACAGGTTTTGCTCATCAAATATTAATGAGATATTCATAATACTTACTTCGTGTTTTGTATGAATCATCACAAGACGTTACGATCGTCTTACTATTAAATATCATCCGTAAAATTTCGATCAAATATTCCTCAGGTTTCTTAAATGATTTCCTTACATTATCGCTGTATATCTCGTTTTTCAATGTTCTCATTCCTTAACAGTCGTTAATCTTCTTTTTCACTTGTCAGAACAAGCTCGATTATATATCACATTCTCTTAATTATTTATTTAATTATTAAACTGATGATTGAAAATAATGTGTCGATTTTGCAAAATTATTTCTGTGAGCACATTATTTACTAAGTACATTTAATAGAAGTATCTTTCCGAGCGCAGTTTCACATCGATACGAAGCAACGGCGTGTCGTCGGCCTTCAGGGTCACAGAGACACGAAGGAAAACACCGGCGCGTTGCCACGGTTAAATCCGCGCCTGAGGAAAGAATGCGCGATGGCCGCCACATCGCATCCGCGAGACCTCTCGCGTGTCTTTGTCTCCCGAGGCCCAGTTGGCGACCTGTAGGCATTGCCAGTGCACGCACCAGGTGCCTGTAATCGTTCACAAATTAACGTCGCTGGGGCAGCTTCTTCTCCTCGCGCGCGGATTTACCGCTGTTGCCATATAAGGGCAATATTACGCACTCGTGCCCTTACCTCGTGCCGCGGACATATTTCAATCATTTCGTCGACCGGCTTTTAGACGCAGAAACAGTCACCTGCCGGAGATTCCCTTTGCTGAGGAAACGAAGATACTGCAGGGAAAAGATGGTTTTGCTAAAGTATGTATCTAAAAATTTAGCTAGATACAGCTCTAAAAGTAACTTTATTGGACCATCAAAAGAATTATGTAAGATATACTTAAGTTGGTTAGTTAGCTGCATTATTAAAACTTTTTGCGGCATTGCTTATTACGCTTGAGTGCTTCAAAAATTTGGCTATATACATAATACAAATCTGAAAATAATTATTTTGATTGTTCAATATAATTATTTTCAGATTTGTATCTCTGTAGCTAAGTTTTTTTTTATATTACTTCAGTAAAATCGTTCTTTCGTGCACGCGGATATAAAGAATTCAAGAGTAATAAAGAATTATATCGAATGATATTTAAATCCATTCGAATAAGGCATTACTCCATTAACCCTGTGTTTTAGCAACGCGACGGGCGCAAGTAGATAATAAAATTAATTATCTGTGTTCACATTTTATTGAGCTTTATCTCAGCAGAATTTTAATCTTAGGCTCAATTAGCGAAATACTTTATATGGAGTGGCATGATATAAAATTGCAACGCATTTCTCTGTTATATTAAAAAAGCAGATATTATATGCTGATGGATATCGCGTGCAACCAACTTCAAAAATACATGCTGCGATAATTATCATGACGACAACTCACGTGGGACTGGATCGGTACTTTCTCCGCGCGCCAAGTTGTTATACACTCTGTATTTGGAAAGGGCCGCCGAGCGAAGCAAGAATCGCTCGTTTCCATTATTTCAGCAGCCACTTTCTTTCTCATTGCCACTTCATCGGAAGCAAGGGCTATCGCGATAGTTACCGCGCGCGGCAGGTGTTTGCCTCTCACCGAGAAATCTCGCCAATCCGTTGGTCGCATCACGAGAGCGCGCGCCTCGTTGACGAACGGTTGTCACCGTGGCGAACGCCGCCGCGACCATTACCTGTCTCAGCGAACGTTCTCACACTCTCAGCCGGATCTGTACGGATCCTTATGGATAAGATCTACATGAAAAAAGGAGACAAGAAAAAAAAAAGATCCGACGCGTCGTTACTCAACGAGTTAACGCGCGCAGATATATGCGAGGCAACTTAACCGAGCGGCGCGCTTCCAGAACTCTCCCCCAGTGCCTCTCTTTTTCAACGATACTCCTAATTTATGAATATTACCCGCTTCTGCGAGTCGCTCTCTGAGTTCGAGCACGTGTAATAAAACGCGATGGACGCGTATGCGTCATCGCGGATGTACATACGTTCGCTAGTAAGCATTGTCGGTGTGTGAAGAAGAGAGAGAGAGAGATCGAAAAAGAAGAAGAGGGCTGTGCGGTGCGGACTCTTGGGGAAGTCGTTCTTACTTGACCTTAGACCGTAATCGTCGTTTCCGAAAGTCGATCCTATAGACGCGGTCGTTTTATAAGACGATATTAATTGCCAAGTTGGCGACGTCTGTAAATTAGCGTGTCGAGTAAACGTTGTGTACGAGGACGGCGATTGAATATAATAATTCCTACCGTGGAAAGTGGAAGGATATAGAAGCGTACTTCCGGATTAGACCAGCGAACGCTGCGCGTCGAGATTATTAAGAAGATTATGCATGTGCATATGCATATATTCCAAAACCATTAATTTTTCAATTTACACGCTTCACTTGCAAATTACTCTTTTTTTTTTTTTTTCTATTTCTTCAATTATTCGTATTAGTTTTCTCATAAACTGAACGAAGTTACGGATGAATATGGCACGAAATGCTTTCAAGATTGAAGGGAGAAAAATTCTCTCGGCGCACAACGATAAGCAACGTATAATTTACAAGATGTTATACTCGAAGCATCGGTGGTGTACCGGCATATTTGAACTCGCTATAAAGTTTCTGTCAAATTTATCGCAAAACTCGTTGCAAAGTCTAAAGCATGTTAACTTCAAGATTGGTTTCACCCTCTCGTCCAAGTACATCGTTTCGTAAAAGTATGCCATAAGCTAAGAGACTGTGGAAAATTAAGTAATTATCACAGGATAATTACGTTTACAGGCACAATATGAACTTCGGTTATAAATTACGGATCGTGGAACGTTATAACGCGTTCGCTAACTTAAATAAATTCTGTGTAATCTCATGATATAATTTATTATACTATTATAATATATACTTAAAATTTTAGCAATCAATATCTAGGTATAATACAGCCCTCTCTTTTCGCTGTATATATTACTGTAGAGCGCGGATAAATGTGCGATGTACATTGATGTTTTACTTCTTCCAAACGCAGGACGAATCTTACAAAAGAGTCCGATGTCGCCGTCCGTCTTCTTTCTTTTCTTTTTGTCAAAAAATATGCTTAATCCAAGATGCAAATGGCTCGTATCCCCCTTCGTGCTTTTATTACTGGCATTATTTGCACGCCGCGATATAAATAATCGCGCGTATCCTCGCCGGGCGCTGTTTTACACGCTTAACTAATTACCTCGGCGAGACTATACATCTCCGATTATCTGTCCTCCGGAAGCCTCCAGGAGAACAAAGGCTAGTTACACACCGCCTACCTTTACATTAAACTGCATCTGATCCACGCGAAATACTGATTACACCGAGGGGTCGACACCGCCGGGTCGATTCTCCGTATAACAGTGGAGAGGATACTGCACGTAAACGCGAGACGCCGCTCGCGCGCGACTCGTAAATTTTCCTCCTCGCGTCTCTTTCCCGCTCTCTCCTCCATCTTTCTCGCCGGCCAGTAGGGTGGGCCCTTCGGTTGATTTAGCATTCAGCACTTAAATCAATTCGAACAAGTTCGGTACTTAAGAGCTCCCGAGTTTGTACAGAGAACGTTGCTCGCGCTCGCGAGCGTTACCGCCTCTCCAAGTCAACAGCGGGGGTGAGCCGAAGGGGAAAGCCGAAACGCGTGGGCGCAGATGGGCTCGCGGAATCTCGAGGCGTTCATTACAATTATCATAGCAACCCCACAACCGTAACACCATCGCAAACATTAAGATGGTGAACGACGCCTGCGGAACTTCTCTTTCCTAATACCAGGTAGGATAAACATTGATTTCCTGCCTTTCCAGATATCCTAGACTAATCCCGCAATTTGCTTATTTTCACTTCTAGATCTGTCATTTAAATCTCGATAATTCATTGAACCAAGAGAGAGAGAGAGAGAGAGAGAGAGAGAGAGAGAGATCTAAAGATTCTTTGATCGATCCGAGAAAAATCTGAATACATTAATCTCTGCGGTTAACAATCAGTCTTTTTTCCCTTTAACTTTTTCGTCTATGCCAATTCGACGTTTCGAATATCTTTGATAAGTTATAACTGGGAATAGCATAAGTTTGTGGACTTAGAGGCGCGGCGGGGCAAGGAGTAGGAGCCTTTTAGCGACTGGCGCGAGCAACCCTTTTCTTGTAATTCGACGAAATAAACGCCGAACGTTAGGCCAAAAGCAATAAAATAAATCAAGCAGCCCGCTCGGGAAGGAAAACATTACCGCTCGAAGCGTCGTAGTAGCAAACGAGGGTCTTTCGGCTATCTAAAGACCCTCCGAGGCCACGCCGCGTTTTACTGTCTCAACGTTGTCCACGTATGACCACGTTTATCTTTCAGCGAGAATAGAGCCGAAGGAATAACGTCAACCTACGAAAGAGCAATATGACGAGTTAACTGCTGCTTTAACGCGCGCTCAATTCACTTAATTTCCGAGAGATATTTCAAACGCGGCTACATCATATCATGCTATGTATCTGACACGTATAAAATGTCACGTTTCTTTAAAATTCAAAGTGCTTACAATTAGTACTAGGAATATTCTACCTATGCTTTGAATATAGCGCGTAATTTCTTTGTTAAATGTCACATTATACATTTGTGGTAACATTAAAAGGTGATAAGATCTTTTTAAGACATAATACTTTTGACTGTGCCAATCTGAGGACGTATTGTCGTAATTAAAAATATAATATCTTAAACTTGCGCAGCTAAATACGATATTATCGCATAGATTGAGTTTTAATTGAAAAAATTTCATGTTGCATTAAGAGCGAGTACCGCGAGTTGTAGGATTAAGACGTTGTACATAAATCCCATATTCTTCGTTACTATCATGTAGGTTCATCGACTACTCTGTAGTAGGTTCAATGATGTACGATCCTGTACAGCACTATATAATAATGCGCCGTAGTTAACGTGTCACAGAGCAAGCGGTCAGGCGATTATTAGAGATCGTAAAATATTGATTGATTCTACCGCCTAATTTTAACGGCTACCATCAATTACATCCTCCACCGGATGCTGACTTACGCCGGAAGCTATAGTCTTGATGATACCTTTGGCACTCTTTCACTTCACATGCTTTGATTCTTTTTAGTTAACGGTTATTGGAAAAATTATCTTACTCAATTCAACGTATGATATAAATACACATGTATCTGCCTGAAACTGCAATAATTAAAACTCAATTTTTTTTTAATAAAAAATTGTTTTAACGCTCGATAGATAACAAACGTAAATGTAAAATTAAAGAATTTCTAACATTGTAATCTTACTTAACGCCGTAAAAAAATTATACGAAAGTTTTAACATTCGGACAATCTAAATTGGAAATTCGCTAAAAGTGTTCTATATTGATACCAATAAATCAGATGCACCGAATTGAAAGCATTTTCGCTTCAGCTTTAGACCCAACCCATTACCCTTTCGAAGAGCATCATTCTGTCCCTCTTTCAGCCGCGCACTCAGGTCGCGATAAGGATCAATGTTAACGAGAGGAATCGAAAGAGCGGGCTACTTCCTCCAAGAACGAAGTGCCAGGCACGAGGGAGAGATCGTGAATCGGGGTATCTTCGTTAGGATTTAAGGACCAGAAGAACGACGCCGGCTGGGGTTGGCTGGAAGAGTTCGAAAGATACGACATCGGCACCGTCGGCAGAGGGTCGAGCTTCAAGGGGATAAATACAGCCGTCGACGAAGAGAAACACAAACAGTAATTACGAATATCTCGGCGTGGAATCGAAAAGACATCGCGAATCTTTAACTGCTTTCAGCCATCCGACTTCTCGATGGAAAAGGGAGCGATTCCTCTCTCTCTCCCCGTCCCTTTTTCTCTTTCGCTGTTCATTCGATCCTCGCAACATCCGCTTCTCTCTAGAGCCTTATTGGCCCCACCGGGTTTTCCTTCTGCTAGATATCAGAAGTAACTCCGAACCCCTTTCGGTCGTACTTTCGGATTAACCCTCTCCCTTTTCCTCACCTCATTTCGTGTCGAAAACTTATTAGTAATTACGGCAGATATCTGCTTGCAGGATTCGAAAGATGGGCTCTTCTTCACGGCTTCTGCACACAGAAGCTTCTCCCTCTTTATTTTTCTTCGAAGTTTTGCTGACACTTTCGCCGGGATTTTCGCCGCATTCGTTTTCTCCAACTCTTGATTTTCTCCAATTCTTTATTTTTCGTACAATGCAATTATAAAAAAATATAGGAAAATTAGAATTTATTTTAACAATACTCACTGAATATTTATTTTTATTACAATTCTTTTATATCCTTCCTAGTCAAATATATATTCTTTCTATTTTTATTTTATTCTCTTTCTTCTTCTTTACAAAAGGAGTTTAAAATATATCACCTTTTTTAACGGTTTTGTTTTAAAAAGTTGAACGCGTCGGTTCTTCAAACGATAAATTTTAATCGAAAAAAAAAACGATACATATTTAATTTTAAATTATTTCAATAATTATTTTATATTATGCTATTTAAATATTTATAATATTATAATAAATTTTACAAATAATTCTATTATTCTCTCTCAAGATGCTTTTAAGTTTATCTGGACTAGAACAGTATGTATTAGCTTATATTAGATTACTTCTAATTAGCTGAGTTACTGTTCAAAATTTGAGAGAATCAAGGCAACATGTATCTTGAGCAATTTCATTGAAACTATATCCTTGCAATCGGAGCATCTTCGATCGAAATTGGGGTTTCTCCGACTTGTGGTGACTGGTCTAGTTGTCAGAAGAGGTCAAAGCGGGGAAGAGAGGGGAGTTAACTTGCCATAAATTTGCGAATGGACCGCCCAGTCATCAAAGCGATCACCCGAGGCTTCCTTACCCTGAGTCCTTGCATACCGGCACCGATATTAAATGACAAAGGCCAAAGGCATACCTCTAGTAGCAAGGGTTGGAGGGGTAGGAAATTCTCGCGTACGCTTGGCAACCCCCAAGCATCCACCGTCTGGGAAACCAGGAGGCTCTATCCTCTCGTACCTTGAGTCGTCCCCTTACGACGAGAACTCACCTATCGGTATTTCGCGGGAAGGATGTTTTAAATACAAGCCCTACGTACTTAGAACACCGACAGTACTGCTCTTCATCGCTGTATGCCCGTTAATCACAGGCTCCCTACAGATTTGAAGGTACCGATAGCTTTGATGTTAAAACACAATGATAATAATGATGATGTCTTAAAAAAAAATTTTATAAAATTATTTTTCTTTTATTAATACGTTTGCCGTATCATGAGAAAACATTTTTTTCCTCTAGTATCTTAAAAAAACATTTTTCCTTATGAAAATTATTGTTATAATAAATCGATAGAAGTAGAGAAGCAAATAAAGAATAGATACTTTTTTTAAACACACAATTAAAGTTAAATTTGGTTTATTCTCTCATCAGGTATGCGTATTTTCTCTCAAGAATATTTTTCATATGAGAAGAATACAATTCTTTTGGGCCACGCTAATGGAAATATAAATATAGGAAATATATCACGTGATATACAAATACAAATATATTGTACACAAATTTCAAATTGCGACATCTGAATACACCGTGTACGTACCTACACCATTCACGATTGATGGGACCAGATTTAAGGAGAACAACGCTATTGTGCGTCGAGTAGGCCGATTGTTTGCGTAGGACTGCGCAAGTGTAAAGCCATAAAGAAATTAACGAACTTATCAGTTTTGGGAAAAGCACCTGGCGGAACCCGACGCGCCCGGAGGAGTGTTGCTGATTACAGGTGGTCACAATAGAAACATTGTCTCCACCTGGTGTACCAGCCAGCACTCGGCCGATTCTTATGCGGCCGCCTTATCCTTCGACGGTGCAAACGAAACTCTGCAAACGGTGCAGCCGCAGCAGTGCCGGGCAATGCTGCAATAAAGTCAGAAAATAACAGGGAGCAGGGTGAGAATCGTCGAAAGAAGGCACGGGTTTTACGAGCCAGGCATGCATTGTACGTTCGGGGCGACTCTCTCTCTCTCTCTCTCTCTCTCTCTCTCTCTCTCTCTCTCTCTCTCTCTCTCTCTCTCTTCCTTTCTCTTTTTCTCTTGAGAAGCAAACAAAATTTTACGATACGTCTCGTGTCACTGCGCGAGCCTGTAAATCGGCATTTATTTAGGCGCTCATTGTTGCACTAACGCTCTATACCTGTCGGGAGTGGCGATAAGGATATGTGGCAGGGCAGATACCGGCAGTGTCACCTGAATCAAGTTTAGACGGTTTGAGTATTTTCCATGGAACCATTTCCGGTCCAAACTGTACACAACATATACCTCACAATCAAGGTTATCCGACTAAATCATTATAAAGTCATTTAAAAGTATATTTTTTACTCACACTTCAGATTCTCCTTCTTTCCCACTTTCTTTACATATATATTTAAATAATGCATTTGCTTCAACTCTGTTGATTCAAATCAGAGTTTAAAAAAGAAATTCTGCAAAATAGTTTACACGGAAGCAAATTGCTTACGCAAAGAGATAGACCCTACGAGTTTCCGCACAATCAATTAATGTCTATATATCGTTACCGAGGTTTTATTCAGCGCTCTCTTCCGCACACGCTTTTTCTTTATTTTATTTTATTTTTTTAAACACGGCAGGCGACAATCGAATTATCGTGCTCCGATGAAGGGAGATAGATACAATAAAAACTATACCTACACGCACGCGAGCGTGGAAGGCGGAGAGAGAGTTGTTCGATATGAGAGAAGAGAACGCGCTCGGCCCCATCCCTTCATGGGCTATTGATTCCCAATTTCACCGATAATGGCTGGGGCGCATCCTTTTTTTTTTTTTTTTTTACGCCGATACACTTGTTGAACGCCGAACGCGTGTTGGGGGACAGGGCGGGTGGATTTTGTGCGCCCGGCGGGACCTAACGCGCTTTTTTCTCCTTTTCTCCCGTTTTTCCTTTCCTTTTTTTTTTTTTCGCTCCCGTTCTCCTCTTTCGCTCTCCACATCGCGGGGAGAATATGGCTCTCGTCCCACATTCGCATAGGAAACCGTCGACAACTGCGGAGGGGCTGATTTTATGGCGTGTTTGGGGCAAAGCGGACATAAACGTGGCGGGTACGCGAATTGAGCCGCGCGACAGGGGTGAGCCGCAACCTGTGAAGAATACCCTCGATTTCTTTCCGTGTCATCCCAACCGATAGCATAACAGCCTTTACAAGGTAGAAACGTTTTGTTTATTATCCGTCGCAGATCTAACGAAAAAGAAATGAAGTAAAATTAAATAATTTTGAATAAAACTGCAAATTGTCGAGGATATTTTTATGACTGCTCAGTAATTCAGACAAAAATTCCCATACGTGGAGAAATATATCGTATTGAATTCACAATCAAAGTAGCGTGCCTCCTCCCCTCGTCGACTCAAAGACAGACACAGATATATATATATATATATACGCGATTCGAGTATGACAAGGTAAATATCACGGATACGCGCCTGGGTAAGACGTCTTGTCGGTTATTACTTTTCCTTCGAGTTTCCCACAGAAGTCACGATCTGTGGTCGCGGATCATAGCCTGGTCCGCGATACAAATACAACTATGCGCGTACAATGAGGTGTACGCGCACATAAATTAATGGTGGGAAACGCTCGACATGAGCCCGCGCAATATATACGCGTGTGCGTGCACACACCACGCCGCGTGTCCCCATGCGACCGTGAAGCCCACGTCGACATAGACCTATTTACGCTGCCGTGCAGTGGCATGCAGTGCGCGCATCGTTCTTTCGTCCCATAACCGTATGCGGTTTGGCTATGGTCGTTACGGTTCAAGCGTTCTCCAATAACGCGTACGCTCTACGCGTGGTATGCCCGCAAGAATGTGTGCGTTACAACCGCTCTGTGATCATTGGTCAATGTTAATGATGGGCTTCGTCGACATTAATGAAGGGAAATTTTGTCCTGCGAGAGCAGACTAAAATTCTTTAGTCGCCAAGTGCACGATTATCCTTATTATTGTCTAGGAGGGGGCTAACAGCAGCAATTTGTCCGATTTGTTTACTTGAAATGGGATAAAATTGTATAATTTGTTTTGCAAGAGAAATATATAGAGCATTGAGTAGTACGTGATTAGAATCTACTGGAGTTCACAGAAGAATTCACGTCAATTTAATTGGGATAATGTTCAATCGATTATCTCTCGCTGTTTTCTAGAATTCTTACAGCTGCCTTTCGTATCATTCGAAACTTTCGCGATCAAAACGCTCGAGACGCAATAGAACAATCATCTTGTAGAGTAGAACTTAATCTCGTTGCAGCATTCAGTCCGTTCGAACGTTAAAAAATAAGGTTTCTCTTCCACCGCCGCGATCCGTCATACCGCCCCCGTGGAAGACGGTCACGATAGCGTGCACGGCGATAAATTATAACGTTATGGTTTCTCTTGACATTTCTGTGCAGTTGGGTAACCCGACCTGGCCTAACCCCAATGTCCTTACCTTATGTACGTATATCGTATCATGTCGGAGTAAGTGAGAGACAGCAGTGTACTACTACCTGGTGCTCAGCCTGGTACTTATCTTCGCTCCCGAGGACGGAGCGAAGCCAACAATACGAAACTACGCGTTGCACGCAACTGCGTTCCTCCGCATCCGCTCTCATCGAATGTCTCTTTCTTTCTCTGCGAATATCATACGCGTTGACAGAGGGGACAGATACTATATGCCGAGCGGGCGGCAGAAATTTCATAAAAGTGCGCGTATATGGAGAAAGAGAGAGAGAGAACGAGAGGAAGGAAAAGGAATAGGAGGACCACAGAGCAGGAACCGGTGACGCGGCGGCAGCGCCGCCGTCTGACAATACTCGCGGAGTAAGAGATACCTATACAAAGCTCGCATATTAATAATTACTGTTATTCCGTAATGACCGATGTGGGGCATGGGAAGACTCGATAATCCTATGCATTAGTCGCCCCCGATGCGCTCATTTATGCCGCGGCTCCCTGTGCTCCGTTCTCCCGGGCTTTATTCATGGAATTAAAGCAGCGGGAGATGTATCTCTCTTTCTCTCTCGTGCGTTTTCTACGTTTTTAACGGTGCCCCCTACACGGATGCACGCACTTCCGGTGACGGTGAGAAAGCGCATCGCGATCGCGTCGCTTTCGCATCTTGATAGACAATCCCGCGAATGTCGTTCGCTTAAATTACACGCTTTAATCCGGCGGGCAAGAAACGCCGAGGTGGGAGTAGATTCGTCACAATTACCGCGGTCGTTGATATAGGGAACTGGAGTAATAGTAGGAAACGATGACGAGAAACTCTTTACTATTACAGGGTATTAATCCTGGGTTTTGCTTTGTTCGCTCAAGGCATTTATCGAGAAGGAAAAGAATGGTCTTTTATAAGGAGCTGGAGAGCGGTAGCGAAAGAATAGTTATAGCGATCACATATCCGGTAGTGTTGTGAATGTTTCAGGAAAATATATGTTGCAGGTTTATTGGCAAAGAATGTATTTTCTCCAGCAAATTATTTTTTCTATTCTCAATAACGAGAGAAAGAGAGAGGGCAGACGCAACGTATTAATAGTTAATTTTTGTTAATCATGTCAATGTAATATAACGAAATAGTGTGAGTCATTTCTCGACAAATTGAACAGAATTTGTCATTTCATTCAGTGATCCATCCACGCATTACAGTGGAAAGCAGCTGAAAGCGTCCGACAGGATGAAAGGTCGATGTGACTCGATCCCCCGATCGATCAACAGAAATCCTTCGACCTTGCTTTCGGACTTAAACCTCGTCTGGTTCCTGCGAGGATTAACTTCTTGCTGCGGCTTCTTCTAGTGGTTGATCTCGCCAATTTGTTCGTCTGAACTTTTGGCCGAATTAACATCGAACCGCTACCGAGAGACTGAGCCATGAAGCAGTGAAACCTATTAAAGTTTCAGTAGCTTCTGTGGATCTCGCATTGCTTTCTTTTCGCATAGATTTATCTATGCAGTACGTAACATCCTTATTCTCCACAATTTTTAAAAGTACCGTGACGTAAAAAGTAATTCTTTTTCAGTTAATTCTTTCTAATTTTTTCAATTAAGGATTATAAGATTGTTTAAAAAATTAAATTAATAAAAATTGTACATACTTGACACGAAACAATGTTATGCTTTCAAAAGATACTTTACCATCATTTCATAATTTTTACATATTTTTACAATCAAGTGTCGTTATATAATTCTAGCACCTCAAGTTTTTGGAAACTTTATAGAAATAAAAATAAATTGATGAGGTGATATACAAATATATAGAAAATAAAATATATAAATAGCAAATATACACATAAAAAGTTTTGCAAATTAAAAAAAAGTTTCGAAAGTATCGCTAAAAGTTAATTAAATTAAGTATTGCGAACTTGTTGCATTAATTAAGCAAATATTAATTATATCGAACTAAACAGTATGTTAGAAAGTAATTTTTATGTCGGCATAAGTTTCCAGATGGTATTATATTATTTCTTTTTTTGAGAAAATTTTTTGTTACGGAAGATACGAACAAAGAACGATGTGACAATGTAGACAATGACAACCGAGCGAGATTAATCCTGCTCGCTTCCTCGCCTTTTTCCTCTTCTAGACTTCTAAACGCCTACCTTTTCTACAAACTTATCTCGTATAGCGCATCGCGTCTGATTATTTGATGCGCAAACGAACCGAACCTTGAAATAATAAGTGTCTTTCCTGATTCCGGGTTGTGTCGCCGTGTTCACACGTGCACAAGTGACAACCGATGTGTGAACGCATTACGCTCGCCGAACGTGGCCAACAGCGTAACAGTATTTTATTCACATCCAACTTAATAACCAGTCGTAATTTTCGTAAGTAATCATAAATCCAGAAACTGGATGTAATGAGAGTAAGACAATCATGAGTAAATTTTCAATTAAGTTGAATAAGTAATTAAAAACATTAGCTCCAGAAATTAAAAATTTTGTCAACTGCTTGTAACTTCACGTATAACAAATTAGTATCGGACTTTTCTACACTTGTACGATCTATACGTATATTATGTACCTTTATATTTTATGCCATTTATTAAATTCATTTTATTAGAAATATATGTGTCCATCACGTGAAAATTTAGAAGATCGATATTAAGCAACGTAGCTTGTGCTATTATTACGATTAGTAATAATTAGAAAATAATTGTGTAAGATCCAAGCTTCTCTTCATACTTGCTTAATAATAAGTTTCGAGCAAGTCTATGAATTACGCAGAGCGAGACCAAAGGCGCAGTATAACTACCTGCGCCAGTGGGTGATGCTTTTTCTAAGACTAGCAGGCCGTGGAATAAGTAAGTAATGGCCGTGATGGCTGCTATATGAGAATTAAGGGGGCGATGTAGCGGGTAGCGTCGGCGGTTTCCTTGAACGATGATAATCAGCGATTTCGTGACAGACACGGGGCCGTGGCCACGCTAACGAGCAATCGCACGGCCGACGCTTGCTCGGGCGACACTTCTAGGCGTGTGGATATGCCTTTAAGGACTTTACCTCCCTCTCACCCCGTGTGGTCGGCTGGAATTACTTCGGTCTCGTCGGTGTGCGTCTCGCAGAAATTATATCGCGCACATCGCTAAGTGCCACTTTAAATTACAGTACGTTTAATCAGTTAAAAGAAGATATACATTTTCTATTTCCAGGAAATCAAGGCTTTCGTAAAATCGTCACGGCTGGCAAAACTTATACCTTGGCAGACGCACGCACGCACCTACTAATAGCGATATTTTTCCAGATACGCATCGTTCATTTGATAGGATTGTTCCGAGACGGATGTGCTGCTTGATGAGCTACCCCGTGAAAATGTTCACGCGAAAGACAATTTCTTGAGAATCTTAATTCTGATGCCGAGCAGATGTTTCTTGGTAATTCCACGCGGATTTCCACGATTAAGAACTATACTATATTAACCGGTGCTCCAATCATTTCCAACATTTTATTAACGTAAGCTATAAAGAAAGGTATCTTTAAAAACTCGCATCACGACTCTTCGAGATATCTATATGTATCCCATATTACCGTAATCGTGAAGAAACCTTCGCAAACGACCGCTTTACGACTTTCGTCGAATAAGTACTCATTCCAGGCAGGCGGTAATCGGCGCACAGCACACGCATAACCGAACAAATTAAAATCTTATACACTTATACCCATCGACGATGACAGTCACACGTATATTTCACCTCTTTAATACACCCGACGGGCACAAAGAGGCGTGCGCATGAACACGCATCCTCGCATTTCGAGAAACGCCACGCACTCGCATTCTAAAAGAGCCACACGCGCATCATACTTTACATGTGTACGGATGTACCCCCGGCACCTTGTGCCACCACTGCAGAACACTTTTGCGTATCGCCGGCCATTCGTGAAGACCGCACGGCGGATAACGATATGACTTCGCCTCGGTACTCATCCATAAATTCACGAGGACGAGAATCGTGCGGGATAACGTTCCGTCGATGGCAGCGTCACTGCAGTCAGCAGAAGAAAGGGGATTAATGGCCGCCAAAAGAGCAGAAGGAAAGAAGAGTGTGGAAGAAGAGGGACGTCAAGCCGCTGAGGGGATGCCACAGCTGATACGCGCGATCGCTTCGTGCGCGAACGAACTGATCACTCCGCCGTCGCACTTATAATTATTATTCGTATTTTAATGGTCGCGGAAAGGCACCGATGTCTTTGAAGCTGGCGGGTGAGACGGGCCGCTTCTCTCGAGAGCTCGTTCTCTTCCAGCTTCTCTCCCAGGCTCGTTCACGCGGGTGAAGAGAAAGGGAAAGAGAGATATAAAGCGCGAAACCCCATGCTTTTAAAAATATTGGGGATTTTAGATATCAAATGCCGCGTACTGCGCCGCACCCTTGAATCAGCCGAAAGAGAGGGACGTGTGTTCTCTCACAGTTCCTTCCTTCTTTTTCGTTGTCTCGTAGAGTGCCTCCAGCGGAGCCATTCAATCAGAGGCCGAAGATAAGTCGCGGCTTTCGTTTTTAAATCTCCTCTGCCGCGGGAAACACAGTGGTCGATACCGATGTACCGTTTCCATTGTTGAAACCTTCTTCGGATATTTTTTGCAGTAATGCAAGCTGATGGACTTTGATAAAGCTCCGATGATTATTTTTTTTCTTGTTAGTCATTTGTATAATTGTATGTAATGAGCATAAAGAAAAGCAAAGATAGAAGAGGAAATTTAATTAATGTTTGTATAATTGCATAATATGTAATAACGTTTTATATCTATTGTTAAATCAAGAATAGGAAGATCTTAATTGTTGAGATGGAAAAAAATTCATGATGATTTAATAAGTAAACAGTAAAAAAATGTTATATGTGCAAATGATCCTTAGAAAGTTTTCCTGAATATTCGACCGAGTTAAGATTGATGAGAAAGATCTATAATTGGAGGAAAAGCGAGAGGAAAGCGACCGCGGCGATATGAAAATCCTTTCTGAAGAAAGAAAGCCGAGGATAAAGCGAGAGAGAAGTAGAGAATGAAGCATCAATCAATTTATGCAACCCTTCGGCCGATTAAACCGAATCAACGGGTCGAAGACATTTGGTTCTCAGTGCCTCTTCCCCCCGTATGCCTAGGTTAATATAAATTAATAGATAAATATACAATTAGAAGTAATCTATATTAATTAAGGGAAGGTCTTGCCTTCGTGGTGGCTCAACTTGGCTCCTTTGTGGCTGCATCGTGAATATCCGGCGATTCATTCATTAACCCTCACCTTCGACCTCGAGTCTCTTTCGGAGCCGCAGAGACTCCAATCATACCTCGAACAATAACCGAACGAGAAATATCCCTAATGTGTTTTCTTGTTGTCTTGACCTCGCTCTTCAGTTTGCGAATGTATATATCTCCGTTTCTTCTCTACACACACACGTGTTTTCAACCTGTCTCTAATACGTGTTATCCAGAAGCGAGAAATCTAATTTCTTGCTTATCAAAATTATTTACAAGTATAGTAAAATGGAACGTAAGAAATGAAATTGATATCGTGATAATAATTCCCAATATGTTACGTCGTCTAAACCCGGTTAGAATGTCCATCAAATTGGCGACGCGATACAATTTATCATCACTTATTACCGCCATCGCCGTGCCAGTAATACATCACAACGACTCGGCGACGTTCGTCGCTGAGTCAGCAATAAATTTCTCGTCGCGAGCGCGCGCACGTTATCGCGAGGCAATTGCAAGATTTGCGCGGCTGGATTCGTCTCGGGCGTAGAATCCGTAAATCAGCGCCGACCTACGCGGTCCATCCTGGCCGTGCCTCGCCTCGAGGAGATTGCTTTACAAAAATTATCTTCTTTCCTTCATTCCGACGCGATGGCGCAATCGTAAAACGAGACAAAAGCGAAGGGTAGTCGCCTGACACTCGTTCGTAATCCTAAGATTTAGACGTACCCTCGTCCTACAGGATAGCTATAAACAAAAACACAAGGGCTCGCTGTTCGGGGAGAGAATAGGTTACGTTAGCGTGGTAGAAACGCGAGAAGGGGGTCGTTATTAATACAAAGGGGCGATGGTACCCAAATCCCAATCTGAAATACGACGGAAATAATCCGGTTGAAATAAAACGAGGACCGCGGACCACGTTAAAGTTAAGCTCGCTCAGCGCGCTCGGATGTACTCGTTCGTTTTAACGCAGTTCCGCTGAGAACAGAAACACCACGAAAGGCGGGAATCTCTCGGTCTCGGAAAAAAGCAAAAAGTTATATATACCTTGGATAAAGTAAGCAAAGTAATTAGTTGAGGAGGTAGCCCGCGATACAGACCACACCTGTGCGCGAAATCGGCTTGGTGTCGGATATAATTCGCGGACGAAGAATATAAGAAGGATAAAGACCCGGTTTCGGAATTGCCCTATGAAGAAATAAAGAAGTTCGCATTTGTCTGCGCAAGAATTCAAGTATCGATATAAATTTTTTACATCGTCGTTAAAACATGTATAGAAAAATAATAAGTATAGAGTAAAAGTATTTTATTTCCGCAAATAAAATCCGGAAAATTTCAAATTTGTTCAATATCATGGATAATTTTGTGTAAATTGCATTCATTGCAAAATGGAAATGGATGCTGTTCAATTTTGATGCTGTGACATCAGAAACGAAATGTTTCGATTGTTGGCGCCGATTGCGGAGCACCGCGACCGTTAAAAGTGCAAACTACATGGAGGTCCATCTTTTTTAAAGGCGTCTATATGCGCTGAGGGCGGAGGACCTCGTCTGATGTAGCACCGGCATTAAAAGCCGCGATGCCCGAGACGGGAGACTGAAATACGAGCCACGTGAGAATATCATTAGCAAATTGCTTAATTTACGGACCACCGCTGACGGTATTCGAGCGGATGCATTGTGTTTCCGGCGTGGCTATAGGACTTTGTAATTATTATTTCTCCTATCTTAGATTCGCGATTTTCGAAATTGTTAGTTACATCACGAGAGGAGACGCGTCATCCTGCAATCATATTCGTCACGAGTCGATGAAACATCGTTGAAATTGTCAGCTTGAAGGATGATTTATACCGTCGATATGTTGACGATGGATTTTTTATTAAAAATATATTGTGCATATAAAAAACTATATTTCATAAATAATACGCCAACGTGTTAATATCAATAAAGGTAAATGTATTACGATACCGATTAATATTAATGAAGTTATTATCCTTGATTATATATTGTAATTAATATTAATAAGTGAAAGCTCTCTCTGGCTGGCTTCTATTTATCTGGATTAACTAATGAACGAATATAGAATAGACGCATATTTATAAATTTTACTTGATTAAGTAATTATGTTGTATGCGCGTGTGTGCGTATTGTAGATATACCATCGAAGAGCTAAGGCGAATAGCTTCTTCAGCAAAAATTAATAAACGGAAAAATCTAGATCTTTTTCATGCATGTTTAATAGACTATATCTTGCACTAATTAATATCTACATATGTACATATCAGTATTTATATTATTATATATAAGAAAAGTATTTAGCTTTTATAAAGACTGTTAACAATTATATCAAAAGTGAATCACTTCTACCTTTAACGAAAAATAATGCCGTTCAATATAAGCATTTTATATTAAATTATATTGTTCGTACACAATTAAGTATCTTACAAATAACGCTAAAAAATAAGTCTCGATTACCTTTTGCAATTTAAAACACCGTACGTTCATAAAAGAATGATATCTGACAGAATACGATGTCCCGGCGAAAATAAAGAACGACGAGAGTCCCTCATAATTCCTCATTAAAGGGTCGCTAATAATTTTTATAGAGCCTTCTCGTGGCCCGTTGAGTACAATGTAGCCGAGCAAAGAGAAAGAAAACGATCCGTCGATTCCGACCCCCGCGACTATACCCGGTTCTCCCGCCCCCTTTCTCGCTCGTATATAACATCGGACGTTAAGTGGGGACCTCCACGGAGCCGTGGGCCCATCGCGTTTTATCACCGTGGTCATACCGTTTCAATACGCCATCAATAATAAGTCCCCTTTTGATACTCCCGGGACGCGCGTGCAGCGCGTTACGTTTACAGCCCGGCCACGGTATCGCCTTTCGCGTCCACGAAGAATGGAGCCGGATACGTTAGTCTTTTTACAGACGTAGGCCGACATTGTTGCTCTTGCCTGTGAAAGATGGCAGCAATTAAAGCCACGGCAAAATTTTCTTCGAATCTCAGTTCGACGAGAGGAGCCGGCGTGCGGCGATCTCTCGACGAACATTGCCACGTTCTATTCTTCTTTTTGTTATTGTTACCGCGCTTTGGGTGCCGGCGCGAGTCGCGGCGACATTTATTCACGTCATCGTGGAGTAATGCCAGCGGTCAGTAGAGGAGAAACATTGTAGATAAAATTAATGCGGCCCGTTCGAAATAACCACGAGGCGGGGCGATCTGATTTTATTGGGAAGTAATTCGGCTGCCTCGCGACAAGGAATCTTGGCAACGCGAACTTGCTACCGAACCGCATGATTAACTAGATGCAAGTGCAATTCCCTGCAATTATTCGTGGGGCGAGAGGTCTCACTAGTCAGTTCTAGGCTTTTCGGCTTTTATTTTTACAATGTGAATCGCCGTTGTGAGAGGGCACTCAATAACACTTAACAATCCATTAACTCGACTAAACCTTGTATTTTAGGTGTATTCCAAGTAATATATATTTATTTTCCAAATAAAACCATACAGGTGGCTTTCATATGTATGCCTGTTTAACATCCATATGCACAGTGGATATATAATGTTGAACGCAATGTTAAGAATATTAAAATCAAGCATACTGAACACCAGTCTCATTACCGTATTTCTACAGAAAGAACGATTTTGCTGAAGTATCTAAAGAGTTAGGTAGATACAGATCTGAAAATAATTTTGTCGAATCATTAAAATAATTATGTAGAAAACTCAAGCATAATGCGTGCAAAAAGTTTTGACATTCTTGCGACCAGCGTCCTATATAATTATTTTGATAAAGTCCAACAATATTATTTTCAGATCTGTATGTAATTAAATTTTTAAACACTTTAGCGAAACGTTGTTCCCGTTTCATTATTGCCTTATATTACAAGAACTTTATGCAGTATAAAAATCTAAATTATAATTTATAATTCCAGCGCTCTTGAAAACATTTATTAAAAAATGATTATTGCTTCTTTTTCATGCGAATATATACAAACTTGTATCAATGCGATATAATTACGCGGTGTAATTGCTTCACTGACGTTTGCTAAAAACGTTCATATGCACGTAGTTTCTCCTATCGCTCCCTACCGACGTCTATTAGCGTATTATAAACGCATGAAGTGTGCTCCACTCGACGCGTTTCAATTATTTTAGAGAACAATCACGATTGAATCGTTTTTACCACGTGCGTAGCGTAATTAACTTAAACTAGGGAACAGCGCAAAGTGCGTTTGAATAATAATGGCCGTCTAGATTTGTTCATTTTTTATCGCTACTTATTAATTGGTTTCCAGCACTGCGCGCCAACGCGATGCGAGACGGTGCGCTATATCAGTTTGGACAATAGTTGATTCCATCGCGGGGCGCTCTCGCGAATGTAAAGCCAGGCGCGAACGAACGCGATTTTATTGTGGAGAAATATAATCGACTATCTCACCGGTGCAATTAGCGGGAAGAAAAATCAACCGCATTAAGAATGCAGCCGAGGGAGCGTTTCGTCTGCGTATCTTCTATTGTAATTTAGCTTCGGTAGTAACGCTACGTTACTTTCAATTAACCTGAAACGTAACAGTAGCTATTCGACTTGATCCGCGAATCGAATCGTAGAATCTTCCAAAATTTACTACGTCACCATTTGTTTCGCGCGCGGTTTCTCTTATCTTGTCGATGCAATCTTATTTGTGCAATGATATATTATACTCTTTGTCGATTGATACCAGCTGCATCGCTCGTTTTACGTAAACGTCGTAAACGTACAACGGTGAGGCGATCCGCGTGTCAACCTGAAACTCTCGGGGATCTAATCATGCATGTTAAACACGAAGCATACATCATGTTCTCATCACGCTTTTCAATACACATGTAAGAACGAGTACATGCATAGACTAGCCGATGGCACGACAATAGACGATGATGTAATGGAAAATCACACAATTTACATGTAACTGGTATAACTCAATAAAGAATCATAATTCAGCAGTGTAGACGAATATAAATATTGTTTATAATAATAGTGACACGTGACTGTGTTAAATTCACACTGATTTTTCAGTGTGTACGATTTTTTAATTTCAACGTTTGATTGCAATTTCTGCAAAAGCCATAAGCAATTTCTGCAAAAGCCATAAGCAAATTATGCGAAAAGAAATGTATAGTATACTATTCAACTAAATCTTTATAATTAAACGTTTTGATATGAAAAGTATATTGCAAATATAAATTACATATTTTCTGATCTTATGGCATCTGTTTGAGTTCCGTTAGAAAGAGAACGTAATATTAAACGAGACATTAAACTGCATTAGCATATCTCTCAACGCGATTCTTTTTTTTTTTTTATTATTCTTCAACGTAATCACTTCGAAAGGGATCACAATAGAGATCTGTCTAAATCACGCTATATTGACTCCACCGCGGTGAATGCGTGCTTCAACGAATTTATGTGCCGTTCGCAAGTGGAATTATTAGTGAAGAAACCGTGAAATGCGCTTCGGGCGATTTTCAATGCGCTCTGATCCGTTGCTTCTTGCACAAATAGCAGAAGGCAAACAACGTTACGTCCAATTTCGATGTCCACGACCGCGTATAGAACGGCGTGCATTACCGAACGGTCGTTATATGTACCAGAACTGAAGAAAGCAGCCACACACGTCGGAATTGATTTCATCGCTTCGTGGAGCGTGCAACGTATGGGCGTGTGTCCCTTTTCGCTTCCGTCCCTTCCAATCTCTTCGCGTTCACCTGTGCTCGGGCGTTAACTCCTATGAGAAGCCGCAGAGCAGGCACCATCGGGAGCGTCGCGAGTTCGGTGGCCCCGCAGAGTGGGGACAAGAAAATCCGCCGGCACAGAAAAACCACCGAAGAAAAGACTGGCCGCAGATACGATCTTTTCGTGCTAATAATTATCGCATTAATTATAGCGCGGGGAGCGCGCGCGCTCACCTCTCGTCCACGCTATTCACGCACACGCGCACACATGCGTGAAGCGCCGCGGCTACACGGACAACGGGGCGAAGGAACGGCCGCTGTTAGGCATTAGCAGAGGCACACGGGTGAGACTGATTCGCGCGAGGCAGATCTGATGGCGAGGACACGCGTGAGACGCGTAACGAGCTCGCGCGAATGCCGCATCGTCGAACTCCGCTTCTTCGCTTCTACTTAATTGTAATGGCGTAAGACGCGCGTCATTATGATGCCTATCGTTTCTAAAAGCAGGATGTAATTTCGCGAAGGTGTAGAGCGGCGAATTCTTCGGCGGTCATCGAATTCCCCGGGATAATAATCTTGGCTTCACGGCAAACATCCCGAATGCGGGACCCGAGAAAGTCGCGCCGAAATATGATTGATCACCGAGGAGGACCAATTAAGAAACTCCGAACAGTAATTTTGACATCAGGTACTCCGCGCTGATTGAAGCCCGCTTTCATGAAATTTGCATCAAGACACGTGCCTATATACTTCGAAAAGAGAGGGAGCGAGACAGATTTTCCGTAACACTACGATGACATCGTGCGGGACGTGCCGCGAAACGTGTGGGACGTGTAACGAGGACGCGCGCATTGGGACTCGTCAAAACGTCGCGCGTTGCACATCGGTCACGCGTGCCAGCTAAGAATTCGCGTCCGAAGTCAAACGAACGAGAAAAGCATTTCTTCGCGGGAAGGAGAGCGCGAAGTGCGGGAGGAACAGTCGCATGAGGACTTGCGGGTGCGACAAAAGCACCGTGCCAAATTTCGTGCTAAAATCAGAGGTCGTGTCAATCGTGATCGTTTCTGGTAACTCGCCATTTTCTGTCGTTCGCTGTAATCTATGATTCATATTCTGTGTTGCGGTACATATAGTAAACGTGGCGCAAATGTTTGTGTTAAAAAAAAGAGGTTGTGTTGAATTAAAAGTTTAATCGAGTCTATCAGAAGTTCAAGTGAAGACAATATTTTTGAATTATAAGCGTTTGGATTCTTTAATACCTTCTTTGCATTTAATTTGCTTTTTGGACATAAATATTTTTAATCCGTCAGCAACATGGAATTTTAACTCTTCCATTAGCAATATAAATCCTATAGATAGTAATAGAAATCTCAATATAGAAGACCAATTTTTTACTGTTCTAGATTATTCTTAAAAATCTGAAAAAAATTTCGTATGCTTATTAAAGTTTCAACAAGTTTTTACTATCATAGATTGTATTTTACTTATTTTTTATCTGCCGAAATTTTTACAATCAAAACATTGATGGTGTATTTTGTACTTAAAGATCGCATGTTGCCGACGGAAGATTAATTAATGTTATATAAGATTACCGTGATATTTTAATAATCTCATTAATAAAATAATATATCTCTTTCTATCTCTATAAAATTTTTGCTCGATCAACATTACACGATTAAAACTCATAATGTATAATTAAAGATCAAAATATATCTCGGTCGACTGTCGTTTAAGCATTATCGATCTATGCTATCATCAAGTGGCGATCCACACATTATTACAGAGAAATCATTCGGCTGTCCGCGTCGCCTGTGTTTCTTTCGCCGCGTCATACCGTAATTAAGCAGATCATTAACGTCATCGCGATCAGGACGAAGGAGTACGCGAACGAATCGCAACCGCCTGCTGGCGCATACCGTTACGCGATGGTTGCGAGGCGATAGGGCACCTTGACTAATGCGACCGCGGCGAGTTGCACCTTGCAAATTGGCGGGGAGCATGCCTGCGTTCTCGGGGCCTCCGCATTGAAGAAAAACCTTGTACCATCGGGCGCGATTTAGAGACGCGCTTTTGCGATTGTCCACCTTGCGCCTGTAAAACTATCGCACTGGCGCAGCAATTCGGTCGCACACCTGTTCCTATCTTTCTGTAGAAAAGGCAGAAGCGACAAACTAGAAAATACCTTATGTATTTGTGATTTAAATAATTACACTGTAAACTTATAAATTGATACTGTCGAATTTTTGTGAGAATAATAAGATTGTAAAACTTTAGCTACACAATGTCGTTATAAAAATAATAAGGACTTTAAATGAAATAAGTGTATACGAGAGATATGTGGATTCGATCGTGATTACAACACGAAATAACTTACTGTAATATTAACGGGACACACACCTACCATTACACTGTCACATCACACAGTATCAGCCGACACTGTAATTCAATTGCGTTGCATTTAATAAAAATTAAACGTATAGTTCGTCGCGGGACGTGAATTGTTGTCATTAGTACGTCCCCGGAGCGCTGTCCCACTGTGACGGAAAATTTCAATTTTCCGCTCGAGGTAATAGATAATAACGCAAATATTTTTCCGTATGACGGAGGTTCTCTCCGCTGGACAAAGGATTCTATACCTCTGCCTCTCTTTTGCCCTTTCACCACCGCTCCACCGCACTTTGGCGACGACACCGACGAGAGCGACGAAGACGACAATGCGAGCTGAACGTAACGGCGAAGAGTCGGCGAAAAAGGGGCGAAACGGAGACGCAGAAACCGAGAGATATATATACGAGAAATGGCGGTTGTGAGTTCAACAGAGAGAAAGGGAACAAGTGGGAGAGTAATGGAGAAAGAGATAGAATATATGTGTGTGTGTGTGTGTGTGTGTGTGTGGAAATGGAACAAAATGTTGATGGCAAAGGGCGGTGCTGGAAACGAACGAACTGAACGAACGCGGTCACAAGAGCTGGTAGCAGCGCGCTCCTATAAATATGTATAGCCAATATCCGCTTACATTCGGCCATAGCACTCGGCGATATCGTCATGCAGATAGGCGAAGCATGCAGAGTACGGGTTAGGGGTAGGTGGTGGCTGATAGACCTGTGCTCTTCGTGTGTGCACACGATGCCGCTGTATAACCATCGCCGCCACGGTTCGACTTCGCGCGCGTGATGGTGAATCCTTTGCCTGGCGTCATATCGTAGGAAAATATCTAATCTGCATGTGTTTACGTTTGACGTGTCGATAGCGCCGGTGCCGTGGCTCTTTCGGCTCTTACCGCGACGCAAATTAAATTACTGCAAAAAGGCAACAGCTCGTCGCCACGAAGATGGCGAGCGACCGTGTGTGCACCGTGTGTTCCCCCTACCTAAACCGGAATCGGATTCGCGTGAACGTGCGTTGAGACAAATTGCCGGTGGATCGAGTTACGCCCTTGTCAAACGAGCGAATTGGGTTCTCTCGATTTCGGAATCAATTCGATTACGATGTTACCGCTCTTCGGTTCCGGCAACGTAGAAATTTTACTCTCGTGTGAGAATCTTCCATACGAAGCTTAATATAATCTTGCAATTTACTTGATCGGATAATGATCTTGGACTAGCTCTTTTTTTTAATTTGCGAATCTCCGGCGCGCGCTCTGATAAAAAGTATACCTAACGCTCTTGCATCTCTTTGTTCCCCAGCCCTTCGTCCCTGGGTATAGCCGTGTAAAAATTCGGCATTAGCTGCGCGGGTGTTCCGAACGGCTTCGCGCGATTGCATTCGTTACTTCGCACGCAGAGGAGTGCGAAAAAGGAGGATAACCCTCTAAACGCAGCTTTGGGCCTAAAGGCGTCACCCTCGCGCGCTACGGTGCCCATTTCACTTCTTTCCTCGGTCTCGTGAGGCGCCCTCGCGCGCCGCCTTGCCCCGTCGGTATTTTTCAATTAATTTTTTTTCCCCACGCCCGGACCAAGCACCCGGGCCCTTTGGCCGCGCGTGCCGCGCCGGATATCGACAGGGTGTTGGTATATATACCGAGGCTCTCGCTGGCTATCCGCCGCGCGGATACCGAGGCGAAGTGGCCACGGATCAATCAGAGGCGGTCTATAATTAACGAGTTACGGCCCTGGCCGCCGCGCGTTTGCATTAAGACGCGGCTTTTTGTCACTCACCTTCTCGAGAGGGACTGGCTCCGGTCGGCGTTCGTAATTACCTTGCGGCGGCAGACGGTCAGTATCCGCTGGCGGATCCGGCGCGGCAGCGGGGACCAAGCGAAGGTGAGGCGCGAGTTGGTCCCGCCGTTTCTTCGCGCGAGTAAGCGACGCGGATTCGCCTTGAGGGGCCCCGCCGTTCTCCACCCTTTCTTCGTAAAAGATCCGTGCGGTTCTTCCACCCTCTGTGCACGCTTGCTTCGATTGGCTATACGCGGCGCGGGTTTTTCTCCGTTGTGTCTTTACTAGGGTATTTCGAGAAGGAGCATAACAACATCTAGAATCGTAATTAGTAGGCGTAAACACACGCCTACCAGACACAGTGACTTTTTCTCTGTTTTGTTATTCCTCTGTCATCCTTCTTTCCCCCGTCTCGCTTTCTAGTTCTCTTTCTCTCTTCATTTCTCCTTTCTCTGTGTTCCGTGGAAACCGTCTGAGCGTCTAGGACTGTCTCGTCTGCCACGACGAAGGCGTGATACATCGTTGCTTTTAAAACTGATTAAAGAGCTAGCGATGTGAGCTTTTTCATCGACAAAGATACATTCCTCTAATAAAAAGTTAAAACTGACTTTGTTAAACTTTTAACATTGATAAAATATATATGTACGTATGGAAAATAAATTCTGTCCGTTATAGTGACTATCCTTAGTAGACGCGCCAGCACTCTCTTATTTTGCAACAGTATCAATTAATATTTAATATAAGTAACATTAATTCAAGCGGTCAGTATTAAATTACCATCGTATTTTGGCAAGATAGATGCAGGAAGAATGCAATCTCGAGGACGATTGGCGTCTTCATTAAAATTCTAATTCCTACGAGTGCGCGCGTTTCTCCGCGGCGGATGTTTCTGCGATCTGATAATATTGTGCGGGTGCTACGAGCCACGCAATAGCATAGAATTATTTAGAAAGCAAGCATATCAGCGAAACTGTTTCGCTAATAAGTCCCGCATTGTTCTGACGTAGGTTGTATTCATATTTACGATTTTACAAATCCTTTATCGAACTAATAACGATTGATAATTATGATCAACAATCAAGAAAATTCTTTTATGATCATGTTTTAATTTTCATTAAAAATGTAATACATTATTCGTCTTTCTTTGTTTTGTTAAAAATATGACACATATATACAAAACACATTATACTTCATATAAAAAAAGAATTGTTATAGTTTTAAAGCCTAGAAAGTTTTAACTTTCCCCTTTTTTATGTATATGTTTTTTTAAGTTACTCCGAGATATCTTGTAATCTTTTATCCAGTTCCAAGCAGATGCAATCGAGATATTAAGTTGTGCCTCAGCGAGCAGACGGTTTCCTGCCAAAGAAGCCGAGGTGGTTTACAATTGCATCGTTCGTCAGAGATCGTGATCAATTAATTTGACACTCAATTCGATACGCAGATGGCAGATGCAATCGTTTGTCGGTGTGCATATACAGGACGTTTCAGAAGTCGTATGTTTCTTCTAAACTAAACACAATAAAAAACGAATTATCAATAATATCAAAATTCTGGAATAAATTCTGAATTAACACTAGTATATAAATAACTAATAATTAGAAATAAAATTATATTTTAAGCATAAAAATACTAAAAGAAGAAACTAGCGTATTTATATATAAATTTTAATTTGAAGCTCTTTCAAATATTTTTGAACATTGAATATTGATAAGCTTAATTAATATTATATAATAAATAAAATTTTTAGAAAAATATTAGTATTAACGTCAATGTCTTAGACTCCAACAGGAAATATTACCTGTTATTTCTGATAGGTTCGATATATGTACGTGTGCGAACTGGATGAGCGTATAAATGACCGCACCGGCAAATTCGCAGAGCTTGAGGTTTGTATAAAATGAAGTAGCAAATCATCCTGGTAAAGAGCTGAACAAGTGAATAAGACCGAGAGTAAAAAAGCTAACTACAAAATAATGGAGGGACTGAAGACCGCATAGAAAAGTTAAAATGGCAAGAGGGAAGGAAGCACTTCCGGCGGATATACGTTATTTTTGTCGCAATCGCGATGACATCAAAGGCGTATTTTATGAAGAACTGTTCATGAGAGAACTTCATCTTTATTGCGTATCGATAATGATCAGCTGTCGTAATTTTCGACAGGCTTGTATCAAGAGTATGCTTGGCATTTTGCACGCGTCAATTTTTGCGATTGCTTTTAACAAATTGTTAACTTTCTCATCAATTTTAAAAGTTCTGATTTTCTTTATCTAATAAGTATCAAAAATTGGGGATCGATTAAAACAAACGATTTTTAGAAATGTATATATTTATTATAAATAAAAAGTCTATTATATGAGAAGAACTATCGTATAGGAACTGTAAAGATAATGATACTACAATGGGAGAAATAATAATAAAATGAAACAAATATAACATTAATAAAACTCAATAAAAATAAATAATAAACAAAAGATGGCTATGACCCTGAATTCACATATTACAAACTTAAGTATATTTTTATTATAGATTAAAAATTAAATTCATTTCTAATTTATTATCTAAATTTAAAGTTATTTAATTAAGTGTATTAATTAAAAAATTATGTATCTAATACTTTGAATTAAATAACTTTAAATTTAGAGATAATAAATTAGAAATTAATTTAATTTTTAATCTATAATAAAAATATACTTAAGTTTGTAATATGTAAATTCCATAAAAGTTAGTAAAGGATATACAAAAATACTATTAAAAACGTATATACATATAAGAATAGATATAAATATTAAAAGTTCTAATAATTCATAAATATAATCACATAGAAAAGAATTATTTTTTGATTTAATGAAAATAATCAAATTAATAGGTAAAATAATATAAAATAATAAAATATTTAATATGTTACATGCTTATACAATTGACGATACTTAATTCATAAAATTACTTAACAATACAAAGTAAATAATTACACGTCAAGAATGTCTTTACATATACATTGTATATTCTCATTATTCCACACATCCCCTTTGAATTATAAAATCATGACTATTTCTATTGCTAGATGCATTCATTAATGTTTTCAAAATCTGTAACAAAATTGATGTTCCCGTTATCACTTCGTATAATTGAATCTGTAGGTATGAATATATATAATGTAATTAAGTAAGAGAGAAATAATACAGCTGATATCATAAAAAAGTTATTTAATTACTAGAAATTAGGACTTCTGTTATCCAAAATCTGAAAAATTGAATGTCGAGATGCATTATTTCAATCCAATATTTTAAATATGTGTGATTAAGCATTCTTGGATTGAAATAATAGAGTGACCAAGCATTTTCATCTATCAGTGAACATTTAGATTACAAATAAATGATAATAAATTGAAAACGTTTAATCTTGATAAAGATTCGATTAAATGTTATTAAAATATTTATACATATACATACATTATGTAGTACGTTTACCAATTATCTAACATATTGAGCAATAAATTAGGTTATAAACTTTATAATAAACAAATGCTAAATACTCAATTCTTTATGTATTGCTCTATACTAAATGTGACTGACTTTCTAGACAAATAAAACATTAATTAATATTCCTAATATTTACCAATTATTCCTCTAAAATATTTTTCCAATTTGCGAACGTCCACCTACCGATTGGCCACTCCTATTAATAACTTGCATTAATATCTTTATATAATTATATAGTATTGCTGTTATCTATGTTATTTTTTTACATAAGTGCTTAAATATTTATTTACCTGATTGAATACCATGATGAATAAGTAAATGATCTCTTAATTTTTGTATTCCCAAAAATATATTAAAAATATTATTGCAATTGTTAATGATGCATTTTGCCTTAGAATATTTTAAGTCAAGTGTAAAATATTGTAATAATCCGGAACTTCTAATTTCTTCTCCTATTTCTTCTACTATCGATGGATGTTTAGATATCAGATGATCTCCCAAAATGAGAATATCTCCATACATTTCTTTATTACAAATATGGCATCTTACAATATTTGTTAATGTGAAATATCGACACATCATGCTATTTTGAAAATCACGCTTCCATTGGTCCATAGGATTCATTTTATGTCGTTTATTTTATGAATATTAGGTAAGTAATCTTTTATTATGCTGAATCAGCTAACTGTTGATGACAATAAATTTTATCACACTTATCTTTTTTAGTTCTGCTTAATTCACTATAAAATCAATTATAATCGTGCCGCAATGTCGTTGCTTCTGTAACGTTTCACCAAATATGTATTATTACTCATTAAATATGTCATATCAGTTATGTTGTAGAGTAGAGAAATGTTCGGTAAAGGTTAAAATGTCGATGGACAAAATCATAAATATTGATATATAAATTAAATCTATTAGTCAAATTGTATCATTATACTTCTATTTATTTGATGATTGTAATAAAATATTCCAGATTTATGGAATAATAAATATTACCGAATAATAAATATTTATAATAAATAAATTATGATAAATAAATATTTAAACACTTATATATTAGATATATGTTTTGCCAATATATAACAAGCTAACAGATAAGACTTAGCATATAATTAGCAGTTTAAGCTCAGTTAAAATATTATTTCTTAATACTTTTTATTAAAGACATAGATATTAAAAAAAATGTATTAAGATCTTTAATAATATATAAAGTATAATTTTAAATACTGTTAAATTAAAAAAACAATTCTTTTAAATTTTAATGTAAACGATAAAATTGATACGTAAGTGATATAACACAAATACATTGTATTTTATAATAAATTAGTACATATCTTAACTGATTAGGGAGTTAAATAAAAATAAATCTTTTCTTTAAAAATGTTTTGTGCAACCTATCACCAGAGATCCGACGAGACTCGCGCCAATTCATGCAAGTGTCGAGCACACATGCAAATACTCTTCATATAGAACCTTGATTTAAAAATTCCCCAAGCTAATATAGGCTCCCACTACAATGTCTTATTGAGGAGTCCAGTAGTGGGGGCCGGGACGAAACGCCGCGACAGACTGAACCTTACGTTTGGTTCAAAAACATAAGGGCTAAAGTTTTATTATCTTGAATGTTTCCATTCTACATCATTTTTGTTATATATGAATCATTTATTTTACATCATCTTCGAACAAATACAATATCTAAAATACACATTTATTAAATGTGGTTATTAGTTATATTTTTATATTATCTCTCAACTATTGAAATGATATTACATGATTGATTTTACATTAAATAAATGATAGAAACAGATTACAACGATAATTGTATTTTTACAATTTCAATATTATAGTAAATACGTTATATGTAATATCATACATTTACAGAAAGGAATTTCATGAATCATTAAATAAATGATACGTTTATCATTTATTTATTGATTCATGACATTCCTTTCTATAAATGTATGATAACATGTTTTATTTTTTGTTCCTCTTATCAGTGAATGAATCAGATATGAAAGAAATAGGTTCTATTTTCTCTTCAAATATTGATATTCTCAAATACTAATTATCTGTAGACAATTAAAAAATTCCTAAATTTGTATAGAAATTTTAATTATTTTGAATAATTCAAGCATTATATGTATTAACCCCGGATATTTTTGTAGCTATAATATAAATGTTACATGAGAATTATAAAATTTGTACATATATATTGATAAAAATTCAAATGTTATAGTAAATTAATCAATAAATAAAATAAAACGATTAATAGATTGCATATACTTGTAGAAAAATTGATGATTAATTCTCGTAAAATTGTTTTTATTGTACAACGTAAAATACAATGTCTGTTTATTTATATATTCCATTACATTTGAAATATCGAAGATGACTCATGATTCCTAAGAGATGCGTTGATAATTGATGTTTTTAATGATTGGAACGGAATTGATTCCTTCTATAATTTCCTTTTGACTTTTTACCTGCATGAATATATAACACGATTAAAAAAAAGATCATAATAGTACATTAATTGTAAAAAAATATGTAATTATTCAAAATTTAGATTCTTTTGTTATCAAAATATTTGAAAAATCGAATATATATTGCAAATACTATTTGAATCTGAGAATGCTCAATTAATATCTCATAATATTAAAACTTATCAGCAATCTCTGAATATTTAGATAACAAATAAATAATAGTAAATTAAAATTGCTTAATCTCTATATATAGAATCAATCAGATATCAGATATAATGAGCAAATGTCCTTTATTCAAAATAAACAAATAAAATTAATTTAGTTAAGATCCTTCATATGATTCACAAGAAAATAAAACACAAAAATATATAAGGTCTGTCAATTGCTGCATTTAATAGAGGATTCTAATCATGTTATCACAGATATGTTGATTAGGAATAATAATTGTCTTAATAATTAATAATCTACTCAACGTTAGTAACAATATTGTTGTACAATTAAAGTCATAAGCATGATTAAATGTTAATGTAAACATATGTAATAGCTTCTGGAAATTCTATGTAAACAAGGAAATAGAATACTCACTATATATAAGAAGATTCATTAAATCGAGAAATATTAAAAGCACTTGACGTTAAAAAACGGATTTAAACAATACAATAGGATCGCCAATTTCGACAAAAGAAACAAGCACGTAATAACATTTTATTATGTATAAAAAATGCGAGAAAACGGCGGATTGTGTAAATGTATTCTTGCGATAATTGTATGACTTTTGAATATTTTTAATTGTAATGATTTTTACTGATGTGTGTGATGGTCTAAAATAGACCGAAACATCTAGACAAATTTACTGTTTGTTTTGAATAAAGGACATTCGCTCATTATAACTAACGCTATGGCTGTATGCTTTTTGTTTTGTGTTGATTTTATATTCTAAGTCACATAACATATTATTTTAACCAGACATGCTATTTAATTCAAATATTTATACATTTATAGAACATGTGTCCCAGATATCTAATGTATTAAGCAATAAATTATTAGAAACTTTTATGATAAATAAATGCTAAATATCTATAATTCTTGATGTATTATCACATAATATGTACTTCCAATAATGATTCGAGAAAAATAAAACATTAGTATGGTAAACTTACATTTTTCATTTTCTATCATTTTGTCGTAAAAGCCGGGATTCTTTAATATTCGTTTTATTTGTTTTATTCCATATTTCTTTGTTACTTGTGGATGACGACTTACCAAGTGTGCTTGTAAAATACCTATTTCTTTCAAAAAATAACGTTCACACTCATCGCATTGTACAACTATATTGTTCACGATCGATGAGAAAAATAGTCGTATGAAGTTACGTTGTAAAGTTTTTGAAGTATTTGTATCATTCATCATGTTACTTATTTTATGAAAATTAGATCTTTGTTTCTGTTGATTGCTAAGAACGATTATTTATTACAACTGTGCTTCTTAATCTTTCTTAATTTCAATCAATTGTAAATTATACGAACCACGATGCTGAACCACGTGCACAATACCTTCGCCACGTATACTGTGCCTTCGCATCATCCAACAGAGTGTGTTCAGGGTTACCAGATTTTTATCTCGACATAGCACTGCACCAATTTTGTTCTGCAGTTGCTGTGCCTTGTCGCCAATGAGCGCATTCAACGGACTCAACATTTGAGTGAGCGCCCGCTGTTATTGGTGTATTCTTCTAGATTTAAAATTCTGATTGAATGATCTAATGTAGTACTAAATAGTTCAAAACGGCCAAAAATTATTTATGCTAGTTATATTATATTAGCCGTGTTTTTACGCAAAATCTGAATGTTGCAAACTTACAATTAAAGTTAACATTAGTTAAAATTTGTCCGCAAGATGACATCTGAAATTGCTAAATTGGCGACCAATCTCTCAATCTAGCAATCCTGTACATGTTACTAAAGGCTTCGAAGCATTGACTAATCGAAAGAAAGAATTTTACTAACTGATTAATCAAAATGCCACGAAGCATCATTTATAGCATTAAATGGATCACAGCCTACACATGTTATATTAGACATGGTGTAAAAATACGAGGTAAAACGTTCTCGCGAATGCGCAATAAGAGAGTAAGTTTGAACCCAAATTTGATTGGTTGTTGCAATATGTTATTATATGTAGGAAAATGCATTTGGACTAAAATTAGTTATTTCCAGTATGCTATTGTCATTATATGCAATGTTTTACCTTATCTTATTACAACCATGATATCACCTAACAAAGGAAAAATGTTCGGCAGAGCCTGACATATAGATCTTCAAGGCAGAGATCAAATAATGCCGACCTGATTCAGTATATTGTGAAAATGGATGTGAGAGAAAGGAAAAATAGAGAAAAGCGCGTTGGTCTGCGCATGATCAATAAATCTGTACCTCTCTTAGGTAAAGAATCTTTAAGTACGAACTTACTACACATGCGCAGACCAACACGTTTTCTTCTTCGAATACATACATATATAGATCGAATTAGTGTTCGAAGTATCGATATATAAATATCGATATATCTCTGACATAAATACATTTCGATTTGTTTTTCCTATTATTCGAGTATCGCTCGCTTCGAACACAACATTCGAGCAAGAAAAAATCGGATCGAGACATATTCATACTAGAGATATATCGTTGTAAATTATTATTTGTATCGAAACTTTCGAACACTAGAAATTGGCTATCAATTAAGTCATATTGTTGTATTTATTCGATCATTACAATAAAATATTTCATTAAGTACATGTTTTGCCAAACCATGAAAATCTAAAAGGTAACACTTAATTCAGCGGTAAAGATCAGTTAAACTTAATTGAAATTATTTTTACTTTTTATTTATAATATCATAGTGCAGATTATAGTAATTATTATTAACCAAATGACATATAATTTATATAAAAAATTGAAATTAATACATGTAGTATAAAATAAATTTGAGAGTACAAAATCTCAATGATTAGCTTTGATTTTAACTTTTGAAGTTGGAATATACATATATCTTATATATCAGATATAAAGACTTTGTACATCAAAAAGTTGTACATTTTATGTTAATGTTTAATTTAATGTTTAATTATTTTTTTTTTCATTAAATCTCGAAATACATTTATATCAAATGAAGTATATACGCGTAAAAAATCTAAATGTTATATTTTCTAAAAAATATCGTAGTGAAAAATTTCGATTAAAATAAATTCTGTACTGAACAATGACAAACTAAAAGACAATTCATCAGTAAAGATCAGTCTAAGTTTAATTGAAATCGTTTACCACAAGTGCGTTTAAAAAGTTGCTTTAAGAATAAGAGAAAATAAGTAAATCTTATAAATTATCTTTTCAAGGAACAATAAAAACGTTGCACGAAGAGAAAGACGGTAACGCTTATTTAAATTAAGTATCAGATAATTTTAAGTTAAATGTCTTAATAATTAAAGAATATTTCATGTAAGATCTTGTATTATTTAATGTAGTTTTGTAAAAATTATAATAATAGTGAAATAAAAAATTATAATTTTAAAATTATCGAATATTTTGGTGGTAATAAAAATAGTATAAATAATTAATAATTTCTTCTAAAAAAAAAAAATAATATTTTAATTCGATTACTTGATATACTGAGTTAAATAAGTAAACGATTAGATAAGCTCATAGCAGATTGAATTTCTCTATCCCTTTAAATAGCATTGTTGCTTTAAAGTCTATAGATAATGTCTATACGTATAACTTTTTAATATCCTGACAATCGACGAGACCATCGGAAACCTTCACATTTTTTCTATATGTAACGTTCGAGATGCATGCGAACACGAAACGCATGTCCGTACATAAATCATTCGAATTCTCGTATAACACAGTAGCTGCTGCAATTGTTATGCTAACCACTTGCCAGTATCTGCTCTTATATAGCCTATGTTTCCTGCACGACCACCTGTTACCTTCTCGAACCTCAACACCGCCTACGTAACATTCAGCTCGTTCATCCTGGTTTGGCACATACGTAACAATCTCTGACGCAGCCATTTATTGTTCTTCATGTCTTTTTTTCATTTCCTCTTTGTACCACGATGGAATTATATTTAATCTTAAAAACAGTAGCGACTACTGGAATTTAATATTCGTAGATTTAATGAATAATATAGCTAAGGAATCTACAAAATTATATTTACAAAAAATTTCGAAACTAAAGGTTATTCTTAATTAAGTGTCTGTTATTTTTCTCGCAATAATAAGTATATTTGCGTGGGGGGAGGGGTTGCTAAAATATTAATTATATTTACCTCATTATCCTATATTAAATCACATATTACCTAATTCATACCTTGTCCTTTGCCACAACCAAATATACTTACAATATTAGTTCCCACTATTATGTCTAGATAAGAATAATGGACCGTGTCAGGGAATTTCCTTGATAACTATCTTAATAACGATCCATTCTTTCAGCAAAGCGCGAGTTAGCGGAGACGAAAATATGTAACTCCCACGGGATTTATATGAAACGATATTATCGATATCATGAATACTATCAGATCGTTATTCAACGAAATATAAGACGCGAGTCGTTCTAGTCGTCTGAATTATACATTATAACGCGCACAGCGCGCGTCCGGGCATGAACAACAATGGCCTCGTGGTCTGTGCGCTTCGCCTTCGGTTAGCTCGACTTTCTTCAAGCAGAAGAAGAGAGACGATGGAACTTCGTTCACCCCTGTTCAGGAAACTATGACTATAAAAGCAGCTCGCGCAAGATACGCCGTCGAGATCACCGCGGAAACAAATGACGGCAGTGAGCCTTTTAATTGCCGCACCTGCCCCTCTGCGCAGCCCCTGCGAAAACCTGTAGGTGATAATTTTTCTTCTACAGCTGGTCGATTCTCTTTTCGACTGCGTCATCCGCGCCTATCCGAAAGAAACTACGCCGATGAGCGATGACTCGTCCAGATATTCGCCGTCTGTTACGGTTCTAATATTTCAATATGTCATTTCACACCACATAAGAATACGCTCATATGTCATAGCAGTACATATATTAGCAATATAATAATAGAGTGACATAATTTATAAGAACAAAGCTATACTAATTTCTTAATTTCTTTTAAGAATTTTTACATTATGAAGAAAATCAGATATACGTGGATAAAATAGATTTTAAAAATTTATCAAGTAAAATTTTATAATTGCATTTCGTATTATTGATCCAGCGAAAGTTCTATTAAAAATTGCCGTTTTTGTAATAATAAAAAACCATATACAGAGCAGAAGTGTCGATGGAATGTTTCTAATATTCCATTAACGCGCGTGGAAATCGTTGCAAATCAAATAGTGCGTGTGGAACATTTTGATGTATTATTCTTCGGATTCTCTATCTCACTTACACGTGTATGCGGTTTTTTCCCAGGTGCATCGAACCGCGAAGTGGCAAGGAGGGGTGTCACGAAGACGTCCGCAATAGCACGAAGAGTAATCATCGGGCAGATATTTATTTTCTATTATTTCGTGGGAATCGAGCAACATGTTCTTCATTCTGGATTTAGAGAATTCGGTTGGTCATGGGGAGATGCTATCTTCCGCCAAGCGTTTTCATCAAAGTTACCGGAAATTACCGTTGATTTCTCAGTACAACAATGATTCTTTAGAACTCGAATAGCCTTGAAAAAAAAAAGATTCATTATTGTTTAATAAATCGATGAGAGAGAGAGAGAGAAAGAGAGAGAGAGAGAGAACATTAATTTGTCATCTCATTATTTCTAAAAATGTTAGTATATAATTATCTTTTTCGTTGATATAAATATTATTTAAAAAATTTATTAAATAAAATAAAAAATGATTTAGAAGGATCGTTATTTAATCTTCAAGCTCTGAAACAACAGTTCCTTAAACTCGTGTCTCTAATTCAGTTTTGGATAATCCTGGGAAAATTTATAGATGCGTGTGATTCATTGCGTGGCGCGTTAGGCGTTGCGTGATGCGCAGCCGATTGGTTCTATGGGAATCCGGCAGCATCGACGAGGCTCGTTTATTAACCTACTTAGATACCCGATTGTCGGTGCGAATCGAAACGCAGATGGAGATATTCTACTGCGCTATTGCCGCTCTTGATTCGTTAGCGGATCGCGTGGGGTGGAAGATTGCTTCCTCGATGCTCACTCATATCAGGAAAGCGATACAGATCAGACCAATTCTCTGAGAGATATCGCGTGGCTCCACGCTAGGCGTGATGGGGAATAAATTGATTATGTTGTACTTTTCGTGATTCGATAAATTAATTTCTCTAGACATACCTATTCAATAATGTGTCTAATGTATGATTTCCGTGTTATAAATTCAACAGTCATTTTCAATTCAAGCGTTTATATACGATATATTATATTATTATTATTATTATTACTTTATGACAAGCATGTGATATCTAGTTTCGCAACATAAATCACGTACTCCTCATGGATCGATGCGCCTTTCTACGAAATTACACCGAGAAGCCCGTAATTCTGACGCAAGCACATGCGGCCAAGTAGAATTCACAATGGGCGTAGATCGAGAACGTCGCTATTAAGGATAATAGAATATGCAACGAATCATTTTCCCACAGGTAAGAACGAAGACGCTTCCACTTTCTACCCGAAATAGGATTTCGCAACTTATACTATCCAATAGAGAGTCTTTAACTGGCGCAGCCAGTTTAATGTCGTAATTGCTGCACACCTACACACTTGCGTATTCCTCATATAATCCTGTATATCTTTTCTTAAAGATCCATATTGCGGCGGATATAACTCTTTTAATAATGGACCCATTCGTAAATGAACCCTTTAAGAATCGCTCGGAGTTATTTATGCCGCGCACTGAAAGCCGGTGCACGATATCAGCTTTCTGTCACGAATAGCCGCACGACAGCGAAGTGTTGATAGCAGTATGTCAGCCGACAAACACCGATGTTTCTCGCAACACAGCGGAAGTTATACCTACCTTGTTTTGTCAGCATGTTAAAAGTCAAATTAAACTTGTAGGTACCTTAAGCAGCGAGACACTAACCAGCGGAGTAGACAGCGATTTAACAGTCTAAAACAAATACGAGCTATATTCCATAAATTTAAAAAAAAAAAAAACGAGAAGAAGAAAGAGAGAGAGGGAAATAAGATAGCGATAAAAAGCTTCTTAGTACCCATTAAAAACATTCAATTTCTAAATCCTTATTTTATATTCATAATAAACTCTACTCGGAGCGTCATTTAAAGCACAAACAAGTTTTACGTAAGATTATTAATGATATCAGTATTTATCTCTGATTGCGGTTATTAACCAGCGGAGATAACATCTCGAGTAAGTAAAAGGATTATGAGAGTTGTCGCGACACGCTCGCATGTTTCTCTTTCCAAACGGAATACTTGAATTCCTTCAATGCAAGTGCAATGTTTGCTGACGTGGATTTAATTACTTTTCATACTTTTCGTGCAGCGGGCATCGACGATCTGCTTATTCGGCGGCACGTGGAACACTTCAGGGAAGACGGGGAGGGGAGGGGGGGGCGGAAGGGTGCACTATGCATGCGCCGCAGCTTTTAAATAAACTGCTGTCTTCCCCTTTGACTTTACGATAATGGGTTTGTTTGCATTCCAATTTCAAGAAGTTTAACGACGTCCTCCGAAGCGTGTGGCCCCTTCTCTCGCCAAACTTGGTACCGAAGATTCGTGGATAGGGCCCTCATTCTATTTCCGCGGGAGCTCGTAGACGATCAGAAAGCCGTAATAATTTGAACCGACGGTGTAAATTTATTATTCGAGTCTTAGCGAATAAAAAATGAGCAAATAATCCGCAAAAAACGCACCATAATAACAATACATAAGATTAACAATGTTATTCGAGATAGCGCACAATGTACTAAATTCTATTTAAATATTAATATAAATCTATATTTGGTTGTGTGTAGAAATAACGCTGTTATGAAAAGCTGCTATATAGTTGTACTGTAGAAATGAGAAATATGCGTGAATGCGTCCGAGTTTGTACGAGCGTACGTATATTTCTGCAATTAAAACGCGAGGATGGGCATCTAAAGCCATCTTACCATTTTAAACCAACCATATTTTGCACAAAGTGATACCATTGCGCATCACATTAATAACTTTATTAACGAGAGCATAACGTAAGAACGTATTCGCTCATTGTTACAAAAATGTTTAAACGCGATGGAAATCATTTTCAACGAAGGACTATACCACCGCAGCAGAAGTTTGCAAATGTATATATAATAAGGTAACAATACCTAGTTGGTTTTTGCGGAATTGATGTACCTGAGAGAAAAAGTTACGGACGTGGGAAATTCCCGCGAAGCTCGACAAGGTAACACATTCGCCAATCCCAAATTGGAGTGCGGAAAGTACCAGCGAGAGAGCGTATGAAACATGCCGGTAGCCGCGCTTCTATCGTAAACCCTCATTATCGTCATAATTATTATGCAAAGAATATAATGCGAGGCGGCAGCCTGCCAGAATACTCTCGAGATCCGACAGACTAATTTCAATGCGCGCGAATAAATTGCGGGAATAATTTTATAAAATAACTGAAATAAGAGGGAAAGCGCGCGAGCGAAGCCGCACATCTTACTCGTGATTCGAAGAATACGAATGCATATCCCGAGCATGTCATTATTATATACATTTATTATACTGCAGATATCCTTTCATTCCTTGATAGAACTGATTTTTTCAAGATGCTATTTTATCAATCTTATATCTCCGAATTATAAAAACAACACGTTGTATTTTCGTTATGTTTTCGTGATAGAGAACATCGATAGTACATACGGTGACGATTGTGTACACGTTTGGTATGCTTTGTACATTCTCATTATGTTGTAGAACAAAACGACGCTCGGAAGACGTATACGGACTGATCGATCGAAGACTATAGGAGTTGCGGAAGATGGGGGTTGAAGGAAGGGAAGGAATGGTATGGCTGTACTGCTCGGAAGAATCGCTCGGAAACGCGAGATATATTGACCGGACGCCGCTATCACGGAATCCGTGCATTAATAACGCAGCCGGTCTTTAACCCGTAAACTTTGAAACTCGGACGGGGGTGCGATTAAGAGGCTTCCATAAGGCCGTTTCGTGCTGGCCACCCTCACCCCGCTCAACTAGCAGGGGACTGATCCGCGCGGGAAAGGGAATTATGGATGCCGTGGATCGAAGACTTCGCGTGAGACGACGGAAGAACGATCGTTTTGACGATTGCGATCGTTTACGTTGCACGAAGTCGCGAAACCGACGAGACAATTAGAAGGGTTTATAATATTGAAGATGGTATCGACGACGGTAATTGTGGGGTAACAAACGAATAAGCGGCGATGTGAAGTCAAAACCGGCTAAATAAGGTCGACGACGATATGTAACGCGAAATATGAGACGTATATTGAAGAAAGAGTATTTTTTAAAACTCTTTTGTAGATATTTGCAAAAGGATTAAGATTAACTACATAAAATTAAAATGGCGTCATAAAGTAAGACATATAAATATCATTAAAAAAATTAAAGAATTTTATATCTCAATAATAATAGGAATTTGTGCACGTCAATAAATTTACAATTAAAACGTTATTCGAAAGATAACGTTTATATGTTAAGATAGATAGAGCGCAACATTATAATTATTTCCTATTTCGTGTTATATATCTACACGTTCCATTTTCTTGCCTCTCGACGCATTTTTCTCGATGTATTCAGCGCAGAATAGATTAGAATCGTCAACCAATTACTCGTCGCGTGTCTAGAGGCGGCTATCATCTACCATAGTCATCAGGTGCACATAAAAGAGCTTTTGACTGCTCTTCGTTGTCACTATCGTACCTCTTCAGCGCGCGAAGTCGTTCGGCGCGGGTAATATTCAATTTCAGACATCTCTCTGCACGCGGCTGGCTGGTGCAATTTGCCTGGCCGGCCGCGGAAGAGGGAAAAACACGAGCAAGAAGAAGGCGCTAGGCGAGACAAGCCGTGCCGTTCTCTCTCTCTCTCTCTCTCTCAAGCATCTTTTCTCGGATTTCTTTCCTCCGCGTCGTCGTCTTCGGCTACCTTCCTGCATCACCTCCCCCTTCCTATCTCTCGTACCTCGCTCGCAATTCGAAGGGAATTTTACTGCCGCGCCTTTCGTGCTCGCGTAAACTGCTACTATAATTGCGAACGATAGCGTACGCAGCTCGCGTTCGCGGTCGTTACATAAAAACGGTATTCGAGAGGACGCGAGAAGATGTGCTACAAATGCACCTCTGCACGGTGAGGACCGACTACTTCGTAGGTATGCTCGTCGAGACACACATACGGAGGAAACAATGGACGGTACAAGTTGCTCGTCGACGACGTCGGTTTGAACGCGAAATAAGCGTGTGCGCGCGTTTTATTGCCGCGTAAAGACTCAGCAAAACGTCGGCACATAATGCAGCGTACGCAGTCTGTAATGCCTATGGTCATCGATGCGGATGGGCACCGAGCACCGGATGTGTGCGCATAAGACGAATTCGCTTCGATGTAATGTCAGATGTGTTACGGTTGGCGCGAACGGTGACGGCCTGTCAATTATTGAAATGAGCTAATTATTGGTCCGAGTCGAGCCGCAACGAACAGCTGCACCTTGTGTATCTTGGAGAAATAAAAAGGGTGAATGGAAGGACGTGGAGGAAGAGAGACTTCTGCGTAAAACGCTTTCTGAAGGTTTACGCGCAGCGCGTGCTGCACGTCTCCCGTCATTATCCGGTAGCATGCACCGGGTGTTCGACGCGAGTTTGGCATGCTGACGCGGCCGAATTCGGGATTTTCTGAGATTAATGACGAGCGCGCGGTCCTCGTGATTGATATAAAAGTGAGAGTAATTAATTTTTTGTTACATAGTCTTTATAACGATCGCAGTTTGATCGAGCGTTGTCGATAATATCATTGATTTATTATAATCCGATAACATCGCAGATGTTAAGTGTATGATAGAGGCATGGATATAATTATCTTACCGTTGTTTACAAAATCTTTTATACTCCATCTATACCGTAAAACTTTGCATCATTTTCGATATTGGCGCAGTTAGGGAAAATGTAAAACGTAAAACTAGCTGCGGATGTGACTGCAGTTGCAGCAATCATGATAAATCTTACCGTCACGTGACGCAGATTTCTCTGCCGTAAAAGGAGATAGTCTAGCTTTTTCGACCAGGTGATCCAAACGAGGTAAGACGTCCTAGAAGACAAGGGATTGAAATCGTTCGACTAATGGAAGAAGAGCGAGAATAGAGAATTGGACGGCGGAGGGCACGAGATAACGAAAGAGGAAGGGAGAGAAAAGGAAACAGGAGTCGGTGGAAGAATCTTATTTCGCTCGTTCATCCGCGGGAGTGCAGATTCTTAATAGAATACTCGATGAATGTATTTCTCTTACGAGACTAAGACCGGTTAGTACTCGGAAAGCCCGAGGCTGGCGGAAGAGGAGGCGACAGCGAGGGGTGGCTACGATGGAGAAGGACGAGGAAAAGGGGGGGGAGGGGAGGGTGGGTTCTGAACGCGATAATAAATCTGTGCTTAGCTCCGCGACAATGGGCCGGATGGAGGAAACGGAAAGAAGGGTTTAAGCTGCGTCCTACTTACGCTGCGAGGATATTCTCAAATGGATCGCGCCCGAAGAGCGGATTAATCCGCCAGGAAAACGGATTCCGCGAACATTCGGCATGGAGGAGCACGGTCGGGTTTGATTCCCGCGCTCATACCTCACAGGCTGCGATATCTCCGCGAGAAATCGGTGAAATGGCCCTCATTCTCTCATCTTGGTGACAGTAGCGCTAGTTCGCAGTGAAAAACCTGAGAGAGCTAAGTCTCTCGGAGCGTCAATGAGCGAATACGATCCACGAAGAATTTTACACTATTATTTCTTATAATTTAGCATACTTATAATAATTTTGAATAATAAATGCTGCTCGTAAACCCGAAGTTTTTAACATTATAAAGAAAAAATGTATCTCCCGCGATCACATATAAAAAGAGTTGTAGAATTATTAAGAAACGTTGAAAGCGTTTTGAAAACTGTACAGTTTTGCATGTTGTGTGTGTTCTCTCTCTTTTCCTACTAGACTTTACGACGGAGTTTTTCACTCATGCTCGCGGATCCCGAGTTCCAGCAGAGCTTGACAGTCGGGAGTGTCACCGTGTGCATCCAGAAAATGTCGTCAGTTCGGTGTCACCCTTTCCGAGTTGTGCTCACCTGAGCAGAGGGGATCACCTGTATTATACGAACAGATAAGACAAGAACATGTAGAATGCAGGCGACTGTTGGCCGTCCTTGGCTAAGGTCGAGCGTGCGACCTCGAGTGTATGACATTGATTGAATCGCATCTGTACTCTTGAATCTCAACATTTCTTTAAAACATGTCATTAAAATCCCGCCTAAGAGACTGAACATTTCCACAATAAGACGCATTCCACGTACAGTCCGGATCTGTGACAGATCTTTTCTTTACTCAGTACCTTTGAGAGTCATCCGCTTGGCTCTTCAAGTATACACTTAAAAAAAGTTGTGTAATTGTGGCAAATCCCCGCTATATTGAGCACAAATGTTAAGTCAATTACAATAATAAATATACGTAATATTATATATAGTCTTTCTGATGTAACGGTATATCAATTTGCACAAACTTACAGTATATTCAAGTATTAATCATCAATCGCGGCATGACAACTCATGAAATTGCGGCAAATCGTGGATAAGTATATATTAAGATTCCAGGGAACACCAGGGAAGAGTCCGTCTTGTTACCGGTCGAAACCGGTCGATGAGGTACGACAGGTATGTCCGAGAAATGCCGTCAGCCGGCCAGCTGATCCTGGGAACAACGCCCCGCGACGATTTCTTGCTGGAATTAGGGCCTCCTTGATTTAAGGCCGACTAACGCGTTTCTCACACCGGTCACTATTTGCAAGGGCATCGGATTCGAGCCTTCGATCTGGTCGAACTTGCCCGAGGCTTGTGTTTGTACTAACAATTAGACTTGTAGTTGTGAAAAATAAAACGAGTGGATAGAAAAATCTAAAAAATCGGAGGTGTGTAAAGAAGGAAAAAATAAAAATAAATTTCAAACTTAACAAAATCTAACAGCTTTTTCTTTATATTAAGTGTATGTAAAGCATCTTTTAATATCTTATTTGATTTTTTGATGTTATACATATATATACTAATTAGTTATTTATATTATTTATTAAAATTATATAATAGGATTACGCGGATTGTAGCTCTTAAATAAATTAAACAATTAATATTCACAGACGGAAAAGTTTCAAAGATCATTGTTTTATCGTCAGAGCTGATGCTGGCACGATTTTGTGTGTACTGGCGAACCGGTATCAGAATAGCAGGCGATACTGTGCTCCTTTTGAGAGGCGATCCGCCGAGCGGTTCCCAAGATCGTGTGTCGATTGGTCGGGATTGTTTGCGAAATTCTTTCGATAGTATTCGATGAATCTATTGAGGCACGTCGCTCGCGAGTCCGAAGGACTCGGTATGCCGTTACTGGTCGTTAGGCGGGTCGTCTTTGCTATTAAGAACCCGCGGATAAAACCGTCTCAAGAATCCCCCAGACGAACCATCACTTACAACGTCCGGTGAGGGCGAATCCTCTCCTTAATTGTTTACGCAATAATTAAATAAATTTAAGTGTCCATCTCCACAGATCGAGTAAAGGTAAGCAAAAAAACTGCTCAATTCACGAAGCTTTGAAAGTAATGTTCAAGTCTACGTAGAACGCTAGAAGCTAGGTATTAGTGAACTTAGAACGAGCCACAAAAGTTATTTGCGCAACATAGATGAATTATTCCAACTATATAAAAAATTAAGTAGTATTTTTTAAAAAAATATTATATTCTTGTCAAATTTTTTTTTCAAATAAATACAAATCACTAATTAAATCTATACATTTATTTTGCAAAAGATATTATTTTAGAAATGTCATCAAAGATTGAATCGATTGTGGATGATAATGAAAATGCAATGACATGGTTCCGATTCCATATTATTATTTTCAACGAATCCGAACAAGAGGACCAATTTTCACTTGCAGCTTTACCGCGACGCGAAACGCCATTTGCAGGTAATTACAATAGCGAGACGAGCTTATTTCTTGATAGGAGGCACGCACGCCTCGTTCCTTGTAGGCCACGTGGGACGCGGGTAAATCGGGTGGGTGTGGGCTTCAACGTTCAAACAAATAGGAAGTTTGTTCGCCGGGAGTACAATAGATGGAAACCGAATGATATGTCTAACTAAATACGTTACCGTACGCGTATCAAAGGGAGAACCGAACCTTTATGATGGTTTCTGGCTCGCGTCTCCGCAGTCTGCCGCTCGCCTTTCTGTGGTCACGTGTGTACACACGTACGCGTATGAACACATGCACATCTGTACGGATTTTACACGGGCCCGCGTCTTTGTACACACAGGCGCACCGATGGTTTCCAGACGTTGCATCAATTGCAAAATTGAAATTTCAGCATCAACAATAATTACCATTGTCAACGCACCGACGCTACTTCCCGTTCGTTACAGGATCCAGAGTGGTTCTCCATCGGACCTATCTCAAAAGCTCGATGGTGAAGCTTAATTATTAAATTCGCTTTGCCTTTCAACGTCTACACTGATTTAAATTAGCTTAAAAGTCATCTTCATATGCACAACGATATTTCACTATGTGACCACTTTTAGAAATTTGACGTTTCTAATACTGTCGTTGTAGTATTTACGACATATTTAATTTGCAATGTTATAAACTTAATTAATAGAAAATAAACAGTTGCGCACAAAAAATGTCTGATCTGTATATTTTCAATATTAATTATTCATTTGTTCTTGTCAAATGTTGACCGGGGAAATGGTTGCTTTCTCGCACACAATTTGATTTGCAGTATTTTTATATTTTATTAGAATATTGATAAATACTATATTGAGGATCGCTGATGATTTTAAATGCCAGACAGAGCGAAACCTAAAGGTTTGGAAACATCATGAAGTAGATAGGTGCTCTTAGTCATTTCCGACGTATTGTCAGTTGTGTGTCGTGCACATTTCCGGTTTATCCACCGTGTCGACACCTCCGCCTATACGTTAATATGTCAAAGAGACAGGGCAATAAGGATAATTATCACAGCCTCTGTAACGCGGTGCTTGCCACATTTTGAATTTCACCGTTACTTGGAAAGTACCTTCCGCTTTCTGTAAGCAGCACATACTTACTTATTAAAGACGTATCGTGACGTAGAGAAACCTTGGTGTTGATTCTGGCGTTCCCACGAAATCCCAGAAACGTCACATTGCTCTTTTCTCTCTCGTTCGTCGAAAGAATCGGACAATTTCGAGAGTTTGTCTCTGTACCGAGCGACATCTCGACCATATGTGATGGGTGACAGGAGCCCGTCAATGTTTCAAGTCTTGTCATTGATCGTGCGTGATTTTGTGGTAGTGAACACGTAGGGATACAGAGAGAGGATCGATAAGCTGGTAAACTAATTAGCAGATTCGCCGACAAAGACGATCTTTCTTCGGTAGCTGCGGCAACTGCGTTCGTCGCCAAGCTTTTTATATTGGCTTCCTGCCGATGCTTCCCGCTTCCTCCTCATCGGCCAATCGTCGTGTCTTTCTCCTATTCGGTTCTGTCTTCTCTCTTGGCATCACCGCCGGGCTGTTTTCTTTTTTCACGTCCATTTGCTCGCTTTTGTCCCTAACACCGCGAAAGGCATGGTTTCCCACGGGAGACTCCTCGAGAATCACTCTTTTTATTATGTGCACGTAATCGCGTTAAGATCGCGCGATATATTTACTGCCAAGAACCACGCTTTTATAATCTTACAATAATTGCGCGACTCGATTTTTAGGAAAATTACGATGGAGAATATTTTGAGAATATTAACAGTTATTTCTCCTGAAATTTTGGTCATTTAATATTTTTTGTTTGATTTTTTATCTTTTGATTTTGTATCTGTAAAATTTCTTGTGACAAATTCTCAATAAAAATATTATAGTTAAACAGTACAAATCTTGTTAAATCGTACATGTAAGAATAATTAAAAAAAAAATTTTACGTGATAATATATGCATAAGTACTTTTTCTTCTACAGTACAGTTTTCGACTGCTTTCGACATCCTTAATGTCGGTCGACAGATGTGGGCCATCCGCAACGGAAGGGTTACCAAGCCAATAAGGGGTGGCCGGAAGATGTATGCGCTAATAATCGAAGAAAAAAGTGTCCAATGAAAGAAATTTACGGCTGGCACTAATTAAGTAAAAGGGATCCAACCAGTCGTCTCCCTTTCATCCAGTCGCATTCGCTGGCCGCTGCTGGACCGTCCCAGCGGAAGGATTAATTAATTCAGAATATATCAATTAAGAATAAGGTTTGCTTTTCTGCGTGGTGACTCTCTCGCGCCGTCCCTCGCCGTCCCTTCGCTGCGCCTCCTCTTCTATTGCAAATTGGACGTGAAAAATGACGCCTTGATTAATCTCGCGGATAATTTAAAAACGAAGGGGTTGTCGCCGCGGCACCTCACCTCCACCCCCACCCCCTTCGTGCCGCTGAGCCGAATAAAAATTCAAGACGCGAAATTGCCAATCAACGAAGGGTGGGCGGCTGCAGAGGCGAAGGCGTCTACAGGGCGGTGGCAAACCGATTCGCAGCGTACCCGACGGGTAATAACGTTAAAAAATTATCCCTCGTCTGAATTTCATCGGTCCGCTTCGACGCGCCTGCTCTATCGCACTGCCGCGTCGAGTTTCGGCGTTATTTCGCTCTTTCTTGATTCCTTCAGCCTGTGCTAATTCACGGGAGCTAATGAAGCGAAAGAATGAAACATTAGAAAGAGGAAATAAAAATATGACTACTGAAAAATTTCACAGTAGTAGTTACGCCAGAAAAACGAAGATTTATCATCTTCAAGATATAACATTCGGAAATTATTTATCAATTGGACTAAAATCGATTTCTGAAATTAAAATCAGACCTGTCATTTTTTTTTATTCTATTTTCTCTCCGTAATCTAGATTTACATAACACAAGTATACACATATGTTATATAATATTATCTCTGATATATTTGGAGCAATATAATTATAAACGACGTAAAAAATGAAATTATTTTATTGAACAGATCGCGTAATTGTGTATTTATTACTTATTTGTTGGCATTACTTTTGCAACTAATCCTATTTTTCAACATTTGATTTTACAATTAGACTACTTGTGATTTTTAACTTTGGAAAGACTGTAAGAAATTCATACGTACATTTTTAACCTGAAAGAAGCTCACATGAATATATTCTAAATTGCAGAGATCCTCTCATCGGAGTTCTGTAGTAAACTAAATAAAAGTTAATTGAGTAAATGAAGATTTATTCGCAATGAAACGAAGTTGTCGTATAAAGTGCGAAAAGTAAGACTGCGTGGAAAGTGTAAAATACGATTCTCCAGGGTATTCGGACGCCATCCGCCATTGTTTAATAAGACACCGGACTACACAGAGTTGAAGGCGAAGAAGGGTTGAGCACGTCGCGTCGGAGCGAAGTAATTAAAAAATGTACCGCGATAAAATAATATTGGCTACAAATTGCGTCGTGCTCAGCGTAACCCCTTTCGCCTTTTATATAAGATATAAAATTTTATTCGCTTTCTCCCTGTATTTCAGGTCCATTCTTTCTTCCCTTCGTCCAGACAGCGGTTCTCACTTAAAAGATATTTACTCGTCCATATCTTCATTTACATTAGGAACAAATCTTAATCTGGAAATAACCGCCTTAACTAAGACGCACTTTTATTGCTGACAGGCCACCTGCATTAACGCTATTTTAATTTATTCCACGCAAATGAGAAGATTTATAATTATCCTCATAATTACGCTTAATGCAACTTAACATACAATGACGAGGTGTACACGCTGTTTTATTTATCGCTATGGTCGTCTAGATAAAAAATGTATATTCCTTTTTAGAGTTAATATAATAATGATCTATGTATAAATTATACATAGTGATCCATAATTAAGCTATGAGAGTTGTGTATCCATGTGAGATGCCCATGATATATTTCACGTTGATTATGTGTTTCATTGCATCGAAGCAACAGTCGCGTCACTTATTATATGCGGGTGTGTACACACTTTTGATAGCTACCTATGTATATCTAAAAGATACAGGTATGTATAAGCACACACAGCCTCTGGGCGTCCGCTCGTTTTCATCCCGGGAAGGCGACGGAAACGTTATGCAAATGGGTTTTTGCGGGGAGAACTTTCGTCGGCAACGTGAAGAGAGACAGAGAGAGAAAGAGAGGACAGATAAGAGTGGAGGATACTCGGGGGTTGAAGCGGGACGATCAGTCTCCTCCGCCTTCTCTCTCCGCGGGATCGGCCAAGAGCCCGGATCATTTTTACCGAAATTAAATCGAAAATTAGACTCGCATTAAAATGCGCTCTCGATAGGGCTCGCCCGAATCGCCGGTGGCTGAGCAAGCGGAGACGGCGCTCGTACCCGCAGGAGCGAGGAGGAGGCTTTCGTGAAAAGCAGCCGCGAGGATCCGACGAGGATGCGAAGATATACAAGAGACGAGAAACAGAGGAAGATAGATAGAGGTAGACAGAGGAAGCTTCGGGGGTTTAAACCGAAGGAATTCCTTGCTCATGCAAATCGGAGATTCGTAGGAGTCGGGAAGAGAGACGGGATTGTACGAGTTAATCAGGAGCCGCTCACGCGGAAACTAGCTGAAGAGAGCGCGGTTGAGAACCGTTGCGAAATAAGAGAATATAAGGGGCATTAGAGATGTTTTTTTGGATTTTCGATCGCGGTCTGATTCAACTTTCGCAATTTTTATAAAAGAAAAAGAGAAAAAACGGAAAGCTATAGTGTTGTAACAAATTCGATATTCGATTTGACTAACGTTATGATAGATAAATTAATTAAGTTTTACCTCAGATTTTGATTTACTTCCGTATTATCAACCAAGTCTGTCGGTAAGCTGGTAAAGTAAACATTAAGGAAGGAGTAAGACGCTGAACGGAAGGAAAAGAATAAGAAGAAGGACGAAATGAAAAAAGTTCGCTCACGCACAATCGCGTATAAATCAGGGTGGTTAATAAGTAAAAGCAAAGGGTTAGGCTTCCATGGTGATGTTGGGTTTAGCAGGAGGTATGGGGGATGCGCTTACAGGGGTTGGATCTGCACCAGGTCCAATTTACGATTCATTTTGTCGAAACGGCCGCCACCGTCGGTGCGCCTTATATCGCCATTTTACCGATCTGAATAATTAATTTTAATAACGAATTTCTATCCGCCTTCCCCTCCCGAACACTGTACCCCTCGTCGAACTCGGTTACTAACCGCGCTCGCCTCGCTCGTTCCTCGTGAGCGAGGAAGCAGATGAGGAAAACTCCTGCCTCGGACGTTTGACGTAAAGCCTCTATTGTCGGATACATTTTTAATCGGCGAGGGAGGCAACGCGAGCGTGCCTCACGATCCGCCCACAACTTTTCTGATACATCCCCAACCCCCGTCTTGAACCAGTCCGGAAATCAATTACGCGACTCTTCAAGGAGACGCGATACATAATGCTGGATGCTTTCCGTTGCACATGGCCTTTAAGAAATTTTCTTTATTGCGCTCGTGGCACTCTGTGTGGCGCAATTTAATTACGAATGTTTAATTTCTTTGCAAACACACAAAGTATAATATTCTTTCTTGGAAGGAATGATTACACCAAATGCAACATTAAAGATAATAAACAAATTTAAACACACAAATACTAAATTTTTATTTATTTATCTTACACTTGAAAAGTCAACTCCGGCACTCCGTATAACAAATGAAATAACTTGCGAACCGTGATATGATAAAGTCATATAACGTACACGAGACTCGGAAGGATAATTATGTGAGAAATAAACAACGGTGCACACTGAACATTAAACCGATCGATTCGGTGTTACGATCGGTATACGAGAGATCGAATCAGCGATTGTGTGGATATATTTATACGAGGCAATCGACGCACGCCGACCGTTCTTTCACGCGATTAACGATCGCGGACGTTAAATCGCTGACTTTCGAAGAAGCTCGCTATCTTCGTTATGTCCGTAGTGATACACGAGCCTGGAGCGGATAGTTAATTGTCGGAGAACTCTCTTGTCAGTTATGGCATTCCGAAAGCCTTCGATCGAGAGGAACGTTACATTAAAGTTAAAGAACGAACGGGTATTATTTCCAGTGTATTATCGAAGCTTGCTTTTATAGCGCGAGATTATGGACGTACGTGGTTATTAAGCGATCGAGATTGCGAGAGGCAATCGATTTTTTCTCTATCTTCGTAGCAATCTTATTTGCAAAATGAACTTTTAGAAATTGTACGATAAAATCTAAAATATAATTTTTCGCACTTTTATTATAGATGATAATTTCCACCTTCTCTTGTCTATGTAAAAATTTCTATTATGATTTAATTCTCATCGTTTTTGTTTTATCGAAGTGCACGTACAATATTCATTTATTGATTGAGACAGGTAATTGATCAGAGAGAGAGAGAGAGAGAGAGGGAGAGAGAGAAGAGAAGAGAGTATTTATTTCAGTTCAAGTTATTTTTAAACCTAAATAATGGCTTTATTGATAAAACTTCTAAATTTTATCGTATTATTATGCGATAATTTAAATGCAGTGATGTAGAGGAATTAAATTTTTTTTTATTTTAATTTCGAATTTTAATATGAAAAAAATTACATGATGGCTTTTAAATGTCACTCGATATGCGTATTTAAAAAAAAAAGTGCATGTGAACGACGAAGATATCGGCACTCAGTTCGCCATGGTCTTACGACCATGTAGTATTCGGCGTGATATTGCGACGGTAGATGGTAGTGGTGGTGGTGGTGGGCCAGTGATATACAACGCTATCACCCTCGTATTTACTGCAGTGTCAAACCAGGGCGACAACTTGGTTACAAATTAGTGCTTTACACCGCGCGCACGGCCACGTCCCGCTTTTACACCATACGCCCGTTGTGTATGTATAATACGGTGTATACGTATGCACCGTGTATCGGTGCCGAGTCCTCCGACGAGGTATACGAGTCTCGTATGTTTATGTTCCGGGCAGCTGTGCGGCAGAACCTTGCCAATATTGGTTCTCAATTTAATGATCGGCCAATTGCGCGCAACTTTCTCTAACGTGTTCTCTTCGAGAGAGATCGTAAGTTCGCAAGCTGCCACTTGCCAGTTGCAGTAGAATATTTTGAAAACATACCAAGATTTGAAGATATCCTAAATCGTTATGTCAAAGCCAATTGAAGTAAATTATTAAATACATATTTACAACGATTGTTACAAATGTGCTGTATAAGTTTATGTAAAGTATGTATCATACTTGATACAATAGTAAATATAGATGCATCGGTTTTTTATGCGAGACAATTAAAAATTATTTATCAAGATTAAATGATTTTCTGAATACACTGTAAGAATCGAGGATAATTATATCCACAGCTGTGATCATTCTTGAGATCATTATATTCTGGACGCGCTAACGAAATGTACAGATAAAGAATCTTTCTCGGAAGTAAATACAAGATCGATCTCGAAGTAGAGAGATCGGCTTGGCTCTAGGAAAGCCATCGGACACGGCACGTACAGTGAGATTTCACGCCGTATCCATATCACGGCTTTTAAGATCCTGCCTAAGACTCTGAACCAAGATGTATGGCATCGATGGCTCGATAGAAGGGACTGAGAACCTCTCTCTTGCCTTGTGGAAGAGGCGATATATCAGCCGCGGGTCAACAATGTGTAAGCGGTATCGTTCTCGAACCCCCAGGTCGAGCGACCTAAGTTCGCTCTCGGTGACACTTCTGTAGAGTTTCTGCTTCTTGGACGGTGCACACTCAAGATATATGTTATTAGTCGGGCGTGTGGGTGCACGCTGTGTACATACGCACTATGTGGATTCAAGACCTTTGGATGCTAAGTGTAGATTTGTCGAACGAAACTTTGAGTTATCCCGAGGCGATCATCGTCTTGAGAAATTTTAATTAACCTTCTATTATATTATCTGATAAATTCTCTTCCCAACGAAATTCCCAAAGAAACGAACATTTATAATTGTAATGGATTAAAGCGAGCCGCAGTTGATTTGAATATAAATAATAAAATCTAAAGCAGAGGTTTCAAACACTTAACTTATTTAATGACCTTTTCGTGTTTAATTATTTTGAAACTATTTAGGAGTATATCATTAGAGTTATATAAAGACATCACGTATTACTGGAATCACTTCTTGGTGCTTATCCGTATATATATGGTGGAGGAAAAAAAAAATACCGCCTGGCTCGTGCTACGAAAATTTGCCCCGTCATTAGCGCGAGTTGATAAGTGTCGCGAAGTGCGTCATGCGCGACCGCTTGATCCGCTGGCATTAAAAGTCAAATGCAACAGATCCATTCACCGACCATAATTACGAGGAAACCCGGCTGCCGCACGCATAAAAGCGTTCGTTATTAAAAAGTTTAAATGTCTATTAATTACTCGACGTTATGCCGGGCCGCGCCGAAGAACTGTATAAAATGCATTTAATTATCGCGCCGCGTTGAATGAGGGAAATCAATGGGTTTCCCTTTAGCGAACTGACGGCGCTGTTTCTTTTTTCCTCCCTCAAAACCTCAATTTGTTACTACTGCGTCACTTCACCGCGCCAACCCCGCGTCCACCACGTTTACCCTTTCCAGTTACGCCCTCGTGAACCCATCGGCCGTGCCGGTAATGAGGGCGACACCTGAATCCGTGATTACATCGCGGCAATGAAAAGTAATTTGTCGATTCACAGCACGATGGACCCGTTCGATACCGCGCTACCGCAATTTCGCACTTTTTACAAATGAAAAGCTTTCCGCGCGCGGGCCCGTCCGCTTCAAAAAAATATTCTGCCTCTGTATCTGTTGCATTTAATATGTCGATGATAATTACTGTGTTTTCTGCCGAATGAGACAAATATTTGGAATCGTTAAAATTATTGGTACATTATAAAAATAATTAGATGTTCTCCCAGTTTGTGTATTTCGCTGACAACGCATTTTCACAGGAAAAAGTCGAAATAATGTAGAGAAATTGACTAAAACGCAATAAAATATATATTATATATCGTACTTGTTTTTTTAATAATATAACAATATTGATTAATTATGCGGGAGATATAAAAATGATTTAATTCGTATTTTTTTAAACTGTAAGTTTTATTGTACATTCTTTTTTTTCGTCAAACAATATTAGACTCGCAGTAATGCATTATTTTGCAAAATTTCGAACACTGCGAATTTCGCGTTCAAAGCCTTCTTGTTCATGAGGACATTCGAAACTGATATTTTACAATACAGTTAAAGACCGCGGACGGTCGGCGGAATGTATTCTTGGAACGGGAGAAGGATAGGAACCTAGGTTGCTTTGCAACCCTGCTCTGCTGTGGTGTCAGTGAGTCGGATCGCTACTACCTTATATTTCACATCAAAGTCTTTCGCATTCCTGAATGCCACCTGATCCACGCGGTATCCCGCTTCGAGGCCTGGCTTCGAAGGTCTACTATCCTGCCTGGTCCGCCGTCGAATTCGAGTTCGGTCGTGCGCCCGAATAACGCGCCATCAGAATCTTATTTCGAGAAATCGAGCCTGATCGTAAAGTGTAATAACTTTTTTCGACGCCCAACTGGACGTGTCTGTGCGTATCGTATCTATACGACGATCAAATTACTCTCTCCAAATTCGTCAGCCGGATGAATGCGCAGGCATCAACGCAAAACAAGCAGGTGCATTAAATGTCAAATGCATCTTAAGCGCAGATACCAGTATTAAATATCATGGATATAATTACAAAGTTTTATATAAAATCGCCATTCATACATTCAGATTTCTTATGTATAAAATTTTTTATGTTACTTTCCACACATATATATATATATATAAATGTAAATATTTCGTTTCTTATAACAGAAACGATCGTATCAGATTATTATCCAAATTTTATTAAAGTTGGATAATTGAAATGTTTCAAATTTAAATGATTTGACCCAGGCTGAGTTATTAGATTATTCAATTAATTTGCAGTCTCCTTTCCCGTGAGAAGGCAGTGCTATCCGGAAGTCCAGCTGTATCACGCCTAGGTTCTTGAATGATTTAAGAATATCGATTCTGTGAGCGACGGGGAATAGTACAGCGTACACGCGTTCGATCGGGATATCTTAGGTCGTGGATATTTTAGGTGGTACCGAGGGTACCGGTCGCCCTCCCGGTGTGAAGACGATTTAAGGTCTACTGGTTGGGCTCAGCACACCCATGGTGGTCTATATCAAGACAGAGAATCCATTCGATACAATCCTATACCCCCATATCAAGCTTATACCGCGTAATGCCATTCTATCTCGTTCCTTCGCACGATTTAAAATTACACCTAATAAGTCATTCAGCTTCCTCCTCTTCCTGCGAATAAGCGTTTGTAATAATAATCATGGTAATCATAAATTATTAAGTATCTTCAATTTAACTTGATTCGATAATAGATCGAATATATCTTCAATATTTAATTTGATTCGATAATAGACGAAACTTGAATTTAAAATTATATTTCTGACTGCAAGAATTTGTATTAAAAATTTCATAAATACATTGATACAATATCATGTATCGCAAAGATCGACAATTACTTGTTTGACATTCTGCTATCGTAAATCACGTGTAAGATTTACATGATTTAAGTTTTAAAAATAGAATTGCGAACAAAACAATACGCGCTATCCGCGGCGAGAGGATTCACGATGCATCACGGATGTTGCACGATACACCATCTCGAAGCGGATGATCAAAAGGTGAGGGGTGGCCAGGACGGGAGTTTTGGTGCATTTTGGTCACCAGCGATAAAGCATTTTTATGTCCTTTCTGGCCGTTTGATTTTGAGATTAGCCGGGAATTTTGGGCGAACCCGCATATCATGGTGATTTACATCGAACCAGCGTTTCGACGAGGAGAACGCCGGTCACCGCGGTCGGGTAAAGGTAAAATTATCTTAAATTTCAAATTTATACTCATGGTCTTGTCATAATCTTGATTCTGACGCCCGGTCGCGAGGCTATTCGCTCGCTTCCACCCCACGTCGACACGGTGGGCTTATTTGTCAAGAATACTTGCACGTCGCGAGAATTAAAAAAGAAAAGAAACATGGAATAAATAAGGGAAAAAATGAAGATGATGTCATAATAAACATATAGTGATGACAAATTGAGTCTTCAGCATCGAATTAAAATCAGTAAAATTTTATTCAATTAATTATCACTTTTTTTCAACGATATTCTAACTTTTCTAATTTCACCCGTTATTTTAACTCTGTGAATTCCCTGTGGCAGAAACGTGTATTCGGTATTAAATACGGGCTGCGAAATATTATCAATGGTAGCGACCGAAGATCGTCGATCGAATACAAATTATCCACGGGTCTCGTATCGTGTCTACCAATAATCGTTACAGACGCGAGCGAGACCAAAAAGGAGCTCGAAGAACGAAGAAATAGAGGCGACACACACTCGCGGAGTTCGCGCGCGACAGGTATACGTACACATTTTACCGATGCGGCGAACCCTTCGAACACCATCGGCGTATCGCCGCAACCCGAGAACTCGCTCGCTCGCTCACTCGCTCGTTCGTTCGCGCTTACGGAGCCCACCGCGGGCCCATAAATATTTCATTTTTATTTTGAATGGGAAAACGAACGATGGGTCGATGCCGCGCTTCCCTACCCCGTACTAAATCAGCGTTACTTTATTAAGTATTACCTTTAGTTAACAGATACTTAATCAAAAGGTGCACGCGGTACGCCACTAATTTGACTTTGGCCCCCATAAATATTCGGGGACCGCTGGATGTACGGGTCTGTGCAGTCGATGGTACCGGCCATCGGGTTCGGCCGATGCTGCGCCCGAAATACCGGACCGATAGACGGACGGGCGGACGGACGGACGACCAATGGCTTTTGTACCGATAAAATACTTCTGTAATTAAATGCGAGCGGCGCGCATTCATCTAACTGCCTATGTGCGTTCCCGCGACGTACGTTATCGATCACAGCTTTCGGGAATTTATAAAGCACGGTCGATGGGACGTGCGGGATGTGTTCGAATAGGGAAATGAACGGCCAGTAAATCGAGAGTGGCATTAGGGTTACATCATTTGTTACTTTGTCGACTGTTCTACCCACCTTCTTTACGGTCTCTGTGTTTCAGTGTAATACGTAGCTCTTTAGTACGTATAGAAATGCTTTTTGCAGATTGCAGAATATATAATAATTAATTTTTTCGCTTATAACTTAAATAAAGCATAAAATTCAAAATGTCTCGTTAAAACTAATTAGGTGTACGAGCAATGTGTTTTGCCATTCAGTAGCTTATTCTTTTACGGAAGTCGAACGGATCTCAGGACGCCCGCCGCACGACTGCGCTCAGCGAGACTACGATGCGGCCGCAGTCTCCTCGTTTATTGTACATAGGGACGCGGAAATTGTGGCCAAAGCAAAGGCGGTCGGCTCGCGGTTCGGTAAACACTAAACACTCGTTAGCGTATAGATTGAAACGCAATCTGTATTCGGTGCGGCTACCACGGCTACGGAGGAAGACGGAGGCAGACGCTGAGAAGAGACGCAGACAAAGAGAGCCTGGGCTAACTCCGCGACGACGCGGAGGGAAGAAGGGCACGTCAGGGGTTGCCGGCGGAAGGGTAGGTTCCACAGCCCAAAGAGCCCGAGGCCCCCCACTAATTGATTTGTGCTCCAGCTTCAGCGGCCCTCTCTAACTCCGTTCTCTATCTCCTCTCGGTCCCTCTTACCCTCGCAATGCCTCACACACATCAGGACACCATAGGTAAATCCATACGCGCTAAATACGCTACCGCCGCTTCGGCTACCGACCGCCCTTTCCTTTCCGGTGGAGGAAACAGAGGTCACTCCTTCTGCATCAAAGCTTCAAAGGACTGTTATCTTACGGGCACCGTCGTGGACGGCTGCGTGCTGAGGGTAGCTAATTGCGAGATACGCGCGCACTTTCGATGCCTCCCTTCGGCGATCATGCAGTGAGCTTCATAAGTTCGAAAGCCGGCACGAATCCCGGATATAGGTAGCACTTTGATATATCAATTATACTAATTTCAGTTAAACCAATATCAGTGAAAACAGAATGACGAAGACACGAATTTTGAACAATTTTCTAAACACACAAAATTGTTGTTTCGTGTAATAAATTTCAACATTCCTACGTAAAAGAGGTTAAAAAATAATTATAAAACTATACTAACTGAACGTTATTCACATATCCATCCAACTTACTTGTAGCAGTGCGTACGACAATACACTGGTAGATTGAGAGGAGACATTTCTACAGTAATGATATTCGCCGTTAATTGTATATAGTCGAGCGACGCCTTCGGGTTCATCGTTTAAGGTAGAACGTAACGAGGCGCTGGCGGACTCTTTGTTCCATCCTAGGGCAGTCCACTTTGCTTTCCTAGATTTTTCAGTCTTAGGTAATATCCTGAGTAACACAACGTCCTTTCTGCTCCTCCCTCTCTCTCTCTCTCTCTCTCTCACTCGCTCGCTGTATCTTTCTCACTCTGTCCACGGACTAACGCAAACGAGCTTTCGTGCAGTGTGTGATACCTCCACCTTTGCATGTAATGCGTATGCGCACGTACGTGGAAATAGGTATTTTACATATGTTACTTTGACACCGAGTCTGGTTAAGACGTCTCACGTCGACGATGATTACAGCGACGCGCTGTACGACGACAAGATAAACATGATTCTGTACGCGCGGATGGCTCTGTGAGATGCGGCCTAACCATCGTACTATCATTTCCTTAATATTTTTAGGTAATCGAGATAGTCTAAATAAAAAATCTCATGGCATATATCTTCTACTGATTTATATTCTAAGAATTAAAAATGATGTTTTCTATTATAAATTATTTTACTCGAAAATATCCATAAAGTAGTTAATCTTTCTACCCTGTTTTTAAATAGAGAGAACAAACATACTACAATTTGATTATATATTGGAGTACAAAGAAAGAGAGAGAGAGAGAGAGAGAGAGAGAGAGAGAAAGACAGAGAGAGACAGAGAGAAATTAAAAACTTTTATTTATTTTTTCCATGAGTTTACTACAATTTTTCAGTCAAAGCAGCTTTCATCAACGTACATTTAACTACAAATGTTATTGTCTATAACGTTCACGAATATATCACATATCACATTCTATTGTTTACATATATTAGACGGTCGACGGATACATCTATCGCGGTTCGTGTCAACAACGACCACGACGAGAACAAGTTCTGTCCTGGATAATTGGATGAGCTCTTAAACACTGCAAATTACCCCCGCGGCGACTTACTTATTATACTACGAATCATGTGGGACGACGAAAACGGGGACCGAGGAGGCAAAGTGGAGGGACGCACCGTGCGCGACTACGGTTTATATTATAATTTCAAGCTACGATTACTTTGCCTTTTGTCTCTCGACAGGCGTACGTTGCGGTCAAAGCTCAAAAGCTTACTTATTATTTTCGGTCAAAGCCATGCGCCCGCACCGCCTGAGTGACCTTTTTCAAGCTGTCACCCCCGAAGGTTGACGAGAAGGGTCCGTTTCGCGACTGCAAACTGATCTCGTCAGCATTCGTCCAAGAATAAGAGATTGTGCAATCGATAATTGTGTATGTGTGTGTATGTCAACCTGTTCACGGCTGTACACAGATAAGCTCAGAAATAACATCCAGCATTCCGTCAGCGGGAAAAATATTCAATTTCTGATAAGAATGAGATTCGACAATTGCATTCGAACCGAATGGACAAATGCCTTGTGCAAATGGCCGCAAAGCGTAGCTACATCACAGATCGCTGATCTTAACTTAACCCACGGCGCAGGGGAGTCCAGATTCCGCCTACGTAGTATTCAATTTGAGTGGAGCGAATTGCAGATTCTCACCGACTGCCCGCGGGCTTATTATCGCACTTTACCGGGTTGAAACATCGGGCGAAATTGCTTCTCTACCCTGGTCGATCCACCGCGTATAATGATTCTAGAGCGGGCTTTACAACAGGCTGATACGATCTATAGCCGAATACTCGGGATAGTTGAACCAATAAATATGATACAACAAGTGCACTATATTCTTACAATTATATATTGCAATGATTATTTCAAACGCAGCCAGCAATTATATTATTATAATTCGTAGCTCGTTGCATAATTCGTCAGGTGTAATATTTAATTGATTATTGTTAATTATTAGAAATATAAGAAATAATCTACTATTTTATATATGGGTGAAAAGAAGTTATGGATCATGCGATATTATAAAAACATAAGACCTCTCGGAGACGTAGAAAGTTAATAACAGAGACTTAATTAAAGTCATCATTTATATAGGTTTCTTCTTTTTAAACTTGAAGCGTGTGGACGAGAACCGAAGAGCAGGTCCAAGCTCGATCGAGACGATCGCTAAAGACGATGAATCGGCATTAATTGATCGCTCGCGAGGTACGACGAAACGATCAGTGGACCCCGTAGGGTGATGGGGAGGCAACAGAGGGAGATACGGTGGAGGATGTCAGAAGGTGAGATGGGTAAGAGGGGAGGGGATGGTTATTAAAAATGCCCTGAAATATCCGGCGGATTAAATCGTCTCATTTGCATAAGATACGGTCACCGTAAACGCGAATTTATGGATATGCGAACGTATAGATTCGAGACCGAACGGGATAACTGCTAATAAAGGCTCATCCTGGCAGCAAATAATGAGGGGGTCCCCTGGGTGGCGTGGCGCCACGATATCCGACTAAATATCTCGCATGAGCTTATACCGTACGCTACATTATTGCCGCGAGATACGTTGTAAACATTCTTTACTCGATTCGCGTTTCCCCTCCCCCTGTCCCGCCAGCTCCGCGGCGCCGCGGTTCATTTCCTCTTTCGCTCGGTCTTTCCTTCGACTTACGACACTGCGCGAATCGAGATATTCCCCAGCTTTTTCCATATGCAATAAAATGGTGGAAGTTACGGCCCGCAGAGCTCGTGATCAATAAACGTTAATTCATACAACCCGATATTACGATCGAATTTATGCATTGCGACTAATAGCGGTAATACATATTCCGATGGCCCTTCTAGCGATTCCTCTCTTTGCCTTGATTGCACGAAACGCTCTGTATAGTATCAACATTGTTGATAAAGCACTTTTTACTTTTCTATTTTTTAGGGACGCAGAGTACCTAGACTATAGATAGACGTACTATACTTCTAAAAATTTGTCAATTTACAAAGAGCTTTCCTCTCTTAAAATCTGCTAATAATTTAAAATTTGTGTGTTTAATTATTTTTTATCAAGCTAAGCGTATTGATTCTTTATAGTATTTTTACTCGTCCCAAAATGTCTATATTCTCGAAAGTACGATAATACTTAAAAAAAAAATGTGTTCGACTATGTCGTTAGCGAACTTATTGGCTACAAGTCCAAATGCTTAACTACATGGTTTAAAATATTAAAATATTATCGTTGCTGTACGCAATGCATGTTCAAATATAGACTGACACATATGAACAATGCTAACAACGCGGCATGTCACACGCGCATCAAGTGCCAACGGGAGATTTCTGATAGTGAGTGTGGCCATATCTTCCGTTAATACGACTGACTCGTGTAAATGTCTACATTACGACGGAAGACTATAAATGCGACCGACATCGATGCGCAATCTCGTACTTAACAAAGTTTTCCCGTTCGTGAGAAGAAACTGTAAATATTCGCTTGTTTTTGCCTGGATAAGATTTATTATTATTTAGAGGTCGAGTAATTATTTAATTTATCGCAATCATATCGAGCACGGTGAAAATGTTGTCGACTACCGTTAAAAATTTTACGCTAAGAATCGATGATATAAAAATAATCATTGAGTAATTTTAAATCATAACCCGAAGAAATAAAACAGATATATTGTGTTATACAATAATTCTTCTGACACGCAGTAATACGATTATAAAAAACTGATATGTTTTTATAAGACAATTCTATTTCCAACGTTATAAATTGATCTTTTTATGTTCTTTTTTTTTAGCTTTTTCTCACATGCAAGGACTTTTCGATAAACGTTAATATTATTCTATTTCGTATATTAAAAAGATTAATTATTGGCTGGCGGGAAATAGTTATGAAAAACCCAACCAAGACAATAAACCTAATGTAAATAAATTTATTCATGAATCTCATTTAAATGAAAATAAAACCGATACGAGGGAGAATTTCGCTTAGCGAAGGCGATGTGTCTTTTGGAATATTACTTTCGGGATAATAATACGGAATAAAGGCGGACAACCTGTGAAAATTGGCCCGGGACATAAACCGCGATTATATTGCGAGGAACATCGTACACCGAACTACATCCCAAAATCAAGAAATATTCCCGTAGGCCTCATCCAATCGCCGCACACCGTACCGCGAAAGTCGGTAAAAATAAATGTCGCCAGCCACACGTATACGCGATGGTACGACGATAAATTAATCCGGCACATCGTCGACCGCGTTCCTCAGTCGTGGTAACACCGAATCCGTGGCCTTTCTCCCCTGCACCACTTATCCCTGATTTATTGAAATTATATTTCAGCACGCGAGAAAAACGTTTTCCGTACGTTACGTTTATATGGTTTTGCCCAGTATATTTCCCCCTTCGCCCGAGTCTACCTGACAATTATTCCTTATATCCGCGACTAGCTCTATCAACATATATATATGGAGATACGATTATGTACCTATATAATGACTTTATCAGAAAGAAATTATATAATCAACATACAATATTATATTATATATATCGAAGATATTATTCAAATGTCGATCGAGAATCTTACTATATTACCATTGTTAATGCATAAATACTTTTCCCAGCGTAATTTGAATTTTAATCATTATACATAATAGAGTTGCACACATGAACTACTCGTATAATAATGCAATATTAATAAAACGATGCAATGTTAATACGAAGCAGTTATAAGACAATTTACGCACCGCCTTAACTTGAAAGTATATAAGATAATATAAAATGCAGCATGCTGTATTATTGGCATGCCAACGGAGTAGCGTAAACTCTCAATGAGATACAAATAATACAGTTCGAGGGAATTAATAGGCCAGTAGCGTCTCGTTAATATCCAAGCTCGTCCATTCCGCGGCGGCTACTTCAACTCGAGGTTATATACAGCCTCGTAGATGCGGTTCAATTTACGAAGAAAATGTTATTTCTGCGGTAGGTATATATATATATATATAGGCACACACGCTTTCGCGATTGAACTGGTTTATCGATAAAAGCACATCGTAACCTCGAAACTTACATGGCACATTACTAACTAACAAAGCAACCAAATAAATGAGAAAGCAGATCTTTGAAATGATACAAGATATTCCAAAACTACTAAAAATATTTTAGTGATTTCTAAATATATATAATATGAGAATTGCAGTTTATTTTTATTTATATATAAATATTATATAATATTTTTAGTTCTTTCGTTAAAAAATATATAATTTATATAAATTATATATTTTTTAACGAAAGAACTAAAAATATTATATAATATTTTTAGTTCTTTCGTTAAAAAATATATAATTTATATAAATTACGGTGCCTGTGTGCGTAAGCAGAGAAATATACAGTTGACAATACAATTGAAAATAAACGTGGCTTAAAAATTATTCAGTTTTGGCAAAGATTAAGAAAGTAATTAAATAGTTAATAAATAAAATAAAAGAAGTAGAGATTCTCATCTTTGTATTTTCATATGTATTATCTTTTTCATGTAACTAATAATATATTATCTCTTGCAGCAGAACATAGCGGAGAAATTTTCGCCGATACGTCGAGGCAAACTACATGTATAAATACATTGAGCACTTAGACGGCCACTTTGACCACGTCTACGTTTCCGTTCAGCAGCTGCCAGGCCCTTCCTGTTTCTCGTTTCCGCCGCATTGACGCTCTCCAGATCAAGATAATCGAAGCTGGTACAGACCGTCGCTTATTCGAACGAACCTATCTGCCGTTGGGGGTGGTTTGGGTGGATCGCCGGGGAGGATACTGTTGTATCTTGGCGCTATTAGCGGGAACAATACCGGAACCAGTCTGGGATGTATCCTGTCTTTAACGCCTCTCGCTCCCTCTCTGTCACCCGTGCTTGGTTGACACCCTCTGTTCCCGCTTCTCTCTCACGGCATCTCTCATTTCTATCCTTCCTTACGCCCTTCTCGCGCCACCGAAGAGCCTCGAGTGCCCGATGCTTTTTCTCGCGGGCAATTTATCAAGGCTCTCCGATGTTTTTGTATCTGTCAAAGTATGGCGTATTGTGTATACATACATATATATATATATATATATATTTGTGTGTGTATAGTTATATATAGCTATACATCGAATCTGCTGTCGTGGTGAAGTGCAGTCACAACGAGAAAAGAAGCTTCCAGCGCAATTCGTTCTTGCGAAGAATTACGGACGATTCAGGCGCAACTGTCACTGAGAGGGCGTCGCGAAAACAGATTTGATACATCGTTGCTTGTCACGCATCAATGTAATTATTATCTGCGCGAATGTCTTGTGTGCACAGCCATTTTCTGATCTTCGAAATCAAGTCGATCAACTATATTGAATATACAGTTCCGAATATGACTTTGTATTATTCAATGCGAATATACTCAAATCTAAATAAGATACTACACAAAATATTTAAATCTTAATGAAGTATGCACGTATAACATTCAATCATTAAAACTAATGCAAAAAAATTTGAATATTTTAAGCTCCAGCTGTTTAGTGAGAAGTATTTCTCAATGAAAATTGGTATTCTTCTTAAAGATTCGACAATGTTATTGATATGCGACTGGTAGGCGTCACCAACAGGGAGAGTAGCTTCTTCGAAGTAATTTATATATTTTCTTTCGGCCGATATTTGTCATCAAAGAGTGGCCATTAGTAGAAGAGCGGAGCAAAAGAAAGGCCTCTGGGAGACACAGCAGGAGGCATTAGACCGTAGCTCCCATTAGCTCGACTTGGTTTTTCTCCCGAAAGGAAATTAATGGCCGATCTCTGCTCGGATCCTACCACCGATAGAACCAAGTCGAACTGTATTCTCGTTATCCTCTGTGTCTTACGCGCGAGAGATCGTGATCCGACTATAATTAGATATCAATTTCTGATTTTTCTTAATAGATATCTCGTATTCTAATTTAATTATAGCAAAGGTGACTACCAAAATAAAATAATCCCACTAGACTTGACTATCTATTAATTCAAGATAACGCGCGCCCCGTCACTGGATGATCAATCATAACGCGGAAAGAGACGTCACGATACAAACGTCGTATCTAAGCGCTGCTTCTCGAAGCTATAGGGAGTCAGTCGACGGTCGTTCGCACTCGCAGTTGGGAACCACGTGAGTGGCACGTGACTTAAGAGGATGTAGCAATTATATCTCCACTTCATCCTCTCCTCAACCTTCACTCTGCGCCACCTCCGCGACCAGCATTGCCTCCTCTTGCCCAGTCTGTTTCATCTTCCTTCAACACCTTCCCCCCACTCTCTCTATCGGATGCGGACCGTCTTCGTAGCGCAACAATTAACGTAGCTTCGTGATATCAAAAATGGCCCTTCCTCGAATCCAAAAACCGGCGGCTACTCATCAAAGGCGCCCGCAATAAATTCTTATTGCTGGGGATCGGGGTATTTACGATTCCTTGAACACGCGCACTTCTTTTTTTTTCCTTAATCGCTCCTTTTCTTCCCTTTTCTATCGATTATTGAAACGCTCCCTTAAGGTTAGGTACTCTTCTCCTTTCGTCGATTCACATTCAAAGCGACATTAGATCGAATCCAACGTTTCGGGCCACTATTAAGTTCTCCATACTAATTGACGGAAACACTTGACTGGAAATTTCTTCAAGATAATACAAAACCATAAAAGATTGATAGAGACACCGGTTTCTATCTTTTACGGCGCAATCGTCAAAGATGAACGTGCCGTGCATATTTAGTCGAACTCGTTCGGACAGCGTAGAGGAAATGAGATAAGAGAAAGCGGAATTATACGAGGCAGGTGTAGGTGGTCCCCGCGGCCATTCCCCCGGGAACGCATTTGCGGGCCGTTTGGGCCGACCCGGATCGAGGCCTGATCTCCTGAGCCTTACACTTATACGGTAGCCGAACGACCCCAGGAAATCTAATTGTCGGTCTTCGAGCAAATTGCAAAAATAAACACGCTCGCGGATGACGGGGACGAAGGGGTTATGCTAGGTAGAAAAGGGGGTGAGGACGGGGGACGTTGAATCGAGGACCAACCAGCGGTCGCCGGAAGTCTCTTCCTTTTTTCTGTCTCCGTCTCTGTCCCTTCCTCTCGCGATCTCCCTTCGATTCTCTTCCACGGGGAATGGAAATACTAATTTTGCGGAATACAGTGGCCGGACTGCGGTGAGCGCCCATTGGAAGACGGTGGTGTGGGTCGTGATTACCTGAGGATAATTATAGTCGACGTGCGCGCAGCTTATAGAAGAGGGTGGTGGGGCCCCTGTGTGTACCACGTCCGATGTGCGTTTACGTGTGCGTGTGGGTAGATATCACATGCCTGATGGAGGTCCAAGTAAAGTCTTTGTAAAAGCGTGTGTCATTTTTCGAAATCCTTCTTGCGCGGTTTTCCTTTCTCCGATGCCAATTCCGGGGGGAGAGATACGATTCTTGTAAATTCATTGTAATTTTACATGAATTGATATATAAAATATTATTGTAAGAAAAACTATACATTTATACATTCTTTCATTTGTTACTACAAAGGTTATAGATATGAGCTATCTCGCTTATTGTCATTATAAAATTAAAGCAGAAAAATAAAGTATGTAACATTCCGGTCTCATCGGATTAACATTGACGAGACGTGTTTCAACGAGACTCTTTTCGTACGAGAGAGGCCGAAAGAAGACCATCGACAAAAGGCAGAAAAGGGAGTAAGCGACGACGAAGAACAGCCGCGAGGAGGACGGAGAGGACGAATGCGAAGGGGGTCATGAACTTGCGCACTTCGAGCGGTTGAGAGAATTCGTGTCTTTGTCTCTTCGATGAAGGGCGCCGCGGTAGATATCTCTCGGGGTATATATGTGCGCGGTTTGAGGTGGAGGCACTAAATCAAGGCCCCGCATGCTTTAGATGGCGTCTAACAAATGAGCCAATGACAACCAGCCCAGCCTGGCTGCGCTTTCTCGCGCTCTCCCTTTCTCTTTCTCTCTTACGTTCTCCCTGCCTCGCCCCCGTCCCCCGTGTTCTCTCTTGCTCCCGCGGGAACAAAACGATAATATATTCGAGCGCGCGCGAGAGAGCACAGACGGGATCCGGACGGATCGAGCGGATACTATATATGCTATTTCGAGGTCCACGTGGTGGAAGGATGATCGAGGCTGAAGGAGGCGAAATAAGACGGAGGAAGACGGCGTAGGATTGTGGCTGCGGCTGATGGTAGCGGGGCGGGCGGGATGAAGCCTTTTACACGTCACCGAGAACTAATACCCCGACGCACGCTAATGACGGCCAATAATTTAAAATATGAATTTGTATAAATCACCGGTAATCGTTAATTTCTCGGAATGTTAGATCGGCCCGGTCCATCACGCAGCAGCGCAGGGCGACGGCGGTCGCTGCGTCTTTGAGGTCCTCACGGAGGTCATTTATGCCGGGGCCTCAGATTAATTGGATTAATTAGGCATTACTGTGCCCCAGGGCACGCCGGTGCATTAGTCGGCAACAGAGAACGGAGTCCTGGCGAGGTATACCGACGAAGGTCTCCCCGCGACCTTCGATGGGGGATCACTCCGGAGGATTCGCGGGATCTTTGATTTAGATCGACCTTCTCAATTCTTGGAAGCTATTCGTCTTCATCGTTCAATGAGCTTCGTGTCTACGGTTTTTTGCGAGATTTCATCAATCTATTTTCTAGCAAATGAGAGGAACTATAAAATCATGAAAAATTTCGACATAACGTAGTAGAAAATTGATAAATAATTATCGTTGTCGCATTTACAATAATTACGATACAATCATACGACAGACAAAACATACCTATAACAAGGTACAAGAAATTGGCTTCGTAAGACTAAGAGAGAAGTAATCACAAGGCACACTAGTTGAGTGCGAAATCGAAAGTTCGTCTTGACCTCGCGTTGATTCTAAAGCGCCCATATCGCCAATGCCGTACGACACAAACGGTCGTCGAATCGTCGGAAAGAGAACAGCGCGAGCGGGGACCTTTTTCTGTTGCATGGTCAAAAGTCATTACCGAGCAACGAAATTTGACATGGTTTTTACTCTTGTTGCGCGAGAGCGCGTGAGCGTTCGCCTATAATTATTTCCACATCTATCACTCCGGTCCGGCAATGGCCGGCGCGGCTGCGGCTCGAAGATTGAAGATCGGCTCGCTTGAAAAAAATGAGACGCGAAACCGGGGCCTCTTTCGAGCAATAGCACTGCCGGTGGGGAAAGAAGAAGAAGAAGGGACCCCTCGTCTATATGTGCCCCGTCGTCGACTGAATGCCAGTCGGTTTCCTCTTGTTCGACGACGGCGACGCACGAAAGGCTTCGATGACGTATGGTTCGTAGAAGAAGGAGAAATAAAGAGGGCGAGGTGAAGAGACGGAGAAACGTACCTGAGATTGTCCTCGGGTTAGAAGAAAAAAATGTCATTGTACCTGGAGGAACGAGCAGTCATTTGGTCTGAACGGCTTGACGCTGGCTGATTCTCTGTGCTCACTACCGATCCATTGATGAACATTCGAGAGCCATTAACGATTTGGCCTTGAGCATATTTCGTGATGTTCGAGTATTTCCGTGCAAAGGAGGACATATATCCGCTTGACAAAGAATAGCGTTAATAATTGTGTATGATTTTTTGGATAGACGTTACATAGAATATGGCAATACATATCAATTCATATTCTATGTATAAAGTAAGGATTTTTTCTCATAAGAATAATTATTTATACGTCCCCATACATATCTAATACAATTTTCTATTCACATGTAGGTATATCCAGATGCCTAATGCATGCTTAATTTGCCTCTAGAGACGAATATGTGTTTGCAACATTTACTTATTAAAATTAAATTCGAGGTAAATTTAAGATCTGCGCAGATTAGTTACATCTAAAAACTGATGATAAAACTGAACACTCTCTGAAATATAATACTTATTTTAATTGCTAGAAAGACTATACGTTGATATCAATCATATAAATAATAGATTCTTTATTTATATCATTTTTTTAACACAAGTAGTAAAAGACTTTAATAACAAGACAAGATGTTCTTTGAAGGTTAACCGTTGTAGATTCTTATGACTTCTGAGATCGTAGAAAAGCTCGCGAACGCTCGCGTTTCATTTTTCGATAAATGATTAGCTGAGGAGAAATTCATCCAGATCTTTTCGCTGTTTCTGTGAGGTATACATGGGTGCACCTATCTATAGTTGGGTGCTCTGATGTATTTCCAAGGCTTGGCGAGCGGCCACCATTATACACATGATAATTAGAATGCGTTGGCGCGTGTCTCTATATATCCGCGCGTGCTGCACGCGTGCTGTGAGTTAGAATACTAGCTTCGCCGTTTACTGTCTGGCCTTTCATTGGACCAGTCGCACTGCTCTTTCAACAAGCTACTTGCTACACTTGTATGCCATAGCAGATTGCGTATAGCAGCTTCTTTCTCTCTGATCCGCAACTACGGTTTGTGCGTCTCCGCCAGCGTACGTCCGAGCTTCGAATAAATTAGTCGAGTCACCTCCACGCATCAAAAACGAAGCCGTAACCATTCAGAAGCCGCGCAACGATGGGTCGCACGAAGAGAAACGCGAAGAGATTTGCCGACCACGTCCACGATCTAAAAAGGCCAAAAAAAAATTGAGAATTTGTTGCGCCTTTGCATCGCATCGGAAACACATAGCGACTTATAGCAGTACATATTGCAATGTGTATGAAAACGTAATATTGTAAAGAATATCATTGGCAAAATGCAATATATTTTTAATGAAACGTTTTATGAAACATTTTATGTTTCTAGACAATCACAGTAAAATATTTGATTGAAACTTTATAATTTTTTATAGCTGAGAAGTATGAAAGTAAAAAAGAAATTATTAAGATACAAGATGCAATGAGCATCAAAAATTGTTAGTCAATTTAACTCGTGATAGTACTGCGGTAGTTTATTAGTTTGTGTTGTAAGTCTGCACGCATTTAGGGATCTACATACGTAGTGTATAAATTCACACGAAATTATATTAGAAGCATCCAAGATCCAGGTTGACCGTAAATGGCTTATTCTCATCGGTATTTAGTTTGAAACTCCCACCAAACAAGATTTGATAAAAAAAGAAATACATTCGTATTTATATAATAATAATTCGACACAGGAAATCGTTGAAACTCGGCCTGATTACAAACGGATTTACGGTGTGCCAGCGCCAGACGTATGTTCGAAGTACAATCCCGAAGGCGGGGATAATTCTCGCGTCAAGTTTTAATATCGAGTTTCGGTATCGAATGCTACTCAGAAGTGGTAGGAGATAAAGGAGGAGAAGCGATGTTCTTACCGGTAGGAGGACTCGGCTTCGAGGCTCGGAATCAGCCGCGCAGACAACGAGCAGGCGATATCTTGTTTCTTTAATAAACGGAAACGGAACGTAATCGTATTATTTGTTTCTACCTTTAAGAATACTACCCTCGTCCTAATACCCGACTCGAAGTGGAAAGAGAGACGGAGTGACTAAACGCCGAGAAAGCGAAAGAGCAGAGAGAAAAAGACAGAGAGGGAGAGGGAAGATCGAGAAAGATAGGTAAAGATCTACTACAGCGCAGCGGATGAATGGATGATAGGAGGGGAAAGAATGGAAGGAATATTTAAGAAGGTATTAAACTTCCCTTCTCCATTTCTACCTCCGCCGTATGGATGAGAAAGTATTAACGTTGTATTTTATTCGCGGCGACTCGATGAGTTTTCAAATATGGAAAATACCTTATCTGGATTCCATTTTCAAGTATCAGCGACTTATAGCTGTCGTCTTATTATAAAATCGTTCGGCTTGAGAAGCACTCTATATATTATATTGCACTTAACAGCATTATTGACATTCAATACAATCTATTATATATATATATAATTTCATATTTATTTTTTTATTATCATTGAACTGTTATTGTTAATATTACATTACTGTGATATTTAATTCAAAGGTGTAATCGCTCGTATATCAGTCATATTAATTCTCAATTAGATACATCTTTGTAGTTCAATTTCAAAGTCTGACATATAGCAGGTATAGTTCGTAGGAAGTTAACTCGGGAGATCCGGAGTGGAAAGTTCGCACGCGCATACGGTCGCGTAAAACGTGTAGTCGGGACTAATCCCGCGGTCTCTCCCGCTGCGATATTCTTATTGAGAATAGTAGCTGCAGAGCAAAACGTCCTGAGATCGCTGAATGGGATACCGCAGTGCGCCAGAGTCAGGTGTCGGGCCCGAACAGAAACGCATTAACAGGTGTTGCGCTCGGGGTAATAGCCGATATATCATCGCTGGGCCCACCTAAACTCGCGTAGAAGGGGAAAAGGCATATGCCAATGAATAATATTTTAAGAAATCTCGAAGATCGACCGCGTGAGAGACATCAGAACGTGATTGGATGCGCTACCAGCTGGTCGATAGACCTCAACTATCTTTCTAAACGTATGAGATTACATAACGGATGCATTAATCGAGAGCACTTTTAATGATGCAATATTAACTTGTAATTGGAACACATAGGTCCTGTATCACTATTCTGAAATTCTTAACGACAGTCATGTGTTGTTGCGCAGGTATTGCGTGTAGTAAAAAAATTGTATAATAATACTGACACATTATTCATAATTATAGAATGCGGATACTGATAATACTAACTAATTTTTAAATAGTGTAATGATTTGAAGAATATAATATTACATTCCACAATTTTATTTTTGATATACTTGAACATTTTAAAGCTTCTTATAAAAATAATCTAATAACAAAAAATTTTAGTAAGCTCCAAGGATCTATATATTTCTTTAGCTCATTACAAAAAAATGTCTTTGGGTTAAAGATGAGAAATGATTGAAATCAGGGTGAACATCTTTAAAGCTTTCCGAATAACAAAGAGTCACAAGCACGATCATGATGAATAACAAAGAAGAGTAAAACTTCATTACGTTGCATCATTAATTAAACGAAGACGGTCCAGCAAATTATGAACTGATCAAGCGCGTGCGGGATGCATTACTAGAGAGCAATTTAAATGTGAATATGAAATTGTATTCATTTATAATCGTACTTGCCGCGAACTACGAGCGATTAACAAATCGTGAACACACTTTTGCTACTTCATGAACGGCAATTCGGCTCGTAGGAATTGAAATAAACTCCGCCGTTGCGGATCATCTGTTATCCTTAATTATTGCAAGCATTACCTGGAAGGCCCATAAAATGCGTCGCGCCGTATATAATCGCCGCTACCGCAGCCGAACCGATCTGTAACACTGCGGCAACGGGCGATGTTTCATCCGGATCATGAGCAAGTAACTTCTACATTACGTAGACCGAGCGACCTTACCAGTCGGTGGCGGTGGCTAAAGACTTGAGGATCAGGTTCAGTTAACGATTACAAATTGGGTGCCCGATCGGTACCTATTCCCGGATTAATACAGCAATAAATAATCGAAAGCTGATTACCAGAAGCAGCGCCGCTTTATATTCAACGTTGTCAACGTGAAACGCAAAGAACCAATGGTCGTGCTTGGGAAGCGAAGAAAAATCGCGAAAGAAGAAGACTGGTATAAACGAAAAGAAAAATAAAAGAATAGTAGTTCAAGAAAGGTTAGGAAAAAGGTGAGAAGAAATCGCCTCGATAATTCTATATGTCCAATGTGCGAGTGCCGACAACCACTGTCGAGAAACTTCAATTCTAATCAGCAGTTTTAACAATTAATATCTGTTACTAACTTTGCAATTTTATCAACGCTTAGTATCAATAAAATAGAGCAACAGTACAGACAATATTTAAAAAATCCTAGCGCTAAAGTCTAATTTCTGCGCTGCATGTAATCAAAACAGTTTACATTTTAAATAGTCTGATTAGTAAAGGAGCATACAAAATTCATTGACTCTAGTGAAGAAAACTAATAAAGTGAGGTGATACTATGAAATGAAAAGAAAAAAAAAGAAGTATCGATACGATGATTTCTTAACATCCGATCTATCTGTGCACCCGCGACACTTCGAGCTGGTTTAAGTTATACCAGGAGGAACGTAAAACCCGTAAACGTGCCCGCGGCCAACATATTACGCGCATTAATTCGCCGTGCTTGACGTGGAAGGCGATTCGTAATACGCGAACAGGAGCGGAGGGGCCGAGGGACACGTCAACCGGCGGCGGGGATCGTGCAGAGGATGCGAGAGGTGGAAAGAGGTGACAGAAACGAGGAAGAAGGCACCCGAGTACGATCCTAGTTTATAACGAGATTGGTAGGGCTACGTCCGATACGTATATTCGCGGCGTTGGATTTCTCGGTAATTATAAACTTAGATTCCAGTAAATATTCCCGTCAACCCTGGGCGACGGCAATTTACGAGATTAACCGAGTAACATGCGAGGACGAGGGAGAGAGAGGAGGTGCAACAGACCGGGACACAAAGAAAGAGGCCAAGGAGGAAGGGGAGGAAGCACTCTTCGCAAAGACATTAAGGAAGACTTCTCGAGGCTAATCATTTGTCGAGGCTAAATTAGCGGCTAAATAAAAATATCAACTTACAATTAAATATCAATTCGAGAAGATACTTAGGAAAAATATATTAAAGATTAACAATTTCAAATAAGTTTTTAATATCATGAAATTTGTTCGAAAGAAGAAACGCGAAAAGGCTAAAGAAAAGTGTAAGAAAAAATTTAAATTTTTGTGTAAGAAAAGATTTAAATTTCATATTATTATAATATATGACATTGATTTTTTAAATTAAAAATTTTAACAACACTAAAAATATTTTTTTGTTACAAAACATAAAAATTAATTAAATAGACGCGTGTGTGTGTATAAATGTATCAAAAGTAACTCATTTCTTTCACTTGTTTCTTCGACCAGTTTGTCAAACTATCTAAGAAGAGATGAATGGATTAAACATGACAATCTAGTTTTGCGATAAATCGATACGACTACGATTGCTAAGTGTATAGATCCAAGTGTACAACAGAAAATAAACAAAACTTTTTCTATGCTTAAAGTGAGTATAATGGTTCGAAAGTGGAAAGAAGAAGAGGGGTAGAGAGAGAGAGAGAGAGAGAGGAGGGGAAGAGAGAGACGTATGCCATAAACTCGTAGATCAGCATTCCTGGCTTTCGATGTTCACGGTTTCACACGTACACATTGACTGAGATCTTCAACCTGATAGCAGTACATACGATATTCAGCATTATTGCGTTTTATCCATGCGCCGATATTACCTCGTGTCATGTAATATAACGTAGCAATTTTTTAATATTTTATGCACTGGATAGTACGTATAGAAGAACCAGAGAAGAGAGCTGTCAGGTGTTCTTTTTCATGTACTCAGTGCATGATACACTTTACAATTTGCAATTTGCCCCTGCTGCGTTGTAAAATAATTTTTTTGTATATATCTGATAGGGGCTCAATATGGACCGATTTTTTATAAACGAAGTCAATGTATTCTGTGTGAAACTTAGCATCGAATGTGTTACGTAGAACATTATAGAAATAGATTTAAGTATCATTTCGCATATCGCGAATGTCGACAATTGTTCGACATTAATTTTCAGCGTCAGACAGTAACGGTGCCATTTCAAAAAATGATATAAATCAGTTTCCCTGATATTACTATAAGATTCTCGCTAAGAAGAACTATACGTAGAATTAGTATTAAATGTCTATCTAATGTCTTATGACCGTGTCTTATTTTCCACATTCTATTTTAAAGTTTTATGCGCGATACATGAAATGGAATGTATTTTTTAAATGTCGTAGTTGTTTTATGCACTATCCATAAATAGAAATATTGCTAACTTTTATTAAAAGCGTTATTAAAGTTTGAAGTTTTTATTCAAATATTCTCAAGTATCGTTTTCTTCTCTGATGCAGTTTTCTAATACATCTGGATAATAGTCTTCTTAAAAGAATAATATTAATCTAATATATCATAAAAATATGTATATAATATTTTTCATCGTATAATTTTATCTATAAATATAATATTTAATACTATGTCTTCAATTGCGAGTGAGATTAAAAATACCCATATCACAGAATTTATATACATATTTTTCGTATTTTATTAATATTTTTACATATGTATTCGTTTAGTTGAATTTTTATAATATCATTATTTGTACATCGTTAACGATATTTTGCGACTTAACGTTGAAAATGACCTAATAAAGGTCGAAACGTCTGTTTTTAAAATTTTAAATTTTATTAAACTTTATATTTATTTTTAACTAATGACATCTTTTATTTACTAAGACTTTCACAATTTAACGAATGTTGGCTCGTATATCGTGTTGTTTTAATTATTTTTTATAATATTTAATATCATTCTATATTTAATCAATTTTATAAATGTCGTATGTTTCTATTTTTTTTCCGAGACACATTTCTTGTAATTTAATCGGTATCGACATTTCAGAAAATATATGTACGTAACAAATAATATCGTTATACCCGTATTTGTTCGACGAAGCGGACAAAGAGTGCACGTCGTCTAATTCGAACAAAGACGATAAATGCTGCGTGACAGTCGGTCGAACCATCATGGTGCTGCTTCAACGGATGTTAGTGGAACATGGGCGATTGTAATACCATGGAATTAATCTATGCCCGCGGTGGTAATAATAAGGAAATGTTTCAATTCTGATGATGTATGGTGCACCGTTGCCGGTACGTTCACAGTAGGAAAAGGGTCTTCGTTGTTCCACGCGGTGACGGTTGTCGTTGAAGAACGATCAATCTCGTCAACGAGTCAAGCATCGGGATCAGGGATCCTTCTGTGACGAGACAGCTCCAACGGAGACAGCCGTAATCGTTTGCTACAATGAAATGCATTCTCGACGTAAGATTAAATGTCCGACACTTTTGTAGCGTTCAAAGAGCAACGGTATTTAGAGCGTTATTTTAATAAATAAAGACTGTATCAGCCTCACGCCTGTAACACCGCGCTGTCATCTTTATCAGCGGATGTGTAGACATTTTCCCTTTCAAAAGATTCTTCTTACAAAATATTAATTAATTTCACTGTATTATTAGCGTAAAATGACTATACTTTGTATACATTACTTATGCGTGAAATGCTACATTCTCTATAAAGAATCTGTTAAAATATTGAGAATTTTGATCTTTGATTGAGATTTACATCGTCTAATATCAATTTTTCGTTGTATTGACTGAGCGTTTCTTAGATCACTCGCGTCTCGCAGCCAGCATGCTCGATCTCGATCTTCACGAGCGAAACGCGGCGTGTCGGATCGCAAACAAACGCGACCACGGGACTCCGCAAACTAATCCTAATCTCGCGCTACCGACAAATCGCTCGCCATAAATCCAAGGCCAAGAAACCGAGCGCCAAGACGCTGCTATGTAATCGAAGATAAACCGCCGTTCTCCCCATCTACCCCACGAGCGAAAAGCAACTATCGTACGGTTATCAAAGTCGAAGCAGGACGCTGGAGCTGCGGGGGGTATACCGTAAACAGGGAAAGGGTACCGGCGAGGGATGATGTGTCCTGGTAACTTACCCAAATAAATCAGAAAAGCCGTCAAGCGTGTTGCACGTGACCTATGCGATAGACGTTCGCGCGTTTACAACGATAAAAGATTTAAACGACGGTTAGGCATTTGAATTACGAGGCTTTGTACAACGCGCGCAAGTGGAACTATGTTTCCTAGCGGCGCCATTTCTGCGACTATAATGGCAGACCGAAGACGATAACTCTTGTAAAATATGACCACCAGTTGCGGTTTTATTGATGCTAGATTAAGCTTAATTACATGAAATTTCGCTAATAATTACGAGCGTTTAGATATAATATATCTTCCGATAAAAGTGTACGAGTTATGTACAATATTTTACGCGTGTAATAGAATTTCTTTGCGAGCTGCTTCAATAAATTATACCGAGAATGTTTGTACCAACCGCCTGTGATGCACTTGTAAATGTAAAATAGGCCGCATCAGAGTAGGCATTATTGCGTATGCAAAGTTAGACACGTACTTAAATACATTTATAATAATAATCAGCAGTGGCCCATGTATCGATCTGTGCGCGGGTGTACTACAGATCATCCTTAGTACAGGACTTTGGTAGTTTACACCCTTCCATTGCGCGCAGTATTAATATCTCTAATCATTCACCAGCCCCTTCGCACCCTTATCAAGGGATGCCATAGGCGTCGCTTGATACGTGTTATTCAGATTTATCCCATTTGCCTTTGGGACCATATTTATCCGTAGAACAAACCAAGTACACGTCCCGATAAAGCGTTCGTTTCGCGGAAAGGATTAATGCTAAGCTGCAAATGAAGGGTTCGGACGTTTTTTGTCTTATCGTTAGCCCCCTTGTGGTATTTGACATAATATACAGCCCGCTTTGTTATAATATAATGCATATCTCCAAAACAATTAAAAAGATAAACTCTCGCATATATTCTCAGAATGAGTTCTCTAATATATTGATAAAATAGATTAATTCTGTATTAATTCAATATAATCGCCACTTTATTAAAATTACTTCTGGATGATGCTTTTTTAACAGTATCTTCTTTTAATATTTCTTGGCGAATTGATACGAAGGGAACGCAACAATTTCAAAGGAAATGCGTATTCCTTTCATATTTTTTCCCGAGACGCAGGTTCGTTTCGTAGCGTCCTACTTTTTTTCCCACGGAAAAATATGGAGAGACGAGATTAATCCCAAAGTGCAGATACTGTGCATATTACAGGACGTTTCCACGCACGTATGGATCCGCACGGCTGACTAAAGGGCGTTGGTCAACATGATATCACGTTGAGCCATGAACGCGTAACGCCGACTCTTTAATTTTTAACGGACTCAGCATTTTCTCTCCCGCTTACGTAGTCCGCGAAGGGGTGGGATCATCCCCCGTGAAGGCGCGACTGGATATCAAAGTCGCTATTTATAAAGAGCCGGTGAGCGCGCGCGCGCGCCACACGTATATCCTCGATAATACGCATTTCCATGCACATATACACGTATGTATACGCATACATATGTACACGTAGAGACGTGCGCGGAGGAGGCGCGCGAAAGAGGACACGCGGAGGGACCGGTCGGCCGTATTTGCATATAGAGAGCGTTAGCTAAGGGAAATAGAAGCCGAATACGTGACAGCCTTGCTCTGGGAGGCGATTCTTCGCCGAGAGACGGACACTTCCTATCAGCGAGTTCATTAATAACCAGACGAAGCTGGCCAAAGGTGAGGAGGGTAGCTAAATGGCCGAACGTTTCTCCATAATCTCTCACCCCTCCCTTTCTTCCTTTCTCTCTCTCTCTCTCTCTCTCTCTCTCTCTCTCTCTCTCTCTCTCTCTCTCTCTCTCGTACTATCACTATCCCTCTACAGCCCTTTTAATGTACCATAAATGATCCTTCGTCTTCAGTGCAGACCTTATCTAGCCAACACACGGGGAAAACTCGTGAGCCATTAATGCAGCACGATAACAGCTGAAAAGAAAGCGCGCTGATAAATCGCGAAGGAATACGCACGCTCTTCCATAAATTAACGGCTAAAGACAACGCTTGTGATCTCTGTTTGTATGTTCTTTTTATTTGTAACCTTCGGATCGTTGATGACGGACATGTATTACACGAAAAAATATACCTACTATTTATCTCCAAAGATGAAACGAATTTGAATTATCGATATTCGTGTAAAAACAATGAATTGATGGAAAGCCAGTTCAATTATTCGGCGGAAGTGCAGGGTACATATGAATGATATTGGGGCAATGGCAGCAGCTGGGTGGCGCAGGGCGCACCTGTCGACCTGTACAAACAGAAACAACAGGTAACAGATAATCATTCTTTTTCCTTTTTTTCTGTTCTCATCAACCCCAATATGTTGCTTGCCATTCGATGCGCATTAGCTATGTATTCTTTACATGTACACTTTCGATCTCATATATTTTTCCGGAATCGATCGCACAATATTTATCGAAAGAAGTCTGCTACAAATGAATAGTCAAATTAAAAGAACCTGTCATCGAAAATTCTTGAAAAGCAATTGATTAATTCGGAGAAAATATTGAAAAAAAAATTTTTAGAATAGAAACTGTAAAACTTAACAATAAATGAGAGCTAAAAAAGATTTATGCAAAACTTATCTACAATAGAAATATCACATGATGAATTACAAAAGGGACATCTAGAACCAATCAGACAACGCAGAATTATTTTCGCTTTCTCGGGGGGTGCTTCTTTTAGAGGCATACATGTATAAACGGGTGGTTCTGTTAGAGTCGCCATAAGTCACAATTAGGTCACGGATGAGGATAGGGTGCGCCGATGTCTCTTTAGAGGTGTAGGTGTACATTGCTCGCGCTACGAAAATCAGGCTTCTCGAATGAAACTGAAACGTTCGTGGCGAAAGAAACGGCTCCACAGTGGATGTCAAACGAGAGAGAATCCGGCTGGTCTATACTGATTTAACGCCGGTCTAATTCGAGCGTTCGCGACATTCTACAGCTATGCCCGTCTATAACGCATAAATAATTACCACTTAGCTCCTTTGTCGTTACGTTGCCACGATCGTCCCGTCGCCCCTCTTTGGCTCGAGTTGTCCCCTTTGTCCACGCAAATCGTTTACGACCGTAAGATTTATCGTCGTAGAACGCGTTTGTCGCACGGTTACCGTGCCGGAATCATCATTAAAGATCGATAATTCACACGTATTATGATGCGCCTGGGCCAACTGATAAACAACGGCTTTACTGCACGGCGACTCACTGAAGCGTTTTAGTGTCGCGCGCTAAAATAGTTGCGCCGATCTTAGCACGTTTCCAATAAACGCAATACAACTTTACGATGTCTCTTGGCCGCGGAATGTCGATCTGCCTCGTCTTGCGACTTGTTACAGATATGTACGTATCGTTCAATGTCGTTTTAGACGTCGCGGACTGAAACTTTCAATGCGTGCTACTAATAAATTCAAGGAAACGGTATTATACTATACGCAAAGTGTGACATCGGTAGAAATAAACACCTAAATTTATAACATCTGGGCTATTTTAATATTGTTTTGTTAATACAAATATTTTCATGCGGTTATAATTAATTTTTTTACTGAAATCGAGAAATATTACTGCATTAATATTGTAATATCGGTAATTCAAAAGTTTACGTTTTTTTTTCAAGCTGAAGTATAAATTATTAGGTACATTATCTTTCTAGGACGATGTTTTATTGATATTTAAAAAACAATATTTTTACTGTTTTTACTAAAAAAATAACCTGCCTATGAAAAATGTATCGATATCCATCGATATTTATCGGTACACAGCTTTTTTGATAATTAGGAATATCATATTTCAGCGTTTAATGTTTTAATCTCAGTTCTTAACTAATCAGCCTAAATCCCAAATTTATCTTAAATTTATTCCAAATTTAATTTTAATACGATGTGCAACGTTTGCTGCTAAATGATTAAAAAGATAAAAATGTTTTATTTTATTAATAAAATACTATATTATTAACATTTATGAGCTTCTTTCTGCTTAATGCAATTTCATTAATCGAAATGCTACATTAAATTCATATGGCATATTATCAGAGTATTTGAGATATCATTAAATACTGAAAGACCGTTTTAAGATCATTCGCGAGGACCGAACGAATGCAGACGGCGCACGCATAGTGAATAAAAGCGACGATCATGAAAGAGAAAAATTCCGACGATCTCACGTACCGTACCAGGCATAATCGCGTCGGCGAAAAATCGAAGTGGACCTTAAGATAGAGCGCCATTCCGTTATCTTTACGGCCGCGGCGATCTCGGTCTGGCGTATGACCACGATCGCGGGATCGTGTATTTTGCGCGTGCACACGTAAGTTTAGAACACGAGGGAACGACCTTAGGCCGAGCACTCTGTTTCCCGAAGAGGCACAGTCACTGTCCTCGCAGCAGACCTCTTTCCCTCCCGTAAACTTTTACGACGTCGAGTTATAATTATTTTATTATCGCCGATCGTAAACGATCAAACAGTGAAGGTAATAATATGCAGTAAATACCTTTAATGGACAGTCCAAGTGCCCAGGTGAACGTGTTAAGACGTAGTCGCTGTTAAACAGCGGGGCATCGTCGCGCCTTTCTGCAATCGATCGGTAGATTTATCTGGTTTCGTCTTCATTTATTTCGCATGAGGGCATAAAAACGTGGACTTGCTTCGCCGGCCGTGAATGTTCTCTGAAGTCGACCAAGGCCGACTCAGAGCCGCATCGACTTTCCGAGCTATCAAACTTCATTTTTTGTTTCTCACTTTCGTTTGCATCCCCAACGGTGCAAATCTTTAATTTTATTCTTAAGCTAATTTTTATGACGTGATCATTATTTTTATGTGACTTGACTCCATGCGTGTATGAGTATAAATCCGAAAATGTATAACCACGCACGCTCTAAGGCAGCTGCAAGAATAGACAATTTTCTCAACTGTACAAGCATTTATGTCCTTTCAACGAGACACTTCAATCGATGATTACTTGTTGATGCAATCATTATTGAGGATCGTTAAATATCAATTTAACGTGCTGTGCGTAATTAACCCTCGAGACCGGAACATCTCCGGATTAAATTCGTAATCAGTATACCCCATGGACCAAATTATCACACGCTTCGCATACACAATATGCGACTTCAATATCGAAATTGCATCTTCACCCTAGTAGGATAATTGCCTTCATTTCACATATAATCCGCACAATTCAGCGAAAGAGATTCCATTACAAAAGCGGATTCGCAATTTACTGAAGAAATTACCAATCATTAAAAGAACTTCTACAATTCGACCGTAGAAATGTATAGTCATAAAATCTAATTACCATCCTCACTACATCCTCACCACGTTCATGATAAAGTCGTTAGAGCAATTAATTTTTGTTTGGCATAAATAATAACGCAAGAAAAAAAATATATTATCGTGACTTGTATAATATGTATGCAATATAATATAAAGCACGAATTTCTTTTATAGAAAAATATAAATATAATGGGAAATAATTGTAAATATTCCGGAATATTCCAGAATCGCGGTCATTAGAGGGATATTAGCCGGTAATATCCTATTCTCTGACTTATTTTTCCTTATTTGTTTATTACACGCGGATTACGATGTCCCTGCGAAGAATAAGGCGTACCACTTCGAGAACCCCTGCCGCAGTATTCACAATCACGGATTTGATTTGGCGTCGGTAATATAATGTCTCTAACGAGAGTGTGGTGTAAGGACAAGGGTGGAACGGGAAGGAAAGAGGGTGAAAGAGCGAAAGGAGGATAGCGCGTAATGCCATAATGCCAAACCAACACAGTCTCGCTCGTCAGTATCTTTGATTAGAGACTCTATCCTCCTGATTTGCTTCTAATAAACCCATAAAACCGCCGGGAGATCAGACTCCGCGCGCGGCGCAACGGCCACGATGATTCAAAGATTCATCGAAGAGAGGAGGGTCACCATACTTATCGATATGTTCAAACGAGATAGCTTAGCTGGAGTCGAAGAATAAGACGCTCGTAAATTGGCTACGTGGAATTTTCATTCAACTGAACTGTATGAATATAAATATTTATATCCGTACATTATTAATCTTCTTTTTTTGCATATAGAATCAAGACTCGTTATCCTTCTTGCTACTATATATAATGTGAGTAACACGCAGTCATAGATATACGAAATTCACTCAATGGAATTACATTTCTTGTAAAGTATCAATATATTTGTTTACTGTTGTATACAGGGGGGGGGGAGGGAGAGCCAGGTCACTCGATTGAAATTTTAGTTGTAGACACACATGCATCTTAATGTATTTCTCGGTAAAATGCATTCATAGATCCATCGAGAAAGTACGCTACGGAAATTCATTCGACGTGTCTGACAAACATGTTCGTATTGCATATTTTCTAGGCAGGAGTTGCGAAGGCGGCGCGGAATCGCCAAATCGGTTAATATACCAAAGTTTTCGCATCATCCGCCTAGCTATCTTCTATCTCTTCGGCTCTTTCCGCGCTTATTAACTCCAGCCGGTGATTTCTGCAGCCAGCGGGAGGCATTCCCGGTGTATATAACGCTGCCTTCGAGCCGTCAACCCACTCTGCTTGGTTTACATCCTCCAAAGACGCTCGTCCGCGTTCCAGGGATTTGGAACCGGAAAAACAAGTCGAACGTTAAATATTCATATCCGATATCCGCTGCATCTTTTAGAAATAATTCTATACGTATAAAAACTATTGTGTATATCGCAGGTAGGCATTAAAACGAATATTTCGCATTAATACAAATATTATCGAAAGAAAAATAATATGTTACTCTTATCTGTGTTCTCGTAGAAAGTTATTTGTTTTTGTAGAAAGTTCAAATAGTGCACAAAGGAAACTCTTTTCGTCGAAGCAATTATTAATTAAGCGCGTCGTGTAATTACAGTGGTCATTACAGTAGCACTGTGACAAACGATATCAGTCAATCAGCCGCTTCCGTTTCCTCTGAAACGAAGCTTTCAGTCAATTCCTGCATTTCCTTGCCTTTAACCTCGCGAATCCCACACGGCTTTAAGCGGATGAGACAACGCGAGCAGCGGGAGAGAAGAGGAAGGAATGTTTCGGGCCGGGACTTTTCTTTTCCCACTCTTGCGTTCCACAACACGAATACCGAGGAGTTAACGAACGCACGGTACTCTCACTCTCATTGGTATAGTCTTGGCCCACGCGTCGTCATAATTACAACGTGCACGCACGCGTGTCCCGTACTGCGTGATCGGCGTGCCAAGTGCGCCTTTACCTCCTTTAAGAATCACGTTCATCCGGTACGATTTGAGGCCAATTGCGTTCCGATATATATACGTACATACATAAGTTTTAATTTTACATGTACGATTATTAATCTGAAAAAACATTTTCTAAATCTTAGGCTCTCTCAAAATATAACTAAGTAAGTCAACATTTACTTAAGTAAATAAATGTTGATTACAAAAATTACAGTGTTAAATCAAATTAGGAATGGTTTTTGTACCAAGTAAATGTATGTTTATATTCGGTTAATATTTACTTATTGTTAGATTTATTCAAACAAATATTTATCGAAATTTATTTTATAGTTATGATTATATATAACTATAAAGTTGAAAATTGTATTCTCCTGTATATAAAAGTATATATAAAATTATATAATATATAATAATTAATAATCGTATAGCATTCGACATAAAATTTTTAGACGACGATTTATACCTATATTGATATGTTGAAATGCCGTGGATTGATGACAGAGCTAAGATGGAATTCTTGATATCGCACTTGTTACAGCTTGCGGTGCACAGATCGGTACAACAACTTATCGGAACGACGTTATGATGTCATGATGACATCATCCGCCGACAGATCTGCTGCCGCTGCATCGAGCAGAACCGGCCGACGCTCCAGACAGGATATTGTCGCGGCGCTCATTCACTAATTGATCCATCGTGGTGTTTTATTTAACACTAACGGCGCACGGTTCTCAATCTAAAGTGTCGTTGACTTTACGTCGCAATTTCACGATAAAATATATTAGAGTTACATAACTCTAGCACTTTTTACGTCCAAATTAGAAAAGGAACGTACAATATTGAACATAATGGAAATCTTAAGTTTAAATAGAATAAATTTAATTTAACATGCCTTGTGTTATTATAAATATTTTAGACATTATTGGATATATTTAGATGGTATTTGTGAACTATTATATATTATAAAGACTTTTTTAAATTAAGATTTATACATCTTTTATTAATTTTAAGATTTTACAAATATTCTTTATTTTAACTAACTCAAGTTAAACAATGAAACTTCGTTTTAACGATGCCTCTTTCTTCAGCATTATATACGTAAACTTATTGAACTCGATAAATATTTTTCATGAGAAACGCGTAGTAAGATGAGAACCGTTTCTTGAAGCAATGGTATTAATTCATAGAGTTCATAATCTATTAGTTATGTTAGCGGGCGAGCCGTTAACGAGTGTAATGGCAGCACACGCTATCTACGTGTCATTTAACTCCGACACCCTCACACCATCGATGATCTCATGTCGCAGCCGACTTGACTTGACTTAATTGTTTGTTATTATTACTGAACGCGTGCTATTGAAATTAATGTTAATCCGTCTCGGTTAACATGTGCGCTCTCATAAAACCTGTTTCCGGTGCATGAAGCGAGCATGCTTGATAGAATTAAGCTACTTGTGCCCTGCCTAAGTGACTCTCCGCAATGAACAGGCAGTTTTTCATAAAGAGGGATGATTCCTAGAATACTTAATTTCTTTACAAGATATCATTTCCGGTATTAACAATGCTGTTCTCGACCAGTGTCGTTGTATTACGAATAATCGGCGTTCAATGATCAGATACGCGCGTTGCATACATTATATATTTATAATACGATATATGCAGTTATAACAGTTATTACATAGAATGTGGAATAGCTTTATTAAATTATAAAATACTATCTCTGTATTAGTAGAATTTATTATCATAAGCTCGTAAGGAAAAATCATGCACGAGAGAAGCGCAACTAGAAAAATTATTAATTTTATTGTACTATAACGTACGACTAACATTCGTGGATGGAGAAATTACAAAATGACGATTTGTCATTCAATATTTTATGCACTCCTATACACAATTTAATCGATATTTAATGACCGACCTCGACTCGAAACAAATATTTAAACTCAACGTATCGATGGTTGCCAAGTGCACAATTGAGTGCGCGAACATGCAACCAGATAAGATCGAACAAAGTATTAGAAATTATCAGCAATAAAAGCAGCAAGTACTGCTCATTATCCTACACATGATCGTAAAAGGCTTCCTTTTTTCTGCATCCTTACCGGAAAATTCAAAGCCCGTGAATATAAAGTTATTTATCGTGAAGCATATACTCCAAGATGGAATGAAGAGTCAATTAAGAATTCTTCATTAAATTCCCGTAGCTATCTGTAATTACTGGATCATTAATGAGAGCAACCGAGTATGGTATCTGAAGAAACGAAAGATTGTAGATTATTACCAGAGATGCATCGTGATGTGAGTTATGAATTAATATCACGATAGGTATTATCTCTGAAAAACCACCGCTGACTAAAGCGTCATAAAACGTACGTATTGCGCGATGCTTGATTGGAATCAACAATAATTAGTATTCTTTTCCTTTTTTTTTTTTTCAACGCAGCCATTCAAAATGGTAAACATAAAAACGTATAGGTATGAGTACAGAGTTATTTCATCGCGATTATTCCGCTTGCGGCGACCTTTATCAGTCCTCGCGGCATTGTATCGAAAGATAATGGATCGCCTTCGCGGTCTTTTCCAAGTCCGTTAAACGGCTCATCATGAATTTCACAGGCCGTTCGGGCAATCTGTAATAATATCGATCAGCGGGGTAGACACATGTGGACTATCAGCCATATCTGGACCGTGCCCGATTTGTAATAAACTGCGATCAGCAGCTATCTATGGCCGCTGTGAACATGACTATATGAGTATGTATCGCGAGAGCCGGTTTTCAGCTGGTAGACAAAAGTGTACTATATCGCGTCACATTATCTATTGCCACGTTATCATGTCACTATGAAATCTATTATTGTAAGAATGATCTTATAATTCGAAATCTTGTGCGACAAATTGGAAGCAGATAAGGATGATTTATTTTATCATCGGGGATAATATCTCTATCTCGAAAGATTGCGAAAGTACCGTTGAAAGTACATTATGGACATTTTATCCGTTAATTAGAAAGCTTCATAAATTAAAACACATTTCCAAACATATCTGAAAATGTTGTTCATTTATGGAACTTGCGTATTTGAATAGACAATCGTTACACGAGGCATTTACGGTCATATAACGCGAAAGCCAATTTTGGCAGCTCGGAAATAAATTATCGCGATGTGTAAAAGCTCGCTATAAAGGTAGCTGTTATTTTCAAAGCGACAGATTGTACCGCGCTTGTATAGTAAGATAGCAATCTGGTTAAAAAAAAAAAAGGAATCAATAAATGATTATTTTAAAGGATTCACCAAAAGAAAATGTAGCTAATTACGTGAGCGAAAACGAACCGTGGTGAATTAAGAATGTGCTCTGCATGAAAAATCACACCATTTTCATAATAGTATCTTCTATTCTTGTGAAAAATTACTTTAAGTAGCAGCGTATTTTTCGAGAATCGAGAGAGTCCTTTGCTGAGAAATTATATAAATCTGGACTATTGCGTCGCGCGAGATCGAATGACGATGCTGGTTTCGTGGGTTGGTGAGTTATTGCCTACAGGTCAACGACCACATTATGCTCTGCCTCACTAGCTACATTGAATTAGTATCGTTTATCGTCAATCAATGAGAGGAAGTCGAATGACCAGGCAGAGCCTCGGATTAGTAGTAATTTTTTTCAATTCAGCCAATATTCATTAATGAGTAGGCTTTAAATTTTATTACGAGATTGTTCACCTCGTCTAACAATAACTAGAATGAGAGAACCAGAGATTTATCGTCGACAAATGTAAATGTATAATTTAAACATAAATGGATAGTAAATGAAACATATATACGCACTTTACTCCAATGACAAAGACTTCTTGTTTCTTCGGTTAAAATGGTATGTTACACATAAACTCGATCTTAACGAATCTTCTCGCGGTTGAGGCAGTCATCATAGATTACACGGCACGGAGAGCACTTTGCTCCCATTCTTGCGTTTTGATATCTCTCCTTTTCCGTCAGTGACGCGCTGGTAATACTTTCGAGTACGCCGCCGGTTGTAATGCAGGACTTAAAAGTGTATAGACAAAGGTTATAGATTGATTCTATGAATTTGTTTTAATACCCGGGTATTAGGGATCATTAAATCTGGCATGACCGAACCGGTCGCTCTCTTATGACCATGAGGATCATAAGTCTGTGGTTACGGTCGATCGCCATTCAACGATAACACCGCTAGGTCGGGCTCGAGATTGGTCTGGTCTAATTCAAAGGCAATTCTCACTTTTTCTTAAACTCGAATTTGATAGAATTCAATGCAAAATACGGAGATTGAATAACAATTAAAGTGTTAATGTAAAATAATTCATTTTTACTTTATTAAATACGTATTGAGAGATAACGTAATAATCACCAGACGAATAAAACTATACTTTCTTATAATATTGAATTTGTAACAAAATTTAGAAATAGCATACACACATACTATCAAAATATTTAAAGTTACAGTGGCTCGAGCTGTCTGTCGTACTAAAATACTCAACTTTAAACGCTTGATAGTCTATTAATAAATCCTCGTACGCCAGTGACGACGAGAATTTGCGAAAGATGATGAACCTTCCTCGTAAGTGAAGCACGAGAATTCGGCGGTGCCTGCAAAAGTGGCAAGTAACGACTGCCGTCAGAAACGCGACAGACTGTTGTGCGTCAAGCGTGCTCGTAACAGGCGCTTCGTGAAGCGCTTGTTACGATCCGGTCTTGTCCTGGTATACACTCTGGTTGTATTTAGTCAGGACCACCCTGTGGTCCGTGAACGCTTCTGCCCACGCACGTGAGGGCTGTTCCGACGCTGTGGATATTTATACAGCTATTGTCCCCGAATCCAGCATCGATAACTCAGCCTAATTACACCGAGAGCAGGGCATATTGTATTCACTGAGAGAAAGATGATAGCCACGAAATAAAGATTTATCATAATTATAACAAAACTACGGTGCATGCTATGACGATCGCGAAATGCAATTTGTGAGAGTACGTAAAACCTTCGACACACTTTATGAATATGAATCGACAACCATCACTTGAACATCTTATTCAATTTTTACAGAGTGCATAATTATTGTTATTTTTGCATGTTTTACTTGTTATACATATCTTCTTTATTTCGATTGTATTTGAATAGTGAGTAAAGATAAAATAAAAACAAATAATTTATATCATTTGTTTAAAAAAATTTGATAACGTGACATAATTATGGAATGTAATTTATTTTACGAAAATTGAACAGAGATTCGAAAAAAACTGAAAGATATTCATAACATCTAACGAAATGTCCAACGTATTTTTATACATGAAATAGGATGCTCTAATAATGCATCATCACGTACGACACGATACTTTCATACGTGTCATGCTGGTAGGCAAAGGAATGAATGAAATGCAATAACAGGGCAGCGAAGGCGAGGAAAGGAGAAACGGCTGCGACTGTAAATAACAGCTTCTATAAAATAAATGTAACGGGTCGTTCGATAGCAAAAGGCTAATGAGAATAGGTGCGTGCGAATGCCGAGAGACAACGCCCCAATTAACATAACGCATATCATGCGGAGACTTTTATTTATTTATATTCACCTCTGGAGGAGAGGGAGGGGGAGAGAGAGAGAGAGAAAGAGGGGGGGGCGGAGGAGGAGGCAAGCTGAGTTTTATTTATGGCCTATCAGGTTAATTAATAACGCACGAGTCTGTCGTCTATGCCTCACTCTATCATCGTGAGAGCCTCTCTTTCTCGCTCCGGCCGGGACTTGGCGTGTATGGCGAATGGCGTGGAAAAATTAATTCGGTCATTAACGAATCGCATTCGTAATAGCGCGACTCGTGCCCGCCGAGTCCCTCGGGAGCGGGATGAGAAAGGATGAGCGCGGTCCCGCAGGTATTCCGGGAAATATCGATTAATCAAACGAAGGGCGAGCACTTCGCAATCAGTGTTAACAAAGTTTAACGAGCTTCCTGTTATCGTGCGCCGCGATAAGTATGCTTCGTGGATATCAGCCCTTGATAAACGCAATTGCGAACGGCAATACGAGTTAGCAGCGTCGTTATTTGTAGATTCAGCTCTGACGTGGCGAATTTTCAGCGACTGGTTGTCGCTCTACCGCAGTGTTATTACTAATTTGGATACACACCAGTGTGAGAGGAGCTGCGGCGGTCCTGGGGAAAACTTCGAATTCAACACGTGCAGCTAATACGGGAGACGTTTTACGACACCGAGCTTTCGTGCGCGACGACCTTCAGAAACGTGCTAGGTCAGGTTATTAAGAGGGCACGAGGACTCTTGTTTTATAGAGCCTCGAGACGTTTAAAGAAGATGGTATCCTTCGACGGTGGAAGGTCAGCCGAATTCAAACGACCGTCTCAGAGGATCTTTCTTTCTCGGGAAGCAGACCGATCGTGTTACACCGGTCTTTCGGGGGGACCTGTGCGCTAGTAATTATCCCTCCCCCTAACTATAGAGACACTTCGGATCGCGTTACACTGCTGGCTCTTACAATTAGTGAAGACATCGTTTTTTTGCCGGCGATATATATAAATTATTTCGTTTGTTTTTTTTTAATTTATATAATATGCGTTCGAAAGAAGTACGGATCCCAATCAGATACAGTTTAATTGCGAGCGTAATCATAAATAAAATGAGACTTAATGTAAGAATACATTTAATTATCAAATGCAAACGTATATTATCGGTGTCCCTCCAACGATATGCTTTTAGCTCGCGTCGCAACCACTAACCGTTGTAGTCACGCAAGTATAACGTTTGCCTATCGTGAACACAACACTGCCATAAAAGAGATCTCGATACATTAACATACGGCGATGTGATTACCAACAGATATTTCCGTGACCCGGCCAGTCTCTCTCTCTCTCTCTCTCTCTCTCTTATCATACTTCCGCCGAACGGTACAAAACCATCGGAAATGTACATCATTGCGCAGATCGTGTTTACAACATTGTGCATGCAGAAACGTACGTTGTATATGCCGGACACAATGGAGTATACAGCCGTCGGCTCTGAGCGATTCTCTCGCGATTCCCTTTCTCCCTCGCTCTCCCTTTCCCTTCCTCTCTTTCTACGGAGAGTCTCGGTATAATGTTTTATAGCGGCGATCAGCCGTAGAAGTATGAAGTGTCGATAGAGCGAGGCAGAAGCGAAGAGCGGCGAAGATCAAAGGGCCCATAGAGGCCGCGTGGTAGCTCGGGGGACACAGGGGGAGTCCACCCTCCCCTCTTCCCTTCTACATCTCACTTTCGTCCCTCGCCGCGCCGTCTTCCTCTTCTCTTTCGCGCCGCCACGCTCTTCGTCGTGATCTCCTCCGCTGACTGTCTCTCTATCTCGTACCGTTCGACTAACGCTCTCTTTCCCACAGTCCAAGCGAATGGTTTCTACGTTTGCTGCAAGTCTTCCTTCTTCGTTTGCTCTTGATCCTCCATCTCCACCACCTTCTCAATCTTTCCTCTTCCACGTCTGTCTTCCTCCTCTCTTCCTCCATGATTGGCGCTGGCTTCATGACGATTCCGTGATTTTCTTCGGCGCCCGAGACCGGCGAATCGTATTTTCTGAATACCGCCGAGTCCCACGCTGAAGATATTGAAACCCACGTTATGAGAAGATGATGGAAACGGCGAGCCTTGGACGTGAAGCGCAAAAAGGATTGAAAGACTATCGGGAGATCGGCATTTAGATGCGTCGGTTTTGAAAATAAGGTTTAATTTGAAGTTTACAGAGTTGATTACATATTTCTCATTTTATCCATGGATAAAATTATATTGAAGTAAAATATTATAAAATTATGTATGCAAGCGACTTTATGCAAAATGTGCATTAGATATAAAATCACGTTCTCCATTACTTTAAATGTTCCTTAAATTTTCACAAATGTATAAATTACAGCATAATCGAATCGTTGCTTTTCCCAACGATGTATAAAAAAATGACTAGCCTGAAATACTTTCGTTATATTGTAAAGACATTTTAAAGATGCCTTTAAAGATACTACTGGATTCAAAGCGTGCGTATAAAGGCAAACAAATGTTAATCGAGTAACCGCGAAGTAATGAATCTAAAAAGAAATCCCGCGTCAAAAGTAAGATGCGACTTCTCGTCAATAAGTGACGATGAAAAAACAGCCGATGACATGATCGAACGTTGTCTCTCGTTATTTCGTTCGAAACGGATCTCGTCAAGCCGAGTTTTCTCTGTTACATTTACATTTTGGGGCACAATATTTAATAAATAAACAAAATCGCGATCCAGTTCTCCACGAGCGACTCTGCACGCGACGATATGACTTCCAGCCAGTTATTATTATCGGCAAACTCGTCAGATCGTTTAGAGACTCGCTTGGGGACTTTGATGAGTCAGCCTACCGAGCGGCGTTCTGCTAATTTTTCAATTTATTCCTCCAATTACGACGAAGTGCGCGATATGCCGACAATTGGCCGCTATTAGTTTCGAAACGCGAGAATTCGGAGCTTCCGCTGGCAAAAAAAAAAATCCGCGCACGTCTCGACCGCGCCGCCGCGACTGTGCACCACCTCGACGCTTCCGTTCGCGCCGATCATCGCTGTTGTCTCGGACGATGCCGTTAATACGCGAATAAGAAATTAAGAGGGCGGGTCTCCCTGTTTATGATCTTATTGAGAAAGCTTAACGTCGCTTAAACACCGCCCTCCGTGAAATTTACGTTCTCGTTATTAAGCGCACCTGCGACGTTTGTCGATCTGATTATGTTAACTAATAAATGTCACTCTTTACTTTCTTTATACGCTGGAGTTATCATAATAAGAGCATACTTACGCCGGAAAGTGGATTTTGAAGTCCATCTCCGGTGTTACGAGCATGGACGCTAATTCTGTATGCATTCGGATTATCGTATGCTTCTTTAGAGCGATTTGATTAATTTCAACAAGATAAAGTTCATTAGCAATTTCATGTAATCGTGTATCGTATATGGAACAACTTCATCATTAAACAATCATGTCGGTCATGTTATAAATATATTATAACATTTTCATATAGAATCAGGCGATTAATTAGATAGAAGCTTCCTCTCGCGTGGATATACATAATTATTAAGTCTCTACTGAGTCCGGCACGGCACAGACTGAAGACAGCGTATGTTAATATTTCGTAAATTGATTTATTCCACGAGATTTAACGTTTCTAGCGCCGGCTAACGAGACAACTATAATTTGTCGCGAAAAACGGACTAACGAGCCGACGCCATTCCCGCAATTAGCCGCGCGCGTAAACGCAGCTCGGCCGGACAAAGGATTACGAATACACTTGCACGCGATGATGAGAAGGCGTCTCTAGTCGTGATCGCATAAATCAACGCAAAAACGGAGAGCCGCTGCGAGACGAGAGAGAGAGTGAGAGAGAGAGAGAGAGAGAGACAGAGAGAGTCCTCGGAGAGGACTGCGCGAGAAAGAGTCAGGCCGCTCGACCGACCGGCTGGCCGGTTAGGTCAGGTATACCACCAGGTATATCACGACGTATACCTGGCGGGTTCTGGAAAACATTGACGCGCGACAAGAGGCAACGCACCCGTCCCGCCGATGACACAGCGGCGCACGTGCGCACGGAGTAGTCGAGTATAAATAATACAAGACGCGGACAAAGATGCCGCCCTCCCGGCCATTTGTTTAAATTAAAATTATCTCCGCGGGGCGGAGAGAGGCGAGAGAGGCGAGAGAGGTGCCCGCGAGTACCCGGGCACGCGTGTCGCCGCACGCCGCACACGATCGCGCACACGCGGGCCTTTTATTATGATTGTTAATGGTCGGTTGGTCGTATGTTAGGTGCGGGCCCGCAGAAAGAGAGCGCGGATACATGGTCAAGTTTTGCGAGGGTGTTTCGCATGTGTGCGTATGCGTGCTTACGAGCCGAATGTCTGCGTGCGGTTATAAGAACCGATAATTTTTTTGCCTGGTTCTATGAGTCGCTGGTCGACGTCTGATACTTCACTTCAGGTTATGCCAAAAGAACTCAAGTAGTAAGACATAAGCAGTAAATAAATCAATATTTTGAATTTGCCACTGCTTACATTGCTGCCCTATGTTCTCTATCGTGACTGACCGATTTGTTTTTTAAACGGCTGCAATGAAATTTTAAGGTGTAAAATTTTAAACTCTATGAGTCTCAAATCGTAAGAAATTGACTAATCAATAATTGATCGATTTTTCGCGGCATAATAAGGTTTGAACCTCAATACGTCCTGAAATCTCATTGTAGACGTGGTCTTATTGCTTTATGTTTTTTGTTTGCATGCCATGAGTTTTTTTACGTATTTTTATACATAGAATTCATTGTACTTTTCCGGACATTGATTTGAAATTAATCTCAGGAAACGTAACCGATAGATTCGTGATCTTTCAATCTCGATTCCACTTTATTGTTAAAAGTTATAAGGTATAAAAGATATTAAAATTATAAGATATCGGTTGTCAGATTTCTGTTTCGTTGAATGTGATCGTATTCATAGCCTCGAAGAATTTAGTGTTCGAGATATAAAAAGCCGATGGATTTATCGAAGATTCAGTGACATAAAGATGAGACCAAGTGTCAGGATTAGAAATCAGTGTGAGCCAGAGGGTCGAAATAGAATCATCAAGAATGCCGAGCATGCCGCGGTCTTAAATCTGTTTCCGATACCAATCTCACCTCTATCGATAACTTTATGAGCGGTCTTAACTGGATCTTGGAAACGTAGGGATTCATCGGTGACTTTACGAGGATCGTTACAGATGTCCTGTCGATTTCGTCCGCGGCTAATTGAACGTTTTCTCACGCGAGAGAACGGATGGGAGGGAAAGCAGGACCCCGGCGACGCGTTGTTCGAGCTCTCGTTTATAACGATCGCAATCGACGATCTACTTACAGCTGTACGAACTAATCTTCCAATTAGCACAGCAGTAGCTACGTCTTTTCAGCTCGATAAAAGTAAATTAATAATAGCCACGGCGTATAGTGCATCTTTCACTAAGTATCTGCCTCGACGTTATTAGCGTTAGAACAGAAAATGGTCGGACTGTTACTAATTAATGTAACAAGGAAGCGAGCCGGTAGATCCATTTGTGACTTATGAAAACTGTATACCATATCTGCTATGTGTATAGACACTGGAATCGCTGGCTAACAAAATATCATGTTATTTAGAATTTAATGATTATTAAATACTTCGATAAGAAAGCGATTAAAATTTAAAAAATGACACAAAGCAAATAATGAATTTATGTATAATGATTTTTTGAAAGGGAATATAAAAAATATTAAAGAGATTTAAACTTTATTCATGTGCGCGAGAATACGTTTGTCTCGTATGAACAAAGCCCTTATCTTGAGCAAGACCGACAGGTAACAAAGCGCGAAGGATAATTGCGATCATAATTCTCATGTCACGTTAACGGGGGTATTTTATTGTACGGACGCGCGGCAATGTTGAAAAAATTACACTTGACACGGCCGTGACAGCGTGGCCAAAAGTGTCGCGCGAAGACGATTCGCTTGTGTACATACGCCCGGATATATCTTCAGCGAAGGTAACGACTTGCGGATCTGGAGATAAGACTCTTTATCGCTATTAAAGAAACTCGTAAAGAGTTTCGCGAAAATCTTTTCTTTGAGAAGCAAAAAGATATCAGTGGACTTTATAGTTCATCTAGGATTTTACCACGCAACACTGATGTTGTGAGTATTGTACAAAGAAAATTGTGTTAATAAGTAAATAGATTTATTGTGGATATTATAAATAAAATTTTTGTTGGCGAAATATATACATATACGTATATATTCTTTATGATTATAAATGTGTTTATTATAATTACAATTAAATATCATTAATAAAATATTATTAAATAATTAATTAATTTAATTTGTCGATTTTTAGAATTTTTTATATAGCGGAGCATATTATGATAGACAAACATACAAATAATGATCGTATACTAGTAATCTTTAATCGTGGTTCATTACTATATGATTTCTGATGATCGAATCTCTAACAGATTAATCAAGATAATTACTTTTCTTCGAAAGTTATTATCTTTCGTCAACGTTATTTTTTAGCATTCATTACCAAATTATTAATTTTATTTACTTTTCACGTAATCTTATAATTAATTTCAAGATTAAATCTAGTTATTTAGAAATATTTTGTCTCATAATATAATTTTCATTAAAATTCAAGTGTAATTTATATTTATACATACGATATCATAAACAATAGACTCTTCGGTTGTTTCATCCCGCACAAAACGGCCTATGTCTGCTCGCATCTTTTTTTTTTTCACTGTCAACAAGCAACCCTTTTCACGACTGCAACTATACTTTCGCGCGCTGAAAGAGATTTGCATGTGCGACCGCATTTGTCCCCGTGACGAATGGTTCACGGCGCGCAATAGACACTCGCGAAACGGATTAACCGGGATTCACGGCGATTCGATTACTCGTTTACCACGGCGATCACGTGCTCGTAAAAACCTGCAAAACTCGTTCCTACGACAATCTGTCCCTCTCTCGTCACTCGTGCCCTCTTTCTTCGTTACGGCGACCGTACGAAGTTTGTGCGTAATCTACCATACTACTTTTACCCCGTAATAAAGCACTTTACACCGCCACGTACGAGTTCAAGTCTTTTTATCGAATCCCGATCTTTTCCCGGCTCTTCTGTCCCTCGAATGGCGATCTGACTGATAGTCGAATAAGATGCCAGATGTTAGGCCAGGGCAATTTGCGCAACGATCGATTTACGACAGCCCTATACATGTCTATATACGCACGATGACACCGCCACGCTCTCGGTCTCTTCTCGTTTTAATGGAAGTCCAATAAAGTCGTTCTCGTCTGAACGATCCTGGATCGTGGCTTAACGTGATTCAACGGCTCGACGGCCACTGAAGAATTCATTAAAACTGCGCTAAGGCAGTACGAGAAGTCTCACATCTTTAAATAGACGGATCATAAGTCGCGTCTCTCTCTCACGATTCACCAGTGAAACTTTCTTATTGATGTGTGTGTGTGTGTGTGTGTGTGAATCCGGAAAATAATTTCACCGTAATAATTTTGGTTGATTAAGTTATAATGTCTGCAGCAGCGGAGGTTTTATCCGGAGTTAATTTTAATCTGCTTGACGTTGAATTTGATCTGCGAAAATCAATTTGTGTAGAATACTTTATTATTTTTTTTTTTTTATTAAAAAATGCTTTATTTGTTAATTTGATCTCATTTTCCAGGCCACGATTTATTAATACGATTTATTGCTCGAGTATTATCGATTAACACGACATTCAGCATGATAAACGATCTCTACAGAGTCAAGAATATTACAGTAGATTTCCGTATATGTTTACACTGCAATATATCGTAGAGATTTTGACATTCGACATCGACGGTCGATCATCCGAGGAATTCGATGGCAGGATCCGATCAGCACTAGTAGACATTTTGTGGACCGTTAGCCGCTTGTTGACGAGCAACTGTTTGGACATTATGCCCTGCTTCCATGTAATCTCACCGATCTTTCCCGGTGTTCCTTACGAGAGGCAGGAGGAGGTTTTAGGTCGACCGGTCGTGTGGCGATCCATTACACCTTCACTGTCGTATCATCCTCGCAGCATCTGAGACAAAGGACCGCGGGTAGGCAGGAGGAGGTTTTAGGTCGACCGGTCGTGTGGCGATCCATTACACCTTCACTGTCGTATCGCAGCATCTGAGACAAAGGACCGCGGAAGGAGACGAAGGTGCGCAGGGAGAAGAAAATCGAGAGAAAAAAAAAGGTATCCGTGTCAACTGGCGGCTGTTCCACGCGTAAAGTTCACGTAGCTGTCATCCGATCGTGGAAACTGATAGGACCGCCGCTTACGCGACATTTGTCGATCTATCATCCGTTCGAAGCCATTCTGGTATCGGTTATCGGAATACCGCAGGAGATCGTGCGGGATAACGTCCGGATCAAAGGAAGTCCCATCTGGTTAAGATCTCTGTTCTTTCGCGATAGCTCCAATCGCAGCAACATGTCGAGATTTAAAGTTTACGCTTCAGTTTCTCCACGTTCACACAATCTATCCGCGAGTCATCATCTCGTAATGAGAATGTTAATTAATTCCGAACGATCCAGGCATCCTAATACGGAAAATATTATACATAAATACCGCATGGAAACTGATAGGACCCCCAACATTATTCGCATTCCCTATCGCAGGATTATCCCACGGTAGGCTGACGGTAGGATCGCGAATACTCGATTTCGGTAGTTGGCTCCTATCTGGATGAGCCGGTCGGAGGGAAACGATGGACGTGGATGGATCCGCGGAAAGACGTGGACCCAGGCGTGTGGGTGTGGATGTTGCGCGGACGGGGAGATGGACGGATACGACGACGTAGAGCGTGTGGTAGACAAGGAGCGCGTTATGAGAGGCGAATATATGGCCTCGGCATGGAAGAAGGACAGACGTGTCCCGGTTGCAGACCCGGGGAGAAACAGCAAAAGAAGAGACGGCGTGGAAGAGCCGGAGTTGCGGAGGAGGAGAGAAGGCGGAGGAAGAGGTGGAGGAGGAACGGGAGAGACACAGAGGGAACTTGTTATGCTTTGAGAGATATGGCGGAGGCCCGCGGAATACATAATTTTGTAAAGACAAAAATGTTGCGGTCGTGCCTCGGCGGAGTCGCATTTTTCCTTGTTTCACGAAATGTTCAGGCTCGCCTTTCCCTCCCAGCCCTTCGTCCTGCCCCCCCTCCCCCCTCCCTCCATTCCCCTCCTTGTCCCTTCGCCTCATCCTCTACGCCGCTTTTTCCCCTCCCCCTCTCCACGGTTCTCTCTTTCTCTCTCTCCTCCTCTCCTTCGTTCTGCTGGTGTCCTCCTTGTCCGAGTTACCTCCGCGTATCATCCCTTTCTCGTTTCTCCGGTAATGCGCCGCGGAATGAGAAACGTTTTGTAAAAAATGTATCCGCATCTTCGTAGCTACGTATACTGTGTGTACCTAGCCGGCGCATATCGCGAGCCGTGCAGATGTGTACCGACGGGACGTGTTGCCACATCGTTGCGCGTGTACGTGTTAACGTTGCCGTCGTCGTCGACGTGAATTCTGATGCCGGTGCGTTTGGCAATTTGCGAGTTCCCAGGCCGAGATTTGTCGCTGACGCAACAAATGCGAGGAGCGACCGGGGGGGGGTTGAGTATTTCTCTTTCTCTTTTTTTTTGTTTAAAACGTCGAACATTCATCACAATTCTTTCATCAAACGTATATGCAGTCAATGTTCGCTTTGAAATGCCTTACATCTTGACTTTTCTACGCGTGCATAGCTCCTTCGCGTGTTTCTTACAAAAACATCTAATTCATTTTTTTCAATATTACTCTACAAATATCAATTACCATATCTTATTCAAGTATCTTTCAATTGTTAAAAAATTTTTATGGTCATAGATATTATATTATCCGGCTATGAAAATTCACCGTTTGTGCTTAAGTTTTATATTAAGGACCAATATCTCCACCGCACATTCTCTATGTTCCAAAGTGCATAACCGACTTTCCGGCTATAATTTTTCAAGTGAGATATCGGCGCGACTATAAAGAACGGAAGACTATTGTCTCGAGGACAAAATGCGACCAATAAACGTTTGGTCACGGAAATAGGCGAGACGTGCATAACGATCTCCGAAGGAGAAATTTCCATAAACTCCCCATCTTCCCGCGGCCGAGCTCGTGTCTCCTACCTCTTCGTTCTTCTTTCGTGCGCGGCCACGGGAACGTCTCCCTCTTTGCGAGTGAAGGAGCCACCGTCCTTTCTTCTTCGCGCGAGCCGTCGCCACGCACACTCGCTCTCGCTCTCGTGCATAGTTGAGATCCCTAACTGATTTTAGTGGTTTCCCTTTGACTTTTTGACGGCTTACAAGGGCCGACAGCCATTCAAATACTTCTGTAACCGCGTGCAGGGACAGTCGGTTCCATAACTAACCTCAGCCAACTCTTGAGAGGGTCAACTTTCCCTCTCCCTCTCTCTATTCCGCTCTTACATGACAGTATGAGAAGAAGAGTCCCACGATTGGATACGAGAAATGTAGACTTGATAGGGAAAACCTATATTGAATGCGTCAATGATCATTCACTATTAACGGAATGCATGAAACTCACAGCAGAAAGTTTCACTCTTTGGATAACAGAGTTAAGCTTCAACAGAGATCGCGGTTGATTCAGTGTATTCAGCTGTAACTATCGAGTTGATTAAGTTATACAAACCGGATATTTAAGGTCTAATTTTAATAGAACATTTTTGTAAACTGAACGTCTCATACGATATAGTATGTGTTACAATATATCAACAATATTATTTAAAATTATTGATAAACGTCAATAGTGTCGATCAAATATTGACTCAAACAGATCGCGTTTGAAATTTTCGTAAAGTCGGCAAACTAATGAAGCGGTCAAACGATCATAAAAGATAGCCGGGTCGCGCGTTGTTTTGATGAAGAAATAAAATTATATGTCTCTCTTTTCCTCTCTTTCTTTTTCTCGCTTACGTCTCCTCTCCGTTCAACGCGTACCGAGGTGACTTTGTCTTCGTTTTCTTTTCTCCCTTTCTCTTTCCTCCGCGGTTTATCCAAGTCACCGATCGCGTAGATTCTGAGAACCAGCCGAAACAATATCATAACTCGTCGGGGCCGGGAGCCGGCAGCCATAAATAGAAACGTTTGTACCTGATACAGGGAAAGCCGACTGCTTCGTATTCCACCCGCACGAGGAAACGAGGTGGGCCGAGGGGTGAGCGGGGATCTATGATAATTATGATGCATCTTAAGGCACTGCGTCACCGACCGATCGGTTTTTGACGGCGTTGCGCAGCGACCGAAAGTGCGGCCGACAGCGGCTTTCGTAATGCAGCACGGGGTCGACCCCGTCTGATGCGTGATCGAAATTCACGATCGATGAGAGAGCGGGGCTACTTCGTTGTACTTAGTGTGTGAATCTCTTTTCTACATTCACGACTTGAGAGACTGGAAGTACGTATCGAATTTGCAAATCTGAAATGATGGGAAATGCCATTGCGAAGACTCTAGTATATGTAAAAAAAAGGATCTTTTTGAGAAATCTATTGTAGAATGCATTAAGGAAAACGATGAAAATACAATCATGTAAATTCACTAAATTACTGCACAATTAATGATGCTTGAATTATAACTTCAAACAGACATCAATAATTGATAAATGTGATGAAGATTAATTTGAATTACGATTTCACCTGTCTGTCACATGACAGAATAATTTCAGATCTAAGGCTATGTATATACAGAAATAGAAGTGCGAGATGAAAATGTATTACAATCTTAATAAAAAGAAGATTTTTTTTTTAGATATAAGTCTCTTCTTATTAAGATTTTAATTAAATTTTTATTGATATCATCATGTTAACCATACATTGATAACAAGAAATCAAGACAGGGAGTTTCGGACGCCACACAGTTTGTGTAATGGCAGTGTTCTGAGATTTTCTTGAGTTCGCGATAAATATCTCAGCATTTAGGCGAAGCTTAACCCTGACTGAACGCTCGTGAACCTGAGAAACTGTCCGACCGGTCAGGAACGAAAGTGCAGTAAAACGAAACAAACGAAGAAGATGGCGCACACGTGTTCGACACGATTACTATTCCGCGGCTGTGCCTGCCCGGTGACTTATGTTAATGTCGTAATTATATCATCCTAATCTACCGAGTATACGCCGCGTTTACGTATCCTACGTGGCCGCATCCTATCAAATACCCATCTTGGAAACTACCATACGTGCCAGAATGCAATCTCGACCTGCGAGCCCTTGCGTCGCGGTTTCCATGAAACTCTAAAGGTACCGAGAATTCGGCGAGCTTTCCGGTACTTTCGGAGAATATCTAGATATATAAACACGATAAATAAGTGCGTAAAACAGATTAGAAGAAGGAACGATTAAAACGTGTTAACAATAATTAATACGCTTCGATTAATCTAATTGTAGCTTATGCTATTGCAAAGAAAATTGTCTTCAAATGTCGTAATTCATTTGCTGAATAAATGATACGAGATACGCCTCTTTTGTGACGCGAAAATTACATATAATTCGTCCGCGATGAGAGAGAACATATATTAAATGTATGCGTGAGTCGTATGCGACGCCTCGACAGAAAGATGTTGGCGTGTGGTGTACAAATTAATTATTTCCTGCAAACTCGCGGACAGCCAGACGTCCCCTCACGATATTGATAACAAGGATGAAGTTATACAAAAGAAACTGGATCGCTTTGGTCATCTTTTCCACGGATTTTCGTCCCTTTGACGATTCCACTTCATTCTATACGAACCGAGTCTTTCGACATTCGCCACGGACGACTACGGTTGGTTACCTCTGCCTTCCAGAACGAAGAATAGGCACTAGAACTACGGGCTGTGCTCGCTTAATCCGCGAATCGAAGCTTTCATGCATAATTCATTACTCTCTCTCTCTATTTCTCTTCCTCTCGCTCTCTCAGCTGCCTTCGTTCCCCGCCATCTTTTGAATCGGGAACTTTTGGAATTCTCTCTGTCGTTTCTGAAGAAGAAATTTATCGCGCTTATGGCATTCACACTACGAAGAAAAGTCCGCGGCGTTCAGTGTGCGACCAATGTTCAGATCCGGAAAACGCACTGCCGCGGACAGTTAAACATATCTGATGTACTAACATAATCGTTATACACAACTATGGTGACTATCTTCAAGTGTGCTATGTATGTTATCAAAATAGCGATATATTTTTATATACATCTTGCAAAATTTACTCTTATAAATATCAACTTTAATGGATAAAAAGAAATATTTAACGCAACGATTCTTATTGGTAATAATTATACGAAAGACACGATAATATATATTCTTTCAGTTTATACTATTCATAATTCTCTTCCGCTTAATCGATCTTTTCACATTTCCCTTCCCGGCTGAAATTATAGTGCCACTCTTTGAGAAGGCGGGCATCGGATGATGTCTATAAAATGTCTCGTGAAACGTGCTTCGTCCACACAAGGAGGTCTTAATGATGATTACCAGCGTCACCCGTATACGATCAATCTCGAATCAGCAATTGTAATTGACACCGACTCGATGACTCGAGAGAAAGACTCGCTCGCGAAGGGGAAGTCCCTCTTTCTCGCGTCAGACACCCGCATATCATGCATCCGCACATCGGGCTGCTAACACGCGCGGTTCCGTACATAATATCAATTTATGTGCCATAACGGACAGCGTAGTCGCGTGATTGGATCCTTCACGCCAGCTTCCACAACGCGGCCATATAGTAGGGTTCACATCTAATACCGCCACCCTATAAATTCTGAAATATTAATAATATCCTTTTCCCCTCGCAACCGCCTCTGCCTCTGTCCTCCCTGACCACCCTCGCGCTGCGACGTCCGGGATATGCCGTGTGAGACGCCTGCATTATCCAAGAATTTATGGCCGTTTAGACAAAAAAAGGCATCGGTTAGCTCTAGACTCGCGTTCGCATTCTGATACCTGATTCACCTCCGCTGAAGAATGAAGAGAAACGAGATTACGTATCTGTGGACGTTAGAATTAATCTAATGTCAATAATTCTGATAATGTATGATCGATATCTTAAAATTAGTAACTATTTGTGATTGTTAAAATATGGTGAGATACTTTAGATTTTGTAATCAAGTTTTTTTACATTGTGAATTGTAACAAATTGAAAAAAGTTTTGTGTAATCGATCTATGACAGTGCTACAATTTTTTACGATACACATACCTATAAAAAAAACTTAAAAAATCAAAGATGCATTCTATGAAAGACATCTTGTCGAGAAAACAGTCTATCATCACAACTAAGAATTAAGAAAAGTGTGCCCGTGCTCGTTGGTGCCCAATGGATTTATGGTTGCAAAATTCAGCGACAGGACATGTCTCGCCTTCGTACAATTTCGGAGACTATATTAGCATTAGAGAGACGGGTATGGGTCCGATGAGACCCAGGTAGACCATCCTACGCGTTGGTCCAACAACGACAAAACCACACCCGCCTTTGGACAATGGGTGACGCACTGCACTCCCTTCCTACTCGCCTCTCCCTTTCTTGAATTATGATTTAGGTGATTCTATACACTCATATCGCTTTAGATATCGTTCGGCTACGATCCTCTCGATCAATGATCTTAGAATAATATATTTTCGCGGATCAGACTATCGCGCGCGCCCAGAGCAGGTAGACGATGTTTCATATCGAACTTTTTAGAGATATGGGCGTGCCTGCAAGATTTATACTTCACATTAATATTCATGGTCTTTACTTTATATGCTATTTTATTAATTTTAGGAAAATGCTGATGCATTCTGGTGTGCAAGCAATTCAAAGAGTGTAATCTCGGTACTATTGATCTGACCCCATTACTCATGTTAAACAAATTCGTTATAATTATGAAAACAGCTAAATAAAATAAACGAGAAGATATATATATTAGGTTTATTTCGTGAACTTATCTTTCTAATTTATTACATTTCTAGTTTCTATTTAATACGCAATTGATACTGGGATTTATCTGTACAGCAGACACGTATTAGTGGCACACGCGGACGTATTACAAGATTGTACATTAAACTACGCAAGGAAAATTATCGCGACGTATCAGATATTGTGTGGAGATCGTTTGTCTTCCATTACACAGATCTTTATCATCAGACTAGAAATTATTATTGCACACGAATGCTAAAAAAAAGTTTTTTCTGCCTTGTGATTTATGACAACATAATCTCAGACAATCTTTGTCGATGCGAAAAATCTATAAGCTAAAAGTGATGACATTTCAACGATCGTAATGTCACTGCGATCGCAAATCGTGACTATGATCGTTGCGTAACGTTCCATCTCTCGAGATCTCAACATCACTCGAAGTAGAATTTACTATTATTATCCGGTATACACGGGATTATTTTCATCGCGCAAAATCTTTTTCGCAATTATATTTTTTTTTTAGCAGCACTTCTATGGAAGGCTTCGTGCAATATAAGAATACTAGAAAATTTTCAGTGCAATATTGCAATATTAATCGAAAGATACGAATAAGTATACCGATAATGAGAAAAAATTTACTATAGATCTTAAAATAATTAGTTTTTTTAAATAATACTAACTAAACATACAATAATAAATATTTATAAAAACGATGTTAAATCAAATTAATTACTATTGTACTAAAAAAATAAATATATGTTTACATTTGGTAAATATTTAATAGTCCTATATTCAAATAAATATTTATTAAAATTTAATAATTTTTTAATATACATATAAAAATGTCTTTATTACAGTGTTTATTATTATTTCTATTATAACAAAATATTAAAATCGTAGTTTAATTAACATCTTTCTCATTAATTAATTTAGAAAATTATTTAATTTTCTATACTGAAAATAGGCTTCGTTTATATAAATCACAAAGCTTATTTTTATAGAACATTGTATAAATAGAATTATAATGTTTAAGGCGTCTTCTTCTATATTTTACGTTATAATGGACTTCTGTCATTCGAGATATCTTTATGTAAGTCATTCTCTGTCGGGTATTCTCCCTCGCATGCTGACAACCTTGACGACGTCATCGTCAAATCGTCCCTCTGACGAATAATAATAAGTCAATCAGGTTGTGGGCGCTGATAAAGAAATCGGTAGGTCGATCATAAGTGGAAGGACCTCCAACTGCGCGATACGGACGTCTTTCTGACAAATGAATCTGCCGATGCATAGCGTTCCCGCGGGATCGAGTCGAACGGACTAGCTGGTGACGTCTTCATAACGGCGGCTCTTCCTCTGCAGCGTTGTCCGTCACACAAATCGCCTAACCAGCCTTCCAGGATGTCACCGATTTATTTTACGAGCCAGTCCGTGGCCCTGGGCGCGGCAAGCCTCCCGGCATATTTCCACCTCCCTTCTTTAGACTGTTATATTGAGTTCTTACGTGCCACGTTCTGCGGGTTCCTGATGCAGGCACATGGATCGATGGTTTATTGAGAGTCATTACCTTTCTGCGGGGTTATAAGTTTTAGTCTTCCTTTCTCTCGGGAAGGATAGTAACGCCTCGATCTCGCTTCGGGGATATCGATACTGGTTTCGTCCCCGCGGGAGGATCGCAGGAAAAAAGGTAGAAAGTCATAAGGCAGCGCAATCACGTCTCTCGTCTCAAGAGATCGAATCTCGAGATATAGTGAGAATTTCGAGTGGGCTTCCTCGCGCCGGTAATTCCACGCGCCTGGACACGATCCTTTGCATTTTTAGTCGCACCGAAATCGCTCGAGTCGGGAGTAAAACGTTACTAATTTGTTCGAAAATAAAATAAATCAGCAGTTAAGCTTATACCAGGATGACCCAGAGTGCCGACTTTAATCCTAATAACAGGCTGTTTAAAAAATCATCTTTGAATCAGTTTAAAATTCTGTATAACAAGCTAACATTGTGATAAATATTAGAGCGGTGTCTTTCACACTATTGTTGGTAATTATTTGTTTAATTTTATAACGCGTCTTGTCTGCTCCGTTAGTTAGAAAGATTAATCCTTGATTAATTAGACACGTTTTGATGCACACCTGCTAAGTATCTACAGCGCTGCACTTAATTTAAGATTAAACTACTTCCGTGACGCTCCTTGAAGGTCAAAACGTCGAGAAAGTGGTAAAGAATTGGAGTGAAAGGTACATCTACCAGGTAATTTTTCCCAGTAGCTCCCGGTGGAAGACGAATCCTCCGAGTAACCTTTAATTACCGTGAGCAATTAGAAAATTGTACTAGTCAGAGGTAAACTCGATTCATTATCGTTTCTCTTCGAGGTATCAACCTATCGAATACTCTCTCTTTAAAGATTAATGCAAATATTTTGAATTTACTGTTATTCGATAGATGGCCTTATAGAAAATGTCCCAAAATTGTAAAACGGTTCGAGAGACACAATTGTGCCAACAAATATGCTTAATCTTTTTTTTGTCGTAAAAAAAAATAGTATCAAATTTATTCCATTTTTATTTTTTATTTTTAACTTTCGACTAGGCAAGCTGGTATTTATTCAGATATCGAGAAACGAATTGACAATCAAAGACAATTATTTACATACGGTTGAATCAAACAAATATTACATCTAGATTCACGTATGAATTGCGAACCTAGATTGTTTCCTTGCTCCGTTGCGGGGTAATTTCGCTTGAATCGAGCGCGGCGGCGACGACTCGGCGGCGGCGTCGGTGGTGGCGTCGCGGACACAAGAAAAATTGATACGTAGGCCCCTAATGGCCCAACAAAAACGGACCCAACAGGGACAGGACGACAAAAGCATATGCATATTATGAATGGATGAACGAGGCGAAGGAGAAATGGATGCCAGAAATATATTGCCTCGGTGCATCCACTCCCTACGCGTACACGTGGCCTGATGTAGAAGCGAGACGAGGACAGAAAGATTGGGCCTGTCTAAAGAGAAAGAAAATTCTGACGGGGAGGGAGGGATTGTGGAGGAGGAGAAGGAGCGAGAAAGAGAGTCCGAATAGAAGGTAGGAGGGAGAGGACCAAGTTGCGAAGCTTAAGCATCCTTTCCCTTTATCTCCCTTTGTGCGGCGAACGTTGGCGCGCGGCGAGTCCGTGCGCGACAGAAAATTAGTAAAATCCGGCGGCCAACGCTTGGAACTGTCCGTCGCACTATCCGTTGCCGGATTTATAAGGAGCGAAGGCGGGATTTATGTCGGACCGTCGGTTATTTATTGGTTTCGATGGCACACGCGATATCGTTACACGGATATCGATACGTCCTTACGAACGAGGCAGAGTCCTCCCCCTCTCCTTTCCGTTCTTTCTCCCTTTTTGTCCCCCTTTCTCTTCGTATATATATATATATATCCTGCTTTATTATTGGATCTTTCTCTCACCCTCTTTCTCTCTTTCTTTATCTTTTAGGTGAGACTTGATTTACCTGGGGACACCTGCGGGGTGGATCTGGTAAACACGACATCTTCGATCGTGGAAGTAAAACGCCTGGGCCTCCCGAGTGGCTGGAATTTCCTCCGCGAAGGTGGCTGCAAAGAAAAGCAGAAATTCATATAAAAAATATACATTGCGCGCGAGGATATTTAGAGGCGTTTTCGTGTTTAATGAACGGACTTTCATGGTAACGCTCTCTCGGCATCTGATGATTGATACAAAACGTATTATTAGATAATTAGTCTCTACGTATAGAGCAATGTCTTAAAACTAGGTCGCAAAATAAATGAATCGGTAATCGAGCCTGATAAAATTAATAACATCATTAATCTTCTCTCCTGCTTGCGCTTTGCGAAAGCATTGTAAATGAAAACACATCAGCAAATCGGTAAGCATATAGTTTTCTCAAATATCATTAATGTTAATGATAAATGTAAAACTTGATGGATCCGTGCGGCTGGAATTTTCTCCGCGTTTGTAACGATTATCGCGCCCCTCGACTCCCCTCAAAGATCGGATTTACTTTGACCCGTGAAATTTACCCCAAAACTCAGCGAAGGCTTGAAGTACCGAACGTGGAAGGGGAGCAACAAGATCAAGAGAGCAGATGAATTTTCAGCTGACGTGCTGCATTCTTAAAGATCTCGCGCAACTTCGTTCTACACTTTCCGAGATTATCCTCCGAGTTGCAAGTTGTAGAATAGCAGAACAGCGTTTTTCTCAAAGTCATCGTATGCAATGAAATAGACGACGGCCTTATACACTGAGTCTATTTATCAACGCAATCTTATAATTTATCATCACAATTAATACAGGAAGAAACACGAAAATTCTTAATAAACGCATAACGGCGTGCGTTCAGTACGGGGCACTTGATGGTTAAACGATAATGGTAATATTATAACAGGATCGTCGAGACGGATGGCAGATCAGGGTGATTATTCGCAGCCAACGAGCCTCGCCATGCAATTATTAATGCCAAGCAATCGATAAGCTCAAAGAGGTGCCTTCCCGCGCCACGCTTGTAATTATTGCCGGCAGAACGGCAAGAGGAAGAGGAAGGAAACACGGGGGAAGGTAGGTAACCCTCAAAGCACAATGCCACCCTCTAATCACGCATCGACTTATCGGCAAAGAGGAGACAAGCGTATCGTATGCTGCACCCGTTTTACCCATGGCTGTATTGACGCCTACAACGTAGAATGGCCTAGAAGGACTCTTCTAGACTGTCTAACATCCAACCTTTCACCGCAGCCCATCCACCATCGTGCCAAAGTACAGGAAGCACTTTCTTCCGCGTTTCTCGCCCGTTTGATGTTCGTCCCCCTCACCCTTTTCCCTCCGAATCGAGGGTGCACGTACACTTCGACGTTTTGGCTGGCAAAAGGCATCCAATGAAAATTTAAATCCAGCCCTTGTTGTCTTTTCACGAAAAAAGGCCACATTTCTTAATTGTCTAGTAATCTAGAGTATGTTAATTATATCTACCAATTACGTCTCCCTTAATAACGGTTATTTCCGCAAATTTATTCAAAGCGCGACGACTTGGTTTACGCAAAGCTTTACGCGACAATTAGTTTCGGAGCGTGCGTGTCTTCCACCCGTCTTTCTCATTTTGTCTGACAGGATGGTGCTCAACAGTAGATATTTGCTACACTCGAACAAATTCCTCGGCAACGGATATACGCGCTCGCAACGAAACTACACCGGTTCAAGGGACGTGACCGCACATACCTTGCTGCAATGAATGCGAGGTTTACGTATTTCGCGTGTGCGTGCGTACAAACTGGAACTTTCAAACTATTTGTGCTGTATTGACGCCTAGGTGAATATGTCTGCTGACGTATACCGGTATACGAAGAGAGCAAAGCAGAAACGCCCTCCTTTCGAAAAGTTCCGAATGTCGACAGATCGTGCAGTATTCCAGCCGACCTACTTCACGACACGAACCTATCATATGTAGTCACTCGACTACGGTTAATTGCAATGTTACTCGTTAAATAAAGATCCCATCGTTCCGGAAAGTTTGCTTAAACGTTCGTAATAAAATAGCGCGACCACTTGTTCGATTTTCTCGAATATCATTTCCATGCATTTATGCCGGGAAACTTGATAAATATAAATGTTAATATTGAGAATTATTCGATGACTCTTGACTGGCGAAGAAACTGACGAAAGGGAAAGACATTGGTCAACTTAAAAACGCTTGGAAATGTACATAAATATACATTAATCTTGCCGCAGCTGCCTGGCGCCGAGCCATGGAAGATTCGAATGGGTTCGGCCAAAGTGCTATTCTGCTTCGTAAAAAGTTAAACGTTCCGGATAATAAATCAGGGATTTATTATCAACAGAAAGTCTTAACGAAGCGAGATGGTGAAATGCACTAATTACCAGCCAGTTTCGTCTTTTCTTGCACGCATGTCCAGATATTATTGCTAAATAACGCATGTCAATTATCAAATATACTCGTATTCATATAGAAAGAACGATTTTGACGAAATATCTGAAAATTCAGCTATATAAACGCAGACCTGAAAATAAATTTGTTTAATCAAAATTTGTTTATCGAAATAACGTACCACGTTCAAATTGATTACTATAGTGTCAACATTTTTCGCAGCTCATCATGTTCGTGTTATGCTTGAACTTTCTACATTTATATTTTGATGATTTAACCAAATTTATTTTCAAATCTGTATCTATCTAAAGTTTTAAATACTTTAGCAAGGTTGTTCTTTTCGTGTTAAAATTGTTTGCAAACAGCAATTAACTAAAGAGAAACGCCATAGGAGTTATACATACATGCTTTGCAATAAAGGAACGACGAACATATTAATTTTGAACGAATATAATTACATCTAATTAAAGTAAGTGTCATTAAGATTGCGTTTATTTCCACTGACAATCCACCAAGACCATCTTGTCAGTAATAAAATCGTTCTCGGTCCAATGAAAACAATGCGAATCCAACGAAGCGATCTCAATCCCCAGAGGCAAAAGCGTGCGGCAAAGAGATTTCGCACGTCAAATTCCTAAACGCATCGCCAATAAAATATAAGCGCGAAGAGGCGGAGTGCGTGGCAAAATCCACTGCGTCACAAGTGCAACTGTATAAACGGCTCGCCGCCCTGTGTCTATACGCGTTCCGCGAGTATGTTCTGCACGACCGTGTACCGCGCTTGGTCGGCACCCACCGGAGTCGCGTATCGGGGACCGTGGCCAAGCGAGCGGACGACGCGAGCGGTCCGAAGCGCGGCCGAGGCGCGCAGCAACGTAATGGACGTCATTAGCCCGTGTAGATTATAGGGCGGCGTGGAGTAACGATCACTTCTTATAGGGCACACCGTACCATGGCCGTGAAGAAGGCCCACCGTGGTCAGACCCTTATTCTTACTTGGGTCGCGTCGCGATCGATATCGGGTCGACGTCATTCCGTCAATCGGCTTCCGGTAGCCGCGCGCTCCAGGAGGACTCTCGCATGTACTCTGAATCTTTTACCGTTTTTTCCCCATTCTCATCGCTCGTGACGTATCATCGTTATTAAATGGAAAGAAGAAACGATTAAGCATGAACTGAGAACGATAAAGGATTAATAAAGCTACTCGTTGATCCGCAGACGACGCTCATTATTAACATCTCAGGATGTAGCAAAACATTTATGTGCAATTATCATGGTGCACAAAAAGACGTAAAAGCCGTCTCTTGATTATACCTGATCAAGAATCATGGGTCGTTGATTGACAAATGGAGTTTTGGTGACACGATGCACGTGTGCATTGTACTGATGTTGTCACTTTAATAGTATCTTCAATAATATCTAGAAAGAATTTATAGTTAAAATTATTAGAATCTATTAAATACGACAATATAAATATATGTAGTACCGAATATCGTAATATCAAATGTCAAGCAAGTTAAATTTTCCGAACAAATGTATGTACGTGGATGTTAACGTGAAACTTTAAAAGTTTTGCTGAATCGGGAGGAAAACATCATAAAGCACCAAGTGGCATATGACTTTACTGGCTAGAAGATTAATTGCCTAATTATCTGTGCATAAAGAATCGCCGCATGCTATTAATTCGTTTCATCCGACCGCTGAAGAATTGAAACGGTCGGGCATGAGACAAAAGGCGTATGGCCACGTGCTGTCGTACCACCGCGACGTCAGAAGTGTTCACGCGGGCTATTTAAAAATCGTAAAAGCCGATAGAGACCGTTTTGCCCTCGCGGAAGGGCGGCCGAGGGAAAGAAAAGGAAGAATCGTGCGGTCGAAGAGGATGGCTCTTTCGCTCGAGTAGAGGGGTGCATTTAAAGTAATGGCGTTTCACTGGAGATGCTATAAATTTATCTGCCATAACTTGTTATACGCGGCTCTCCTCGCGTATTTATACATGCCTTCGTGGCCACACACAGATTCCGCTACGGCGAGTCGCTCGTATGCCCCGTTCTGTTTCGCTTGGTCAAGTTATGGCGGGCCTGACGTCGATGGAATAGGGCGTGGATGGGAGGGCAGGAAGATGGTGGGACTAAGACACTGCCTTTCGCCGAATCATTCGGATCAGCAACGATCACTGTCCGCCAGTAGGACGAGAAACGTGCGAAAAAGCCTTTAGGACACATTCGTGCACTTAACGATGCGTAAAAAGCACACGTTCGTTACTTAAAAGGAAAATATAGCAAGAATAAAGCAAATTTTTGATGTAAAATTTTTTCTGGAAACTATCTAAAAAGATCATCGCCAAACTGCAGCTGGAAAATCAGTTACTTAAAGAGTTACGTAAATCCGTGGATTTTCTACCGTGTACTCGGTCTTAAACCTAGTTCAAAGTTTCACGTTAAGTATACGCCTGTGACTTCTGTGTATCTGTATAGTTCTAACTACTGCAACCTGTACAAATGCCAGCGCAATGCATGCATAATTTATGACGGTGTGTAGAGGCAAATAATAATATTCTTATCATGTACTTCCATTAGACAAATTACAACGTTTATGTTAACAGGAACATTGTCTGCCCATATCGCGCACCTGAGGCAGAAACTGAAACACATTCAGTGAAAATTTTAAATATACGTTTTATTCAACTCGCATCGACGCACCGCGGTTGGCAGAGGAACGTTTGTGTTGCAGAGGCACGAGGTATGCATCAGTTCGTTCGAGGGTAGGTACGTAATGATACGGGCGAAGGTATCGGAGCGAGAGGATCTGAAGTGGCTCGAAGAGTACTGTAACATGCCCTTAAGGGACGTACGTACACCTTCAGATTCCCGCAAGAGTGTAAGACGAGAAAACAGACGTTAACGTGTCAAACGCATTTAGCTTCTTCGAGATTCACTTGCTAAAGCGAATATTTAGTCGTCGATTAAGAAACTTTTTTTTAATCCTGACTATCGCGACAAGTGATCGTTGATCTTTTTCGCCGACTATTTTCTAAAAAAGCTAGTAGAAAAAATAAATATAAAAATATGATATTGTATATATATATAAGATTATGTAGCAGCGTTTATGAGGTATGACCACGGTGATATTTATAAATTTAACTATTTTATATTATTCTTTCTCAAGAGATAATGGGAAAGGACGTCTATTATAATATCAGATCAATCCATAAATTTCTATAATTGTTATAGAAATAAAATTCAATTCCATTATACACTTTTACGTTATGAATCAACTCTTTCACGACGAAAATGCTCGCTGTCGATTTTCCTTGTCGTCGTTAGCCCGCGGCCAATACTTGCCCGGCTGGTCGGAGCTAACTTTTAAACAAGACTTAACTAATTTTCAGATAGTTTAATATCTTACGCAGCGCTCGCGCGCGCGACTGAGGCGGGTGAACGACTTAAGTCGGGACGGCTGGCTCGTCTCTGTCGTGGCGGGGAAGGAAAGCGATGGAAGAAGGAGGCTAGGGTGGGCAAAGAGGGGGGTGTAAGAGGTGGAGCGAGAGGGTGGATGAGCCTGGAAGCGAAGTGGGCTGAGTGACGTGTAAAGACACCTCCACGTCCCGAAGAATTTAACTAATTATAATATGGGATAAACGGTTTATTCCCGCCTGGCAACCTACTCGGAGCGATACTGATACCACCTCTCACTCTCCCCTTCATCTTACGTTCTACCACCCCGCCCCTCTCTTAGATCCGCGCAACCCGCCGCGACTTGGCACACGTCACAGAAGTTAGCGAGTCGAGACGCGGGGGCACCGGGCCATGATTAGGCCAGATTATGGAGGTTGAACTTTGATCGTCTCGTGGATGACGCGGGAGGAAGCGCGGATTTCCGCTCTTCGACATGCGCTCTTTCTTAGATGCGGTTACCGCACACCTTCCATCTTCCTGTTCGATCACTTGAAGAATTTAAAGAAGATTAAATTTTTTTTTTCCGCTTACTTTTGCCATTGCATCATAGAAATTAAATCGACACTTGGTTACAGTCTCGCCTTTTGTCTGCAATTAATATATATCTTTATTTGTATCGCATTTATATATGTATTTCTGTATTATTCGCATTCAAATAAAAAATTATTATTATTATGAGCGTTGTAATACTTTCACTATCGAAATAATTTATCAGTTTAAACTCGTGCCATGTTAAAATACCAATGATTCACCTAGTTTCAAAATAATCAATTAGTTAAAATTTATAAATAGCTTAAAATTTCTTAATATGACAGCTTAATCAAATATCTTTTAATTAAATGATATATAGAAATGGTTATATCTTTAGCACGTTTCTAATGTAGTGAGCTTTTGCTCACTATAAATATTATCTGTACAGAATCTGACAGTGACAGAAGCGGAAATTATTGACAGTGATATTTATTATTACAATATATAGATATTATATGTACTTCTTACAATAACTTTTGGTTCAATTTTGCTTTTCTAATAGGAAACGTAACTATCGACGTTTATTTCTTAAACGTTCACGTAAATATCATATTGGAACTTCTTCCAAACGCAAGAAAAAATCACATTCTATCTCTCTTTCGAATCAAAATAAAAATAGGTACATCCGATATAGTCTCGGAAAAGTGCCGCATACGGATTATATAATCTCCGTAATCTCCATACGATCGAATACGATCCACGTAATATATAGATCATATATGGCTTTATCGCTAACCATACGCGCTGATCGTTTCAGGGAAGAACTCGGGGCTGCTCCAGGGAAGATTGCCGTATGCATTTCCTCCCGGAAGTGCAATAGCAAGGCGGGGCACCTGCTAACTTTTAGTTTTCAGCAAAAACCATTTTTCATTGACAGGTAAAAGTAAAAAATACATGTATACAAAACCAAACTACGTTTGTTCTGTAATTACACGATATAATGTAATTTTACATTTATTGAATACTAATTTGTATCTCCGTTAATGTGATAATTTTTAAGTAAATTATGTAGTAGAATTAATAAATGTTTACTAATTTCACAATCATCCTGTTATTTTAGTTTCAAAATAAAACAATTATTAATCTTATGTAACTTAATCAAACTCTCCGTAATACTCAACAATGCAGTTATAGTTATTCGATGCAATTATCATAATATTTTCAACGTAGCAAATTATCATAGGAATTTGTCTAAAGGCGCATGAGTAAAATCTGGAATTCTAAAGGGATGTTAACATGGTATTATTATTCTGACAGAATTTTAATTTAGTTCACGACTGGCATCCGTGAGAAGTTCGACTCCAATTTCGTAGGGTACTCCAATATGTAGGATCTGGGTGAGTGTATCGATATTGACGAGGGTACTGTCCACGTGACGTTTCGTTCAGAATACCCTTGACTCAGTTCGAGCCTCAGCGGGGGTCACTCACAAATTATAACTGCTAGACATGATGCTAATCTGGAGAAAGTTTGGAAAAGCAAAGTTGATCGATTCTAATTTATACCCGCCGCGGTTGTGCTTCGGAAGAATATGCTAGAATCTTTAAAAATCTCTAGAATCGAAAGCAACCCTCCCACAGACCGACAGAGCCAACCCCTTTGGAACATAATGCTCAATTTTCAATTTCACGCTGATTTATATTAGAAAATTATTCACGGTAAACATAAACAGCTTCCTGATTCTGAAAATTGATATCACAAGTTATTGATATTATATTGATAATGTATGAATATATTTGAATTATCATTTAAATTATCATATTAATATCGTAATTCATTATATTTGAATTACGTTAAAAAATAAGAAGATCTAGGGATTTTAGGTAACGGTTACTCCAAAAGTCACACTTCAACTATCTCCAATTCAAAACGCGCATGATATCCACTAAGGGTATCAATTTTTTTTGCTCTCCACCAATTTCTCGAAACTTCTTTTCGATCGTTCAAAGCGGAGCGATGTACACATAGGCACCGCGCACAATGCCACCTCCGGATTACTCATCCTCAGCGATGCGCGATCGACGAATGCGGCAGCGTCAGTGGGGGAAAATTTATGAAAGTAATCCGGCCCCGCTCTTGACTGCTGATCGGCGTGGGAGCCAGCGACGGATTTTTATTGTGGCCCCCGTCGCCGTTATGAGAAATCAAACTTTCCAACCGATAAAATACGACGCAACGGATATATGGAATAAAGGACGCGGGGTGTCACCTGTCTGTATGCTCAACAGGTAACTCCCCCATTGTCGGAGTTGGGCCTCACCGTGTGTGTACTCGTCGTGGTCGCGGGTCTACGCGTGTGTATCGCGCGTGTGTGGGTGCGTGGAGCTGTGCCCCGGCAGATTAGAAGGGATCACGGGGGATGCGAAGGGGTCAGAACTATCGAAAGACTGGTTTTCTCATCTAGCGGACCTGAAAATCTCTCTCGCGGCATTCGGCCGACCGATTCACGCGTTTCGCGCCAATGCCCGATCTCGCAGCATCATATCGATCGGTTGCGAGATTAAAGTCCTCTTCTGTAGAGAAGAAACTGTGTGTGAAAACATTGGAAGCACGCCGAATGTTTCTATAGCACTTTTTATGTTTGCCGAGTAAATGAGACGCTGAATAATTCCGACGTATCCGTTCGCCAATGGCTGCAATCCTTTTTCCTGTTCTTTTTTTTTTGCCGCATTTAAGAGACATACCAAATTATCTAATAATTGGTTACTGAAAAAATATATAAATTATTAATTATGCGCGTAAAGTTTTACAATCGCTCATATATATCGTTCGATACGACGGATGGCATGCATAAATTTCGATTAATGAGCATACCTATTCACTCGAATGCAAATCAATCTATCTACGCGATTTTTTCACCTTTATTAAAAATTATGTCACGCATAAAAGTTGGAGCATGACGGTCTTCCGAGGCTAGACGTAAGTGGCCGTAAAACTGGCTTTTGCCTCTTTCCACAAAGAAGCGAGATGAGATAACGCGAAAAAAGATCGCCGAAAAATACGTCTGCTTCTTTGAGAGAATATAAACTGTCAGGTTTATCCGAAGGATCAGCCAGTGGCTACGGTAAGGTACAGTAAACTGCTTATCGCATAAAAATGGGATAAATTTTAACGAGCCAAAGCATTAGCGAGGCAACGGCGGAACTAATTGCGGATCAAGATCAGAAACGATCGCGGCCGCTATCTTCGTCGGTGCGGAAACGAGTTTTCTAATTGGTACGAACGATATAACCAGTTTTACGTGGAGAATCTGATCAGGCTGCGTTCGTAAATCTGATTTCATCGCTAATCGATGTTCCGTCTCGATATCACGCGGTGATGTTACACATTGCGCGATGTTTAAAAATAGTAATATCACTCATCGACATCTCGTTTGAATTCTCGAAACTGAATTTATTTCCCTCGAGCTTAAGGAGCTATTCACTGGCTGCCTGATACATTTTTAATACCGACACTTTTTGCAAGAACATTAATGAATTTACGATAACTCGATAACTGTGAAATCGTACCGGAATTCCAGAGGCATTATCATTTGATCTTCAGCGTAATCTCAAATATATCTTGCAAGATATGCTAAAAAGAATTAATGGAACAGTAATCCCACATTCGTTAGGTTGAATTCGGACATCGACGACCAATGCACCCGTCGAAGCTGGCCTTGGGCCCAAGTCCGACCGTTGCTCATTTTCTACGCCCATCGTCGATCGAAGGTCACCCGATATATTATGGCTCGAAATCGAATGCGTTCATCCGGCAGGCATTCCAACGAGACGACCAAGTCGAAAGAGAGAAAGGATGGTAGATACTGGGAGGGGGGGAGGGAGGGAGGG
>NW_017280255.1:518909-572797 GCF_001594065.2 Cyphomyrmex costatus | reverse complement strand
GGGGGGGAGGGAGAAAAGGGAAAAAAAGGTGCGCCTATGGAAGGGTAAAAAAAGGAGGACGAAACGTCGAGATGCAGACGGATGGCGTGCTACGATCGAGTCTTGTTTCTCGGCTACGAAAGCTGAAGAGAGCTACCAGAAGAGAGCTACCAGAAGTAGCCCTTCAGCCCGGCAGGGCGTAGCCCGCACGCTCGATCATTACCGACATTGTCCACTAATGGATATTTATGAATGCACCAATCAACGCTACTACTACCGGGCTTCAATGCAATCAGAATCGATTATATAGATTTCGCCCGCGGTCGCAACCTTCGGTCGTCCTTGCAAAACTCCTGACGCAACGCATCAATGAGCCATTGCACCTGATGATCTTTCGCATCGGTAGACTCTTGAACGCTCTGTCCTGAGAATATAGACTATCTCGCGCTGCAAGCCCACGCACCTCCATTGGCAAGCCTCGAGATGGGTTCGTTATGTGTTTCGACGTATCTTAAATATATTGCATCGCTAGTTACGCGTTCTTTGAGACGATCGCGTTAGTGGCATAAAAGTATGAATTGTAATCTCAGTTTCCAAGAACTACTATTGTTTCGACATTTGTGTTAAAGGAAAATCATTCCGGACTTCGATGCAAGTAATGCTACTTTGTTCATCGAAACCAAACATTTTGTATACCGACCACAAGCGGTCCCGTGTTGCTGGGGACACTTCCGAGAGCACCTTTTGATCTCACCGCCCGCGGATCGCTTTTGTTTCCACCCTCTTCCGCAACTCGAAGAAACAAAGACCGATCGGCCAGACTAATGAGGCCTCGCTGGCCCCAGGGCATCGTGCGTGTCGTGACGTAATCGCAACATTTTTAAAAAGTCACGAATGCGTTTAGCCTGCGTCTCTGAATGCTGTTACGGGACATAACGCGCCGTGGCCGCGCCGCGTATAATATCGCATAAGGCCGCATGCATTGTATGTTTACGAGTCGGCCAGGAGGGACCTGGGAGGGGTCCACGGGACTGTGTTGCAGGGTGTTGGCTAACACGTGTCCGTATCGACAAGGATGTATCGACGGCAGCTCACCGCCTTCGGCTATATCCGCGTGTGGTCGCCGACATGAACTCGAAGAGGACCGTACGGCGAATTAACCGTATCCCTTCTCTCTACGGCGAGCTGCCTTCAGGAGATCTTGCGAGAATATTGGGACTTTACGCGTTTCCATCCCGCGACGATCGAGCTGCGATGACGTTATCCCTGGAGGCTGTGCGCGATGTGTAGATAATAGAAGATCGGGGCGGCGATAAAATCGTGGTATTATTCAATATGGATAAAATGCGATATATTGGTTCACGTATATAAATAAATTGAGAGATTTAACTTTCTCCATACATTGCAAGTTTATATAATAATTAATACATATTTTATATCCATACTTAAATAAAACATTTAAGATCATGAAAGAAGAAAATTAAAATTAAAAAGTATGCAGAATTGTTTCTTACGAATTAAATTATTTAAAAGCATGCATATTATTGAACTTTTATGAGATACTAAGTAATATGAGAAGTACCCAATTAAATAATATAAAAATACGCATTTTGCAATATTTTTAAATCCACATTTACATTATGTACCATACGTATATAGGCATATAAGACTCCATCAATATTACAGAAATGTAATTTTATTGAGCAATGCGAAAATTCTCACGGTAATATTTCCTCGGTATATTGTAGAAAGTCTACATGATTTAGTTTTATAAGACGGATTATGCTGATATACGTTCGATATACGGGCGAAGCTTACAATGTCCAGCGAAAGTAGAGGGTGTCAAATTATGGGATATACATGTTACAAACATAGTCGAGCCGAAGTACGAATAACTTGGCCGCGTTGCCCGGTTAGCTATGGACTTTATAGCCAGTTCATTTTATACGTTATTTCACCATGAAATGGTCGTTATGCCATGGCACATGAGTGCATCCTATCTGCCGAACGATAAATGCGTGGCAAACGCATTTCGCTGCATGCAGGATTATTCTAGACGAATAAAGCCATCTAAAAAATTCACAGTGATACTCATTTATTACATTTCCTTCGTTCCCCCGTTCCAGTTGTATATCGATCTTCAAAACTCACGTTTAATACGTAACCTGTGTTTGCAAAATATTTCGAATAATTCAGTATTTACTACTATTTTTAAATTAATTCAACGATATTCTTATTTTTACATTAATTCTACACTAAACTTGTAAAATTTATTTACCAGTATATCAAAGAATGAACTTTACTCAAGTCCGCAAATTTTCGCAGAATCTCTGAAAGTCGACCAATCGCAGATGCACATTTGCGATGGAATCGACGCGACGCGACGCGAAGATGGCATGGTTCGCCAATAACGACGTGGATTGGCGGATACCGAGGCAGTAGCATCATCAGAATGAAGAACGACTCGGAGGTGTCCACCTAAGGTTACTAATGATCCCGTGGGCACCGTAGAATACATATGGAGCGGCCAGTCTGAATTAAAATCGCTCGAGCTATAGCAACGGCTACCCTTCTCTTCTCCTATGATTAATGGAGAGTTCACACTCAGAATGCACACATAGGATAATTAAGGGGATATATTCCGGCCACCGAGTCTACGTATAGTTTGAAGGATGTAACGGGTGGAGAGTTCGTCAGCGCGGCGCACCACTCATTGATTTCGCAACGCGTTTAAGTCTATTTATATACGTTCTAAAGAGAGAGAAAACGGAAGCTTCGATGATTCATAAATGAATCGTTTGCGTGTATGAGACCGATTCTGTCATACACGCAACGATTAGTCGACTTCAATTAGTCTAAGTCGAGTTGATTGTCCATGATTTAGAAGAACCTTAAATAAAGAAGTATCCTGCGCGTATACAACATTTTTGCAGATAAAAATGTTCAGATACAAGAGATTTACACGTGGTCTGAATTTTCGACAATTTTATCAAATATACTTATTTAAGCAGAGAAGCTATAATAGCGACGCTGTGAGAAATACGAAACCAAATACTTTCAACGAAAACACTTTTATAAACTTATGTTGTTATCACGGTTAAAAAAATTGTTCACAAAGCTGTCGCTCCAAACATAGTTCCGTTAAATTATATGTAAGACTTATTTCAAAGTTTTAGTCTGAACAGATACAAGTGAGAAATCTGTGGGAAGTCCGATCAACTCGAAGGAGAACACCCGGTACAGAGCATCTGCGCGGCAAGCTTTAAGATCCGTCGCATCATGCTACGTGGAAAGGGTGTCCTAATCATTAATTCAAGGATTAGGCGTAAACAAACGATGATTTGATAACGTCCAGAGAAGCGGAGCCGCCTCTTACGGCTACCGGGCGCGGCTCGGCGGGGTCTAACGGAGAATCTCCACTTGATCCGTTCACGCAGTATTTACGTGTGTTAAAGGAGGACGGCGAGCTCGCGTAGGTACAGGTGGTATATCCGCTCGTTAATTATGTATACGACCTCGTGAGAATTACGATCAATTAATTCTCGCCGATGTCCATCCGCTCGCGAGAAATGAACGAGTCGGTGCGCACTTTTCCTCGCGACACATTTCAGCGTGCTTTAACGCGCGGATGTAAATTGAGCCCGTCATTTCGCGTAGCTCGATAAAATATTGTCGCAAAACGGATTTGCGTGAAGATAGTATGAAATTAGCGTACACATTGAAATTTTCGATCATCATTAAGTTTAAAAATTGTTTAAAAAGTTGTAGATTTCGTACAAATTACGTTTTCTATTTGCAAGATAAAAAGTTATTTGTTTTATTTTCAAGCTCTGTGTGAAAATTTAATTTCTTAAAGTTTTGAAAAATAATAATTATGGCTCCAGGATTAAATTAAAAGAGAAAAAACAAATTGTCGATGTAAGTTGTTAATGCTATCAATATAGTTATATAGAAATAATATTTTATACGTACAAGAATTAGACGTATCGAATATGAAAATTCATAAACGTTTTGATTCTTAATTTAGTTTCTCTTTAGTGCGTTTATTTATAAAAAATTATTCGATTCAATAAGATAGTTTCTTTTCATAAATTCTTCTTTACAATGATCAAGTTATATCGTTTGTATATTATAAAGTATCTAATCTTTATAAAATATTATTTCTACGCACTATTAATAATATTTAACAGCATTGGCTCACATTGATAATTTGTCATCTCCTAATTTACTGTGTTAGTTATGTAATTTTTATTAATAACTACCGTAACGTGCGAATTAAGATAATAAATATGGACGATCGATCCTTTCATACTGAGACAGCTTCTTTGAATACTAATATCGAATATGTAGCGGCGGGTTTCACTGGGTTCCAATGAACATTAATTGCAAGGTGGGCCGAGCGCGGTAACGCGACGCGAATTTATAACCCGCCTAATCTGTGACAAATTAGTCGGGGAAAAAAAGTAAAACCCGTCTATATCAACGCACGCGGAATCGCTCACACCCGCGAACAGAAAACCACTACCGACGCGGGGAACCGGGCGGCATCGTTGCGCGCCGGCAGATCTCAGGATGTCGGGTCCTGACGGCGTAGGGAGGGTTGGTTTGCAGGGGGTGGTACAAGCCACCGTAACCGAGAGGTAGATGGGGCTCCGGATGGCAATGGCCCGCTCGTTGGCTCGTGGTGGTGTGTACGGGAGCGAAAAGAGCGCCATTCTTTTGTAAGAAGCTCACATAAATTGCGACACCCAAGAGTTAAAAGCAGTCTTAAATTACGTGCCGTCGACTCCTTGATGAATTGAGTGCTCCCACCTCGTCCTCTGTCCCACTCCTTCCCCCAGCTTTCTCATCGTTGCCGCCACCGCTGGCTTGGTACCCTCGGCTACTCGCGCGCGCGGTCGGGTGATATTATACATTGTTTTTACGTTCCTCTTACGGTCAGGCATCCACGACTTCCACCTACCTAGTAACTAGAGCAACTGAGTATAACGAACCTTTTATACCCTTTATATCTTTTATACCTGATGGGGTTATCTGCGAAAGATATTCTACGTTCCTGAATCGTCTTAGCAGAGAACCATTCCTCGGATCACTTTCAAAATTATTTTTCCTATAACGATGAAACAAAGAAAAGCGTCGGAAAAACTCGAAACAGAAAATTCTTGTTAAACGCTCTACTTTTGAAGTTTTAATTTGTAGAAAAACAGCGACACAGCAGATCGTGACGATTGTAGATGCTTCAAGGTGCTATCATTTGCGGATCTAGAACCTCGCGATCTAAGGACTATGTTTGAAAGAGGGAACTCCGAATCTCGTGACATGCCACTATACTACAGCGTCTCGTGCAAGGGCGCGTCGCGGAGGAGTGCCTACAAAGAAAGCTGATTCCAAGTAGAACGTCTACCGGATAATCGTTTCGTTTTGATATCTCGAAAGCAGCCGACTGAGGTAAATCCAGGCGGGACAATTTGTTAGAACGACACGACCTTTACACTTTCCTCGCCGCCGTGCACGCAGCCGCCGGCTAACCGACAGCAGGACTGAACTTAGGGTTAGACTGGTGCCATCGCCGGGATTTTATTATTCAGGTTCCTGCACATTGTGAACCGCGGTGAAATCTTTATTTGGAATCATTCCAAGAACAATAACATGTCCCCATCTTATACCAACCGTTCTCTCCTCTTTCTCTCTCTGTCTCCTCTGTCTTGCCGCCCATCGTACCCTTTCCTCTTCCCTCCCACGAGCAACGCCAAATAAAACTAAACGTAACCCAGTTATTTTCTGTTTGCGCTGCCCGATGATTCCCTCAGATATGATGGCTTCTCTCTCGGTACCTCTCTGCTCGTTGGCAGTGGCGGCACGCGTGTATCATCGTGCATATAAATCAGTCCACGAGGATCAGATAGGATTTCAGAAATATAAAATACACAGCGATATTAAAAAAGAAAAGGGAAGCTAAGCCGAACAAAAAGCGAGAAAAGGAAGAAAGATAAAGAAGAGAGGAAAAAATCAGGAGAAATGTGAGGGAGAAGGAACCTCTGTCGACGAACAAGACACGCACTCTGATTGGTAGACGCGATGCAGCGCGATAGAGTCTGTTTACATGAATTTCGGATTAATTTATAATCGTCGTGCTTTTAAAATTTGAAAAGACAAAGTGGATTAGTTTGGAGCGCAAAGTAATATCAAAATTTTTAATAAAAGAAATAGTTATCTGTATGTATAAATAATATTATGATAATACATTTAATCGTTTATTATATATTATTAATATTTATAAACAGTGTAATATAATTCTTCGTTATCAAAAACATTTTTTTTTTCGGATTTCTGATACTCTGAAGTAAAGATGGAATAAGTATTTAAAGTTCTATAGTTTAAATCAATGATACGGCAGAAAAATATTTTTGGCAACATGCTATGAAACGGCGTTTAAGGGAGACGAAGGTTTGGAGAACATATGATCGTGTTTGCATGGCTGAGTTCTTTGTTCGATAATAAGGACGATTCTGAGTGGTTCGAAAAGAGCGATTGGGCGCAAAGGACAAAATCATTGTCCCCACTTGTCCGCGTCGCCTGTCTCGCGGAACTCTGGTCCTTCTTGCCCGGTATTCGGCATTAGCCACGATTATCATATTTTCGTTGGGGATCTGGTGCCATAAATTTGATCTCGTTATCTCGTTTACGGGCTGCGCTCGTGCAACGAAGCGAGAGGGAAACGGCGGTGAAGACGTGAGCCTGAAGAAGAAAGAGGAAAGAAGAGACAACATAGGAAAGCGAGCACGAAGATCAGGAACGTTTTGAGAGCGCGACTGGTACCCCGCTGTTGCTAAAAAACATTATCTTATAAGCTTAGATATATACGATGGAATATTATCTTAAGTAATCCCATAGTGCAAATCAGAAACATTTTAACGACATCTTATTCTGATTATCTTAGTTTTCCAAAATTTCGATCTGAACACTTTTAATTAAAACAAATAAAATGAATACAAGTAATTTATACGTATATGTGTGTGTGTGTGAGATAATTTCTGGTACCACCCTGCTTGGTGAACCGCGTAATACAATGTAATCTTTATTGGACAGTTGATTATCGATAAAGCTACTGTGTTTCTCTTTAAACTCAATGTGCAGATAAAAAGAGCAAATATATTAATGCACATACAATACGTACACAAACATGCAGACTGCTGCGCCTCTTTTTGATTCGGCTAATTTCGCCGTGGTCACTTTCACGCGCACAACTGTGCATAAGCGAAATTTATGCCGGGCGATTTGATTACCGCGATATAAACTTGATGCGGACTCGGACGACAAGACGGGGGCATACATCACACGGTTGGTTTGGTGATACCACGACTGCCTCTGGCTTCTTGGTATCGTACTCGCCAACTCTCTCGCTCCTTCTCCGTTTCCTTCTTCACTTCCTTCGACCTTTCTATCTTAAAATCTATAGTCGATTAATTATATCGATCGGTATCTCTTTTATGCTAAATTACTTATCGTTGAAAAGTATAATGAGCAGAAATTGTTAATTTGATTAAATTAATTCAATTCGTATTTTGTTTTATCAAAAAATGTATGTACCTACTAAGTAAAATACATATACAGTATAGATAATATATTTGACTTAAATACATACATGCTTCTCTGAAAAAAATGAAGATAGACTAAATTAATTTAGTCGAGCTATATTAACTTTTTCTCAATGTACAGACGATATAAACAGTTTTACTAAAAATTACATCCATCCATTTGATCTTTCCTCGTATATATCTACAAAATGTATCTCAAGTTCTTATCCGTAACATTGTGCAATATTGTCTTACTTTATTGAGACAAAGTAAGAAGTACTCTTAATTATAGCCGAAATAAAATTGAAAAACTTTCTTACTAGCATCTAGTAAGAAATACGATTCGATGTCAAGAAACTAACTTTCGTCAGGCGAAAGTGAGAATCCAATAAGAAGAACGAGTCCTCACAAAGATACATATATAAAATTCGTCTGGGGTTTCTAGGAGATCTTTTTTGGCCGTGTCAGTAAGTTTGAGAGACAATAAGTTATAAATATTGAAATCTGCCTACAGTTCACCCGCCCTTTCCTTCTGTCCCCGCCCGTCCTGTCCTAACAAAAACCTTTCGTCCGGGTCACGACCGATCGGTGCATTAGAGAGCCACGATGTCGCCCACGATGGCTCGTGTTTCTATAATGTAGGCATCGTTAGCAGTATTCATGTACTAAATCGAACGAGGAAGATGTCAGTATACGTGAGTGCGGAGATGCATTGTAATACATCGACACTGCTGACTCTTCGTGTTGTCGGAGCTAGTAAGACGAAAGGACTTCCGGTCCATCTTGCAAGATGCGAGATTATCTGGCTGAAAATTTAAAATACATATCGAATAAAAAGCAAATCAATTATATCAAAATGCCATTCTTCAAGTTTTTGTAATTTTTAAATCTTTGTAGTTTAATAAAGTTTCTATAAAGCTATAACGTGTTTAAACTGCGATCTATTCGTATCCTTTCTGTTCTTAGTTTAAGTTAGCCGTTCCTTCTTCTGTGCTTCAACTTCTGTGCTGAACTATACTCACAAAAGTGCATGCGTATGTGTACTTGCATAAATATATGTGAGCGTCCGTAATGCGATGAGTTTGAATTCGTGGGTTTGCTAAGCTCGAGTGATTGCATGAATCATCCCTGAGAGATTACCACGCACATTTAAAAAAATTACAGTTAATATTTCTAATTACTACGTGCTAGGCGCTTTTGCGTTACTTGTTCGTGGTTAAAATGAACTAATATGCTACCGCGCAATAATATACTGATAATGATGTAAATAAATGAATAAATATGCATTTCGTGACTCAATGTTATTGATGCCCGTGCCTTTGAATACGCGGAATGATGGCCATACCTGCAAATAACCCATGGACACTGGTGGGAGGACAACGATTACGGGGTTACCTTGGTCAGAGGGTGTTCGATGCCCGATGCTGTAGGTACGAGGACTATAAATCATAATTAGGCTGCAAGCGGTAGCTGCGAAGTGGCTGCAGGCCCATTAGCAGCAACAATGCGCCCAAGCAGCTTAAGACGTCGTTGTTGCCAGAAGAAGAGTAACTCGGCTCTCCATTTACTCGAGCCAGATCGTATCGAAGCTACGTAGCAGGACATTTGAGGTCAGAAAATAATGGATGCGAAACATGTAACGAATATTTGCGCACGATATAGATTGTCATTTATTCTTTTTAATGTGGTGCTAAAGTACTTGAATATAAGTCCTGAAGTATATTTACATCTATAATTTAAAGTCTAACGAATTTTATTTTATATATACCTAATAGCGCTATACGGAATGTTATCAAATATTTTCCTTTGAATTTTGTCCACTGTCATACTTTAGAATTATAAATAACTTCCTACAATACGCGAGGCAACGAGGGATTTAATTGGAACAAAAAACTGTCTGAGTAAACGATAAAATTGAGTAGAAATTTTCGATTTGGTCAATCGATTGAGCGTATAATCATCCATTGAATGTAGAAAATCCTAGTTAATTTTTTCTTAAGCGTATTGGTGCATGAGATGTGCTATTCAAACAGGTTCCATGGGGCGATGATTAAGCAATATTACTCTCGTGTAAGAGCATTCGAGAAATCAAGCATGACTTACGGTCACCTTAAAAGAAAACGTATAAATAAAAATATAAGTCAATACTATTTTTGTTTCTAAACATTTTCACGCAAGCTCGTTTTACGCTTAAATTACAACAGTTTGCTTCTCGATTTCCAATAGATTTACGCGTTTCCTTCTTAACGGTATATTTACATGCACACCCATGCAGCGCGGCCATTATTTTTCTTTAAATCAAAATATCGCTGTTTATACAAGAGCCAGTGAGAAGAGGAGATGCGTCTCTGTACGAGGATCCAAGGAATCTCGGAGGCACGATCGAGGCCTGTCAGATTATTATAGTGAGTCGTCGATACTTGAGTCGAGTGCACGGAGATGAGTCTCCAATCCTCCTGACGCTGACGCTCCTCGATCGACGAACGAAGTGGCCACAACGGATTCCATTCAGTCGATTGACGGTGGTCACCTTTGGTGGTCCGAAATTCCTTACACTCCAAATTACTTCCACTCGTAAGCGGAAATCGGCCGTCTACTTCGTTTGCGGGCAATCAAGGACCAGTCCCTCTCTGCTTCTCGATGCTGATGAAGCGCGGTTGAAAGATTCATCGAACCCTTCCCCCTCCCCACCCTCAACCCATTAGATTTTATTGCACCCATAATTATTTCTGTGCAAGCTGAAACAGCCAGAGCTCGGGCTTACTTCGAATCTCGAAGATTAAAACTGTATCTCCTCTTTCGTATTTACTTTTACATTTTATAAATATTCGCGCAGATTACGATGGCAAAAAACTTTATTAGATTTGAATTCAAAATATAAAAAATGGGGTAAAAATATAAAAGTAATGTTTACTTGAGGTAACTTTACATATTTACATTTGGATATATATTATGTTATATTTAATAAACAATATTTCCAAGTTTTCTGAGCAGGTTTATATTGCTTGCTTTATTTGGCATTGTAATAGCAGTGACTGATAGAAAGTCACGTTATTTCGTGAACAACTCGGATGCTTGCGCATCGACGTTGAGCATTTCCCCGTCAAATGACGAATGAGCAGAAGTCATGACGAATTATTACGGCCAGTACACCATGAATCATGCTGCCAGCGTTTACCGCGAAGAATAACGAAGATCCGACCAAGCGAGTGTCTTAAATTTCATACCAGCACCTTCTCGCGACGGGTTGCACGTACATACGTCACGGCTGCGTCGCGTCGTGTGTGAGTTCGACATATCTGATCGTCGACCGGCGCAACGGATGCCGAGTCGATGATTCCAATCTCCTGTCAATGCCGCTCAACTTTGGCGGACCGGGCCATTTACTAGCCAGCAGGACGTGAATGATTCCCGATCGTGTTCGAACGTATGCGAGTTTGCCTCCTGCGAGAAAAAGGCTTCGATTGGCTTAGATTAATCGTGTACAGTCGCTGAATGCGAATACGAGCAAAAGAAGGTTTCTGCAGTTTAAATGCTGGTTCTCGTTTTCTCAATAAGTTTTTTTTTTTTTTAATTCAATGCCATTTATATAAAACAGCAGCAATCTCTTACGCCGAAAATATTTCACAATAATGTAATAACTAATTAATGGTGATTTCAGTCACTCGCAACTACACTGAATTATTACACACAAAGACTGCTTTATGTAAAATATCGAAATGCAATGGCATAATATAATTAACTTCAACAATGAAATAATATATATATGTTCCATTAAGTAACATGACAATATATCATTGTTAGGTATTTAATCGTTTACAATATTTACATGCTTTTACATTTAATTTTACTAATTTCACGTATAGCAACTTTTAGTATGCTTTAATTTAGTGTAATACAAGCAAATTGCTATAAGTTCCTGCAATTATCACTCGATTTTATCGTTGATAAACTCTGTCACGTCAATTTCAAAAATGATTCGCGCGATTTTAATAATCGATGTATTTCTTTAAATCGCAAAAATCTGCTAGGGTCGATTAATAAGTCTCTGCGTCGACGATTTATTAACTTTGAGCGATCAACGTTCTCGCTTAAAGTAAAACTTCCGTTCAAGGGAGAGAAAACAAGTTTCTCTCGATTCACGAGGCGTTTAACGTTTCAATGGCCCGTGAAAGTTAAGCGGGAGAGGCACGACAAATTTTTCGGATATCGTCGATTTATCAAGTCGGAAACGATTCTTGAATCGGGGTGTCGTCGATGCCGCCGTCTGACGTCGTCACTCGCGCATCCTGACGACAAGGACGAGGTAGACGTCGACAACCATTAGTCGCCGGGCGATGTGGCCGACTATACCGGTCTGATGTATTTCGATGTTGACGGAAAACCTGTAAAACGGCCTCACGCCGGCTTACCGGGGATCTATTAGCGCCTGTTATAAATGGTCCCGTCACCTTCGCCGATGTCACCGGTGTCGCTGAAAGGAAATTGACTACTCATCCCCCTCTGGGTGCCGACCCGAGACGCGTTCACTCTCACGTTCCTCCTCTCGCCTCATCTACTCGAGCCACGGATTTCGCCGGAAATCAAAAACGGCGCGCTCCGTCCGGCACTTCGCCGCACGACTTCAGGAAACGATGTCAATTTCTTGATTTGATCTCGAGTAATCGAAAGGCAACTGGCAGAAATTACTAAGTGTCACGTAGGACGCGCTTGATGTATAGTCTGATTTTATTACAGTTTCATTATAATGTGAATTGTCATATAATGTATGTATGAAAAATGATAGTGTAATGGAATTCCCGTTCTTATAAATAATTCGATAATAGAAAGTACACATGGTGCTATATCAATTTATGCTACAGAGATGCAAACTCTGAATTGATGCTACGCGAATCGTTAAACCCTAATCGCGCGTTGAGAAATTCCAACCAGTGATATCAAGGATCATTACGCTCGCTACCGATCTGCGCGACGCAGGAAGCTTATCTATTCAAAGTGAGATTCAGAAACGGAGAGCAGATCGCGCCTCGTATACACACGCACACGCGCAATCGTGCCTTTTAATATTCCGGTAGCCGGTGGCGAGCCAATAACGCTGGCGTTAAAATATGGTAATCGAGCCACGGGATCGGCATATCGACGGCTTGACAAACGATGCGACGCCCGGAGCATTGGACCACCAACAGATCGTGGAGCGTCCGCGCTCGCGCGCGCTTCTCTTCTTCATTCTGCTTCTCTCTGTCCCCCTCTTGCACTCAGTCAGCCCGCAATCATTTGTTATGTACGTGACTCGAAGCTGACTGCTATCCTGGCATCCTGCCATTCCTACGTCCTGCCGTTCATATCGTCCGTCGGTCCACAGAGTGCTTCCCAGTCCTAGTCACACCTGGTCGCTCCGAGTGTGAGCTGCAGTATCTTGCTTCCGATTGAAGGATATAGCATAGTTTAATAAATTATAGTAAATTAAAGCCTCGAAGTAAATTAGATCCTCCTTTTCTAAATCAACATCTAACGAGTCATGTTTTTCGTTTTTCAAAATCTCATTTTTTTAACGAATTACTTGTAAAAATATAATAGATAAATTGAATAATTATATTTTAAAATCGTCGAAATTCTTCGTTTAATATTGTTTGATTTGCAATTCTTGATATGTAAGTAATCAAACTAACGCCCGAGACCTGACTTGCGAATTCCATCATTACTTCGGTCATATCGTATACTTAGCAGAAGTAAAAGGAAGGTAACGTCATGCAACATACAGCTTATTCTCCTACTTTCTACAAGTAGAGAGTATGATCGAGTTTTCTCGTTCCAAAGTATTGATATCACGATTATGTAAAAGCCACAATTAGACATCCACGTTATTCGTGGCGGCGTAGCCAGACATTTCATATTTCTCGACACAGGAGGTTATTATTCGGTAGAACATTAATCTGCGAACGGCGAAGTTGGCGTAAAATTCGAATGGACAGCTGATCGTACGAGATCGGCGTCACGTGGCCTGTCGGAATTCGTTTAGGGAACGTTATTTAAAGGATTCGGTACAAATCTCTCGAGCTTGTGTACCAGCTGGCCACATCAATCCTGTTACAAAGCGCGTCTATCTCAACGCGGCTTCTCGATCGGCCGATCGACTTCGGTCCGCGTCCGCGTGTCGGGCTCGAGTCACTTCGCGTTGTGATCAGAGTCGAAAACACGAGTTCAGTTGTCCACGTCGCTCTCGTGAAGCTACCGTTACCAAATGAGGAGCCAAGACAAACTACACCTATTAAAGCAGTGACCGGATCGAAAATCACGTATTTAAATATCGTCTATATCTTATTGCCAAAACATAACACATTCTGGAATAATATTTTTCTTACATAAGCACTAGTAAAATTTACACTTGTCTTCATTTCATCTATTGTTAATTGTTTCGTTAGAGATTCTTATGTTATAATTAAATAGTGTGAATATATAAAAATAAGATTAATTAATGTTATTTTTGTAGATGTAATAAGTCTAGACTGCGTAGTCTTCCCTGCTTTTAGCATCTCCGTTGGAATGAAATTAACATATCAGCATCTCTCTTCAACTTAATACTTTAGAGAAAGAAAAAAATGATTCACGCTATCGCGAATTCTTTCTACAAACCAGTAACAACTTTATAGGAATACAGTCAATTCTCTTATTGGTGTTACGGCTATGGCTATTTCTACAATTTGGAAATAAAAAAAAAAGCAAAAATGGAATTATGTTGTCATTTTAAGATATCGCTTTTAATTATAGATTTATCCCCCATATTGTAAGCTATAAAATAGGAAGTTCGTGAAACGTCCAGGAAAACGAGTCGAACATTTTGTTTATATTTCGTTAAGTCTCGCCAAGTAAAGACGCGAATAACGACGCGCTTACAAATACGGATGAGACCGAAACGTATACAACGGGTCTTTGGAGATGATCTCTAACTATCTCTAACTAAGTAGTACTTATAGAAGTTAAAATAGTCAATGAAGGTGGTGTTGGTTAATTTATGATCCGACTGCATGCAGAGATCACCGTTGACTACTGATTCTCGTGAAATGGCCGTTGCTTGTACGTTCCTACTTATTGTTATGCGAAATATAGCAATGTATGTACCAAGATACGATATGAGCCAACGTCACACACGTTACCAATTATTTGCGAGCGTTCAGCAGCGTACCAATAATAGATCGGCCGCCTCCGCCTCGCGATCACCAAGAAATAATGCCCTTTCGTCAGACTATTTTATGGTATTATATACTCGACAATATATAATCCCGAACGTTTCGTTACTATTTACGCGACAAAGCAACGATATTTAGAGAAATTAACATCGTAACTTTCGTTCGCCGTTGTATTTGTACACTGAAAAAAAAAACTAAATTTTAATAAATATTTGTTTCAATAGTACTATGAAATATTTACTAATGTAAACATATATCTATTTGACATAAGCACAGCTTTTTTATTTTAAGTAAATATTCAATTACTGTAAGTAAATATTTCGTTAGTGCTATTGAAACAAATATTTATTAAAATTCAGCAAATTTTTTTCAAAGTAAGACAATATCAAATTCCTGTTAGCGTATGTGTTCTTATTGGAAATACGATCGTCTTGCAGAAAATGTACTGAATCATTTTCCTATTCTTTAGTCGTTCCAAATGGTCCATAATGCTATTCATTGTTAAGAAGTTTTTCATATTACCCAATGTATATAAATAAAAAACATACATCAATGATATTTAAATAACATTTAGTAATAATTAAAAAGAAGTATATAAATATATAGTAATATTTATATCTCCAATTACTTCATTTCTAGATAAATTGCAAATAATTTTATCCAGAAGGTATCTTTATTGTATTCTGGGAGATATCTCCTGGATAAAAAGTCTAGAGATAAAGTAATTGGACATTAGAAAATTAAAAATTTTATATCGCAGATATGCATGAAGCTATCAATATCTATGTAACATAAAGACTTTATTTCGTTGAAACACGTATTGTTCAGAGTTTCATTCATTTCATACGCATATATATCTGTATTCAGATGTGTATGCATTCGCAGTGTATGCTCACAGGTCACACAATCGCGAGGTCACAACCTTCCAGTACCTAGCCACGAAAGGGTGAAGAAACCAGAGAAGGGGGCGGTTGGTGGGCGAGGGATGGCGCGGGTGGGTTTTAAGAGTCTGAGACGCGAAGGACGTCTCCGTAATGACGGGGCATAAATAACTCGGACGTTTACGTGCGCATTGATTTAAGCAAACTAATGATTTCACTTTGACCGGTCGGCGGAGAAGAAACGCAGCAGAAACGCAAGCTCCGTCCTCGGCGAGTCCCGACCGGCACGGCCTGCCATATTGACGTTTATATTCGTCTGTATAATTTACATGTCTATGTATGACAATTATTGCGATGGGACCCCGGAGAGCGCACGAAGAGATCGTGCAGTTGTTATTAGTTACCACCCGGACTTAGTTCGCTATCGAAAATTTTTAAACGAAGAAGCGTATATATCGATCAAATACCATCATCCCTTTATAACATCAGCTAACGATTCTCGCAGTAATTGTAAGTAAATCGATTTTGCAATTTCACGGTATGTTCGGTGCGTGCATTATTATAGACGAGGCGTAACGCAACGTAATTAATTATTTCGGGAGATGCGCAATTATATTACAGTTGCTTTGGAATTTCGTCAGTACCGATCTTGCATACGGCCCTGTGGTCTCGATTCTGCTTGGGTTGGCCCGAGTCAAAGTCTCGGCCAAGCTGAATACGGCTACTTTGTGTAGGTGAATGTAAATGCGCAACTACAACATTGTGGCACAGAATAGACTCCACTCTGCTGCGATGCGTATGTGTACGAATGTGTGAACGTGTGACCGTGGGCTATGAAACATGATGTACCACCATATATCATTTAACATTGTTTACTAAACCTCACACGAAAATATATTAACCGCAAGCTATGACCTATTATGTTATTGCACATTTGATATTATGTTATTACTATTATCTACTGTCTGTTTGTTTATGCCAACCGTTGTATGGATAACGTTAGATATCACTTTTAAATTATATATTATATAAGATTATATGTATATGATAATATAATCTTCTGAAGTACAAGAGAGAAGATTACTTAAAATGTTAAAAATATTTTACGTTAGTAGGTAATAAATTTTAATGGATAAGAAAATATATTGAAAATTATGATTAAGATAATCATAATATATGTTTGCTTCTATATTTGCATTTTAATATTCGTTGAAATAACGTCTGTAATCCCTGATATTAAAATATATTTATATCTTATCCTAATCTTCCCTCTTCCCTTTTCCCATTATATTAATCGTGGAAGGCGTCTGGCTCTATATGCCCGTCGCAGTATCGTGTCCTCTGCAGGCGAGATTTGAAGGGGTCGAATGGCCGGAATTTTCGCGATTTCCTAACGGTAGACGGCACGACATCTGACGTGGAAATCCGCGAATGCGGGATAGGTGGAGGGCGGGCACCATATATTCAGTCTGTTTGTTGCACAACGTCCGATAAGTCTGAAGGGGCTGAGCTCGAGGAGATGACATTGACGGGCTAAGCGCAGGACTTAAAGCCTAGAGCTTAACTCATCCGTCAGTATGTGACACATATACTTGCGCAATGCTTCCCTAAGTTCGTATTCTCGTAGGCCGAGACGAGCGGTAACGCCAGACATCTGTCACACCTTCTTCGATCGCTGTTATCCTTAGCTAATTGAAATCATCACTGCATACAAAACAGATGCGAAACGATGTCTCCCTTTTTTTATTCGTGGGGAACTTGAGAGTTTCAGAAAAATATATAATATCCTAATTATAAAACTTAAAAGTGTGTTATTTAACGATAGGAAAAAAAACACATATGCTACATATATATACACAAGGTTGAAATTAATTTAAATTGATAGTGATTTAATTTTGTCTAATAAAATCTGTAAAATGCAAAATGTGCGAACCTTATATTCCTTTTTTCCGTCAATTAACCAAAGACCTACCTCCCTGCCACATTCATCGATCTCTCACATGCGTGTAGTTCTCGGTGGTTCCCGATCGGTCGACCTACATGCATACTGAGGACTCCGGTTGTCCATATTCTTAATGGCACAATCACTGCGGTGCCGTAAGTACGCAGCACACGGTATACACTCTTATCGGTATACCGACTCCGCGCACCGCGGTATGAATATTCTATGTCGCTTAAGTATAGGTTTGCCCACTTGGCACAACGCTCTCCTGTACACACGCGCGCGAGCGCGATAATGCGTCGTGAATCCTTTGCACGTATATCCCATGTATGTATATACCTATGCATGCACGCGCGACCGTGGGATCGTACTTCACACATAACATATGCATACACGCGTAATACGTACGTCGCCCAGCGTGCATACGCGCGCAAATTGCTTCTCTGTGTGTGCTTTCCTACCGCAAAATGATTAATTATTGCCTATAGCTCGAAGTAGTGGTGAAACGCGCTAGGACGCAGCGGATAGGAGACAAGAAGTGAGGGGTGCCATACGGGGATGGGTTCGAGGGAATACCCGTATATCCCCGCGCGTAGCACGACGAAGGACACGTACCGGTGTTACTCCGGAACGCTAATAGCTTCGTAATAATTCTGATTTATGTGCCAGTAAGTAGGCGCGCGACGCACCGCCGACGTCGACCGACCGACCGACGACGGCGACGGCGACGGCGACGGCGGTGGCGACGGGGGCGGCTTCGTTTACACGCTCTTGGCTTGCACGCCCGAAATATCCTTCCCTACCTTCCTGCAGTCTGCAGACGTCTACGCCACGCCGGCGAACCGGGTGGAGAGGCTTTGTCTGGTCAGGGAGAGCGGGTCGCGCCGTGCTTTTAGTCACCTGTGCGTCAACGGAGGTTTATATGCCTCCCAGACGGTATGCGACGTTATCGCACGCGTGCAGAGCGATTATGCTGTACTGACGAAAAGTCAAGATTACGCACCTCTGACGAAGCGTCTTTCGTATAGCGTTGCATTTCGCGCGTGCAAACTGCACGGGAGTTCAACAGACTGCTACAAACTGATAATTCTCGCTATAATTTCTTCTCATTAATGTATATACGTATTAACTCGAAATACAGCCGGGGTCTCCGTGATCCCAGCGCAACTGTCTCGGGTTGGTATTTCTAAAATTGGAAAATGGGGAGAAATAGTTTTTTTAATCCATATATGTGTGGTATCTCTCTTTCGAGCTCCTTAATTATATCGACTTTTATAGAATGGATTTATTCCCTTGATCAATTCTCCGATCAATTGAAGAAAAAAATTATTTGAAATATATCCATTTTATTGGAGTTGTGATAACAAATATGGATAAGGTTTCCAGAATCCATGTGTATTTTTTTTCACGTAGATAACAAAGGAATGTTTATATCTAGGATTAAAAGGTTGTTCGATTCTCTTTCAGATTTTCTCCAATACATATTCTATCCCCCAAACTGCTAAACGCACTTTTCTGTTTTAATCAAGCAGTTTCCAGCGAACGTACGTCGTTGATTCGCGCCGGATCGAACACTATATGGGTTGTAACCGACGGACACGCGATCATTTAGTCATTTTCCTGCCCGAGTGGAAACTATAAATTACGCGTAGAGCGCGTGCTCGATCACATTGCAGCACGCTAACGACATGGCAGATGACGATCGGCGTGCGTGACTTTGGTCTCACGGAGAGACAGAGAGAAAAAGAGAGAGTGTGTGTGTCACTGTAAGTACAGGAAGTAGATCTATATGTTCAATATCGATTAATCCAGTTTTAATAATGTGTTAGCCAACTGCGTATAACGTTCTGAATTCATAACCCAAGTACGCTTAATTATAAAGAAATGTTTTCGCCATAACGTACTATATAATCTTTGCTACGCGAATTTCGCAAGTAATTAGCATAGTATTTTCATACAACTATTACATGCTTCTGGAATTCTGGACTCACGGATGCATTACAACGATTATAATCATTATTATCTTATTAATAATGAGTACGTTAATGATGAAATGCCTCATAATGAACTATAATAATAATAATTATTGTAAAACATGTAATATTCTTGCTTTAAAAGATATGATATACATCTAGAAAATTCTATTGCAATTTTGTACGATTTAAATTGAGTATTCTAATATCCGTATACATATATATATATATATATAGATATTAGTGAATCCTCTGATCTGAGAATTAACTCGATATTTTAGCGAAATTATGTAATGCGATATATAGTTGTGTATTTTTTCCGAAAAGGTCGTTAAAGGATGAAACAGATCGGAGGTGTTGCATCCTTCTACGAGACGTCAGGGACGCCTTCATCCGGTAGTTAGTCATCGGCTGGCAATTTATCACGAGTTACGAGATTCCGTCGGTCTAAGCTCCACTTACTATGCGCGCGATCCGCGCGGCTGCGCAGCCGCAACGGCGATTACATATAATTACTAGTAGATTAATTAATTATACCGGGAGGTGGACCGCCCGAATATGCTATACATACGCTCGTCCGATACAGTCGACCCAGCGGGAGTTGATTTCAGGATTTAGGTAACTTAGCGATAGCCCGAAGATCAATTTCTCAAAAACTGTTCCGTTAATTCTCTTTAATCAGTAGAGTCTTATATTATTACGATCACACAGGAAGAACGATTTTATTGAAGTATCTAACAATTTAGTTAAATACATATCTAAAAATAATTTTGATTGCATTACGATATAGAACGCTTAAACTGGTGGCTAAAATGTTAGAACATTTTGCAGCATTTCCATCACAATGTTTAAATATTTTATATAATTATTTTGATAATCCAATAGAATTATTTACAGATCTGTATCTAGTTAATTGTTTTTATATTTCAGCAAAATCATTCCTTCCGTATATTTCTATGTACTATATTTTTATATTTATACAATACTTTCTTTTTATACGTTAATATATCTTTTCACATTCTACCGAAGTTTATGTAATACCAGTACATATAGAGAAAGCAGAAAATAGTTTCGCGTAAAGCTGCGTGGTTCGGAACATAACACGCAATAACGATACCGATTCGAACGGTAATAACTCAACATAACGAAGACAAGTAAATTCGTATTCTCGGTATTTTTGTGAAAACCAAACATCCATAGACATATCTTGCGTCGCTTCGAGGCGAGATGACTTCTCGCGTCAAAGATAGCGGATTGATTTATGGTGCCGCTCGCGCGCTCGGATGGCTCTCAATATTTTCGGAACACGTCGAAGCCAATTCCCGTAGCTTTGGCAGCTGCTCGCACCCGTAATGTGCAACAACGGGGGAGAGGAGCGGTGCCGAGCGGAGAAGCGACGCGGCGCGCCGGCACCGACCGGGAGGAATAAATACCGCGACGATGGCGCGTATCTCTCGATTACCGCTGAAATCCCTCCATAGATCCTCCGAGCGCCTTGTCTCGCAGATGCATAACACGGTTCGCAGTGCAGTAAACTAGCGTGGGTGACACGCCGCATGATGGACCGAGAAGCAGGTGCAGCGGCGTACTTTACTTTTGCTTCTGGTGCACACACCCTCCCCACCGCTCCATTGCACGTTCTCGCGCGCGTTGTCTGTGCACGCACGCATTTACGTACGCAATGGCGTAGGGCATGTCGCGAAATATATTGCGACAACGCATATATGTATATGTACACGTGCACTTATCGTCTTTAGATATTTAATCTTGGTAATATAGCGACTCACGCCTGAAATAAGACTTCGCCCTTTGTGTCGTGAAGACTGAAAACGTCCTTTTAATAGGAGCTTTATTTTGCATTGAGTGAACGCACCGTTACGGGGCGCATGCAGTTCCGTACGAGGTACTTTTCGGTGCACTCGCGCGTGTACATGGCAATATTAATGTTGCAAAATTGATGCTATATTTCAGACACATCACCAGTATGTAATAATTATTTTAAGTATTACGTTTTGTTCACAGCATATTTGTGCACAAAGTCTCTGAGCTTTTACACAATCGTATACTAATTTCGGTATTTTGTAATAGCATTTTTAAATACATAGTATTTAAAGAATTGTGATAATAAAATCAGTTATATAACGATAATTAACAGATATTGCACTTAATATACGCTTCAGATTTCAATAAGAATTTACGACCAGATGAAGCTAATCGCTACCACGCCACTGGATGCACGCAGAAATTTGCGGACTGCAGTTGCGATGCGCGTTTCGCGATTTGCGTCTAACGACGCATATAGAGAGAGGGAAAGAGAAAGAGAGAGAGAGAGAGGGCCGGTCTTCTCCCATCCTCCTTACGTCTCTCCACCCGAGTCTTCATCTTTCCGGTGTGTCTCGCATAGAAAATGTCAAAGACAGTTCCAGGAATCGCTGCCGATCTCTCAACCCCTCCTCGCATCGGACTCGATGTTGTTCTTCGCGTTACCTCTCCATCCCCCTTGTCGCGATACGCGCCTAATAAATCAGCGAAACCTCCGCGAATACCACGAGTGGTGACAACCTTGCGTTATGTCACGACCCTCGGCTTTATGGCTTATTTAACTGGCATGTGAGTAACCGGTAGCTCGGCGTAGATATCGCCCACAAAAAGGGCGCATCTCACTCTCGCCCCTCGAACGGACGCGCCACACCGTCGCGGAATCCGTATACTTGACAGCGATACTTGACATGAGCGGTGTCTTCCTCTCGAAGAGACTCTCGAATCTACGCGTTCGATGGGACGTGAAGAACGTGATGGGATAGACCGCGGAGCCGGGTGGTCCATCTCGAGATTTATGGGTGGCTCTCGTTCTGCAACATTCGAAGGAAACGGTGCGAAGACTTGGTGCGTGGATACACGGGACGGTCTCGGAAAAGAATGCAATTCGATTTCTCAAGAGTCTCGCGTAGAATGAAAGTGCGAAGGAGAATTGAAGACTCGAAGAGTACAAAGCAGGCAGTTGCGAGTTTACGAACATATATGATAAGAATATTCGTTAATGAAAGATTTTTTAGACTTTATCGATTGCTTTAAGATATCTAATTATAAATGCAGTAGAGACAAAGTGTAACTTCACGAGAAAGATCTTTATCATTGGAAATAAAAACAAAACTAAGAGTGGGCTATAAAAACACGAGCTCGTAAATTGTTTTAGGAAAGCGTCTGAAAGAAAACGTTACTTCGAAACGATCGGCCAGCGTTTATCCCGTTAATCTTTTATTCTAGGAAGTCTTTTAAAGAACACCGGGAGCGCCAGAACGGGGAGAAAGAAAGAGATAAACCGATAGATGGAAAAAGAAAGAGAGAGAGAGAGAGAGAGAGGACCGCTCTCTCCAGAACTCTTTCGATGGGCCATGACACTTCGCGGAAACTAAATAGACCACTCGGATGGATAATTACAACCGTCTTCGTGAAAAGGCAAGGGTCGAGGAGTGCGAAATAAAAACGCGGGAAGAGCCACGACGTTACTTCGTGCCTCTTTGATCCTCCCAATGCGTTATACCCACCGATGATTTAGAGACGCATTTCCGCGACGCGTGCGCGATGTGCGCGCACCTAACATCGCGTTTAATTTGATTTATCGGTGCTATTATACGCGTTGAAAAATAGCCGAACTAGATTACCGGGCACGGACCGGCGTAATATTACAAGATCGTCGAGAGATTCTGCAGCTTGCGAAGATCTGAACAATCTCTCGCTATTCTTGAAGATATTGTGAATATTCTAATAAGTTTAAATAATCATTATATCTTCCTATAAAACTATAACAAAATATAGACATACATAACTAACACATATATTTTAATTTTTTTTTTTTAATTCTTTTAATTGTTCTATTCGCTAAAATTATCGCTTTCCTGAAAAAGTTCATTTAGAGATATAATGCAATTTCTGAAGACTAAATGTGCGATCGTGTTAAACTTTTTCGTTGTTGAACGTTCCATAATTTAAAAAATTGCAAATTACAGAATATGTATCGTATTTCATCTGATTGAACCTCATTTTAAGTGTGAGCCACAAATGTCAAAATGGTGCAGTCAAAGTCGCGCGTGGGTGGATTCCATAATTGGGCTATAAAACACCGGAGAGTGTGTGTGCACGATAATTAAAATATCTTCTTGCGGTTCGGTCCCGTTCGATATCTTCGACCGAACTCGCGCCTGAAAACGTACCTCGGGGCACAACGACGTTGGTGATCCCCGGGGAAGCATTCACGAAATATTCGCTTCCTCCGTGAATATATTAGATATACATTGAAACTTCAATTCAGATTAATATTTATGTTCACGTATTAATGTTTCGTTCAATCTCAATTTCAATCCTAAGTCTTAAAACTTTATTGCACACGTAATGACATTTATCGGCGTAAGATTTATTATTATATAGAATTTATTACAATTTTTTTTTTCACTGAAACGATAATTTATTACAAAATGAACAAGATATCGATTATTATGTGTAAATTTCTTTCTCCAGAGTATATTTACTTATAATCCAGAGAGTCATTTGAATTTTTTAATTATTTCTAAAATAAAATAACTCTTTATATAATATGTATCTTATGCAATGTTATACGCATATCTTCTGCGTGAGAAAGGAAGGCGCAAAAACCATTCTCATTTAACATATATTATAGGATTAGAACGAAGCGTTCGTACGACTAATAAATGAACCGTCGAAGCAAATTTATTGCATCGGCTGGCGAAGATGCATAGTGTAATGTCCCGATCAGTTACGTTGTACACGCATATATTACGCACATACGCAGGATATGCAAAAAGTCGAGTCACGCTGGATCTTCACGGGTCGCGGCGACGTCATAGCCGGCAGGCGAATTTGTAAGCGTGCATCATACGACTCCTCTTCTCGTTCTCCTCATCGTCTCACCTTCTCTCTGTTTTCTCTACCGCGGCGCAGAGGTGTAGCGGACGAAAGGTAATGGTCCCGGTAATATTGGTGCTGTGTGTGGGGCCTGAGCTGCACTACTAGTAATTGATTGGTCATACCCCCCCGTGCCACATTACTCCTTCAAACTTCGCTTCTCTCAGCTTCTTTTCTGCGGCCTCCTCGACAACGCCCACTCGTGCTCGACATTATCAATTTCACTATCGAGAGATGCTTTCGAGATACGTGTATCCTCGGAATGATACGACAGAAAGTAGAGGTAGAACGTGAATGAAACATTTCTTAACGGTGTAAATAATATTTCCGATTATCCTTTTCATCGCATCGCCTACTTATTGATCACTCAACTCTTATAATCAACTACCGATTATTGATCTTCCCATTCATAAGCTCTTTTCTGCTGTGGGTGTCTCCAAAAAAAAGCTACTGTTTCAACTCAAACAGCCGGCTGTGTGTATAAGCTCGTGGATAGTTATTAAGCCACAGCATAATTGCAACAATTAATTATCGCACGCGTAGACGTTACTCGAGGACTTCTTCGGCAATGGTCCGAAAATGGTCAGGAAATAAGCGGCGAGAGTTGCGCATCCCTCCGCGTGCGCTCACACGGGGCGCATTACCGATTGTACGCGATAATTATAGAATAAATAAATTCACGTCGTGGCGGAATGCGTATAATATATCTACGTCTGCCAAATGGTACCGAGATACAGTCGTATATCACCGGGGGAGTTATAGTCCCCGCCCGGTAACTCATTGCCGGGCGTACGTCGTCGTCTCTCGCTATCCGTTTGGCTCGTATCCACCTCGTTGCTCTATGGTGCGAATCGTGCGTCACGCGAGATCGACGCCATTGAAAAATCATGCGTGTTTATCTGGGAATTGCTGGAGATCGCGCGGCGAGAACGTAGAAGACGGACAGGTCCACTTGCGAAAATAATCGCGAAGCGATACTCTAGCCGTAAGTTATAGTCGGAGAATGTTAAAGAAAGGGAATACTTAGCTCTCCGCTTAATTGTCATTATTTTGTGTCATCACAGTGTAATTTAAAGAAACGCAAAAATATTCATAGAATATCACGTGAAACAATGTTTAACTTTTAATAAATAGCATCACTTCTTTTTCCGTGATATTATCTTTAAAATAATCCTATTGGAAAATATCTCTTTGCTATGTTTATATATCATCATGTAATGTTATAATAGAAGAATATACATAATAATATCGATACGATCTTGTGTCTTAAATGTGTATTACATTATGGGAATAAAATAATAAAAAAACATAAAAACCGTGAAAAAGAGGAGATAAGGCTGTATACTTTAAGATGTAGGCACAGATAGTAGATGATGCCGACGGTATGGAGCCATACGTCTTACTGCTCAGGCATCGCGGTAATATAGAAATTCAATCGTTCTGGCAATTATGCGTTGCGGCTGTTATTATGGTCTCTCTCCGACCATTCGTCCGTACCTCGACCCCGTATGTTGCGTACATAATATTTTATTGGCTTTGTTTACGACTCGTGAGTGTACGACCTTAAGACGTCTGCCTCTCGAGCAATTTTTTTGAGTGTCCATATGCAATTCGTCCGACCTCTTTTTACATACCTAAGTCAATTTTTTGATCTTTCGATCTAGCGTGAAACAGATCTGCATTCACATGAAAAACATAAACGTAAAATATTACGGGTATTTAGTAATTACTGTCAATAAAAATAACGCACCAGCTTTCTTTCAGGAAATATTTAAAAAATCGTACGAGAGTGTGTCACCCAAGAAATGTGTGTCAATGAGAACCGCTGCGAGCAACAGTAGTGTAGGGGCAATAAGTGCAGCGAAGTCATAATGCAACATATAGTTACATACGAACCAGCGCGGTGAAGATCAAAGGTTTCACGGACCGTGGAGTGTGTTGCCGGTCGCGCGGTGAAGGGTTAAAGTCGGACCATTGATAGCTCAATAAGATAGCCCGACCATTTATCCGGGACACACCCTTGGGCGAGTTCCAGGGGATGGTTACGGGGTGCAGAATGGAGATACCTACGAGGAATTCTTCCTGGCTCATTGTAAGATGTCGATACCATGTAATCATCCTCGCAGAGTCGCCGTCCTTTGCGGAGCCCAACCGCGTCCATGGGAAAAACACACACAAGATTATAGCATTGTGTGTGCGTTCACGCGAAATGATCACGCGCTCGATGACGGGTTGCGCGTGAAACGAATAATTAAACGTATATACTTTTGGATTGATATATAATAACAATAGCATTTTTTGGTACCCCTTAAATCTCTCGATCTATACCGTTGAAATATCCGTTTGAAATATCCCCCCCGCACGTACGATGATACTATTTATAATAAAGTAAACGTGATGAAAACAGCGAGAGATGCCACAAAATTTTGAAAGCGGTGTTAATTCAATCTAACAACCACAAGCCACTGGAAAGTATTCATAAATCTTTGCGCAGTACGAGTGTAATCGCGAGACTTCTGGAGTCCACGCTGCCTCGGGGACATTATGGTTGGTCGATACATATTTCACCGTCGGGCTAGGATGTCCAGACCGAAGCGGAGCAGTGCTCGCCGGAGTCTCGTTTGCGATACGCCATCCGCAAAATAATTTTTGTATCAAAAGGAATAGCGAATGAAATAACGCTTGCGATCTTATCTCCGCTACGTCAGGTATTTTGTCCGTGCCCTCCCGCATCAAAGGTTATGACCAAACCCCAACGATCCCCGCGACTGATGATCAAACATAAATGCGCTGGTGTGCGCGCGCGTATACGTACGCGCGTGCACGCGCGTGTGCGCGTCCAGTAGCATCGGAGATCCATGCTTCGTGCGTGGGGTACGTCCATCTCGCCGTGGACGTTCACAATAGCTTCTGTTTAGAGTACTTACGCTGTGAAGGGGAGCCGCTGGGTAACCCAAGTCAGCCATCTTACGTCGAATAAATCATCGCCAAGACGTAGGAGATATCATTGAACCGGTTGACGGAGAACGGCGTCGCGCCTAATGCAACGGGTGTCACGAGAGAACATCCGTACGTGGTACCTCGTGTACGATGATATTTGTCATAGATTTTTCGACGCGGTTCTCTCTGTGTCGCTAACATTAAGAACAATAATACGTTGGCGAACGGAAATATCATACATTGATGACTACTAACGCGAGCTACCGTAAAAGCATAAAAAAATCACGAATACAACGCGGAAGCAGAAAATTGTCAATTTTCTTAGAATTGCATTAAAGATAGTATTTGATAAAATACGCAGAACACACGGGGTATATTTCGAAGAATGGTGTTACGATACGTGGATAGTATCGCGTATCAATCAGACGGCCAGGGCTACATTGTCTTACGCGTCAGTCGGATAAAGGGGCGCCTGGTCCGCGTGCTCCACAGGCCTTGAGGCCCCGAGAATGCCCGGGAGCTCAGGACCACCCGGACAGAACCTATATGCCCGGCGGGGATCTTATTGACTCGATACCAGTCTGCTGAATCGTATCCACGTCCTCAAGTCAAGTGTCTTACCCGACACCTTGTCGAACTTGGAGCCCGCGGAAAAATCGGAGAACAAAGTCGTGATTCAGCCTTTCCTATGCAAGCATAGCAAGAAGAATTATTTGTAACGTCTCTCGTGCGTTTGCTGTAAAAATTAGATGAAGAAATATTTCGGATCTTCTCTTCGAAATGTAATTGTAAATGATAGAAACGCGCAGTACTCGTGTGTTTCATAAAAATCCTGCTTGATATTATAAATAAGTTTGAATTAACATTCAATTAAATTGTTTAAATATTTATAATAAATGTCCTTTCTTTTTTATCACACGTTGAAAATGTTACAAGAATATTATACTTATTAAATTATTAAATTATTAAGTATGTACGTATTATATATACACAAAAGATTAGAGTATATAAAGAGATACAATTTATTTTATCATTATATTCTTCTGATGGATATTGATTTAATTAAAATGAAAAAAAAATTCGTACATTAGTGATTTCGCTTCTGAGTATTTCGATTCTAAAAGATTCGAACCGGAAGTCTGAAGAGGTTTTTTTCGATGCCTTATCCACGATAATAACTTCTTATGATGAATATAGGGATGACCGACCGGTTGGCCATCTCCTTCGGTCAAAAGTTCTTCGTCGACAGACGAGGGTGCGGAGGGAGGGTAGGGGGAGAGGGGGATGGTGGAGAGAGGGATAAAGGGGTCCGGAGAGGAGCTTCTCGTGAGGACTGAGTACACAGTAGCAGACTTCTCATATAATGCGATATAATCACCTGGCATGACTACACACTATCTGATCCACATGCACACGAGAAGGCTGCGCGCGCGCGCGCGCGCGGGCGCGCACGTGCATGTGAACAGAAATCACTGGTAGAGCCTACATTTGAATCCCAGGTGATCATTACTCACTGCTCCTGATATTACTTCAATTCAATCAGTGTCTCGCCGGCACGATGGCTACCACAGGTAGGCGCGCTTACACACGGCGCGCCGATATTTATATTCAAACGTATCGTAAGCGCGCACACCTACGATCACCTACGCGCGGGGATCGCGCGGTATATTACACGGGTGTATAAGCGCGAATGATGAATAGATTCGGCCGTCGATGGAATGCGGTTCTGCGCATTCGACGATTATTGGTCGATTTTTCCAAACCGGCTCGAAGCCGGTCGGCTGCGCCGGTGGTTGCGAGCCGATTCGGCGATCTGCGAGATTTACCGATGATGAAATGCTGCGTATTTACATACGATCAGCCGCGCGACTATGCCGTTTTAAGATGCCTCCACCGTTCGTTTTTCCCGAAGATGCATAAGCGCCGTGACGGCTAAGTGCCAGCGAGACGGCGGATAGCAGCAGCGCGACTTGCATCCCGCAGGCATCGCCAAGGACGGCGGATTCCCCATGCGCCGCTTCTCCCTCACCGCGTAAGAGAAGATGAAGAAGAAAAGGAGGAGTAGGCGGAGTGCGCAGCGTACGTGGGTATCCGAGTTGAAGGGACTATCGTAGTAGATAATTCAGCGCGTATCTCGGTAGCCGCTTGCGTCCCTGCGGCGGCACGTTGCGTCGGCTATCACAAAGACAAACCTCTGATGCGGTATACCGGAGCGTTCCGCATCGCACACAATCATCCCACATGTCGTGTAGGAGCACGCGAGACAACTACCGCGCGAACTACTGGAAAGGAAAGAGAGGAAGACAGCCGAGTGTGGTGTAGAATGACAAGAAAGAATAAGTGGAAGAAAGGACGCAACAGGGGAGGTAGAAAAGATGAGCGAGAAAGAGAAATAGTGAGGGAGGGAGAGGAGAGAGAGAGGAGACGAGGTAGCAAAGTCGAACAACAAGAGTCGAGATTGCTGACGGCCCGCGAGAGGTTGGCGCCATCGCGTGATTACCAATTTGGAATTACCCACTCGCTACGCCGAGGGATGATGCGAAGGAGGAGGACGGATTATCGAGGAAAGGACGCGATCTCTCGTCCTGGACTTTATATCCCCCGTCCGCTTGCTTTCATGACGAAACGAAGTGCATTATTATAGCTATTAACGTACGACGATCCATCAAATGAGAATTCGCGATTGTTCTAACCGAATTGGCAAACTCCATTCGCAAGATCTAATCCTAAAGAATTCGATTTAATCAGAGAATTCGAACTGCTATTTAAGCGCCTATATAAAGTGCTGGTCCAGGTGCGGAATTGATTTTCGGCGCCGAACGAGTTGCGAAGAGTTTTCTCAGCGCGAGCCTGGATAAAATCAATAGATAACTGAAGGAGGAAGCTCGGCAGCCAAGATGGTGAAGGTGAAATAGAGTCCACGGATTACGAGGTCACGAGAGATCCTTCCGCGTGCATCCGCGGTAAGTCGCCGCCGTCTCGCGATGCTGCAACTGGCTGCGGATTCGCGTCCCAGACATATTGCACTGTGCTCCTGGGCAACGTTAATCGATGTTCTCTCTGTCAGTGACGAATGGGCGTAATCGGTAGAACCGAAACGGACCGTGTGAATTCCCCGTCGAGCACAAAACCGACCTGCCGCCCTCCCACTCCCGCTATCTCCGTCGTACAACCCCTTTTACCTCTTTGTCTCGCGTCTCGGTCCGTCACATAGAGACAGAAAGCAATCATGGCCAACAACGGTCGATCTATTAGAAGTACTTGGTATCATTAGACGTACACATTCGTACCGTTCAGAAATATTACATTTGACAATATTTCTTAAATATTATTACTATTCTTGCGACATTTTTTTTCTCTCAATAGAAAGTGAAATTATTAAACTTTATTCATTAACGTCTTGCATTCGGCGTCTTTAGATATCTGAGGTGCTTTATCCGCCGCGACCGGACAACAATAAATTCTGCGGTAAGGACTACGGCTAGCATATTATAAGCGGTCAAATAATCAAAATTACAAGGTTTGCCTGATGATGTTCTTTCAGACATCACCAGAAATAATCTCGACTCCGCTCGGCAATGCTGATTTTCATTCGTTGTGATTGGTAAAGTAAACTCGCTGAAAATTCACTTGGACGAATTCTTCTTACGATTCGTTCTCAATTCTAAGATTATTTTATGCATCGTGGAAAAACGTTGCGGCAAGATAACATTTGGCGTTGACATTTAGGAAAATAAAATATAAATTTAGCAATTTTTAATATTTATCTATCAAAGTTTAAAATTTTCAAATGATAATTACCTTTTAATCATTTTAGTTGATTTTAGCTTTTTGATACTTAAATTGCTATTTTCGTTTAAATCATTTTCTATAATACACGTTTATTGTGTGAAAATCCGCGTGAGGTAAATTGAATCGCTTATACATTCGCGGAACAAAATGTCAGATTGTAACGAGTGCAAATGAGATTCGATAGCAACACAATTTTAACTGTCCTATATATTCTCTCTTAATAATCTCTTCAAGATCGACCAGACAAATTATCGAGATATATACAACAGAGTGCCTGAAGCTGCGTGGGTAGAGAAATCAAGTTATTATGTCGCTTCGGGATCTTTGGTACGCGATGTCGCGTCTTTGTTGCTCTCTTTCTACTTCAATTTTTTTTTTTCAAATCGAGCACGAAGCGAACGACAACGGCAGATTGTTCCTGTCATTCCGACCAGGCGACAGTTCCTGGCGATCATCCGGGATACCGTGAATGGGCGATGCAATTTCCCCAGACGTCTTCCAGAGGCTATACCACTGGAAAAACTCCGTGAATTCTTCGAGCGACGCGCGCTCGGCTTGGCGGATAATTGAATTTTAATTTTGTGATTCCTGTCGCGTGGTGTAGAGAGACCGACATCAATTCTCGAGATATCGAATCTCGGTTATGTTCGTCACAATTTTTTAACGTCTGGATCTTATTTGTCATGTATCAGGCTTAAAATGCAGATTAAAAGCGTTGCTCTCAAATCATTGAGTGTATTAACTTTTTTTACCATATATTTTATAAATGTTTAACGTTTATTACAAACGATAGTTCTCTTTCTTTGGTATCAAAGGTATTGAACAAACTAATGATTGTTCTCCGTTAGAGTTAACTTAGTGGTCCCTGGTGATCGTTGTGTTTGTATTTCGTTACGTTTAATCGCGCCCAGGGAAAAACGGGAGAAGAATAATGCGAATTATGATATTTGTTCGTTCGCTGCTCGGAGAAGTCCCTGGGGTAAGCAGCTTCTGGGAAAGGATTCGACCTTGAATTTATCTGCGCAAATCTGTATAGCGGGATGAATAATTATTGAATGCGCGTAACATAAATATGATACGTTACACACGGGACTGTACTGGTTATGTACGTAAATGATGATATTGGTTTAAGGTGTATTCACATTGAATATAAGATTTCCTTTAAATTTCTATAAATGAGTATTCCGTTATTATTATATGGTATATGTCGTATTGTAGTTTTTAAATTGCATGACAATACTTCAATTAATTTTAAAGAAATTACATTAAAATTTGTTGTTTATCATTATTAAATTGACAATCAATATAATATGAGATCAATATTTTAGCTTCAATTACCGATTGCGTTTTGAGTCCGACAAAATAGGATTATATTTTCCAATTGATTTATTATTTCTATTATATATTTTTATCCATGTATGTGTATTATACTTTCCATTAACTGTGTCAAAGAACTTGTATGCTAATAAACTAATAGATTTATTTATTTGTTTGCATGATACATACACCGACAAAAAAGAAAGAAATCTAAGAAGGCGCACTTCTCCACGTATATACGTCGCGTCGAAGATATTTATAGTACGGCCGAGGAAAACCACGGAGGGTGAATGAGCGATAGGCAAGGGGGTGGACGACGAAGTTTGGCGGTTCGTATATCGGAGGTTCGTGGATTTTAATCAACCGCCGATCTGACGGTGGGTTCCGACGGAATTAGCCTTAGCCGAGGCTGAGATGGTGCCGAGGCGCCACGGGGGTTCGACACGTACAACAACCGCCCGCGTGGGACGCGCGGGGTGTGCGTACGCAGGACGTGCGAGGTGTAGGTTTCTACCTGGCTCGGCAGCAGCTCCGTCTAACCCCTCTCTTGCCACCCCCTCCGGCGCGCTTTAGCTCCTTTTCGAATTTGCTGATTTTATGGGCCACCTTCGACGTTTAATGAAGGAACTTTACGAGGCGGGATTTTGTTTTAAAGAGTATAGCGGCCTCGTCGATAATTTTCGCATAACGACGAGGCACCGTCGTTTCCCATCTCGGGGAAATACTTGTCGCGATCATTTTTGGTTGTATCAAGCTAATAAAAGCCACAGAAACGACACCGTAACGCGTGTTGGCGTTTATGCACCAGAGAGAATTCTTAAGCGTAGAAAGAAAAAATTATAGAATACGTAATTGGTCAGATGACGAAAGAAAGTGAGAATAATTGTAGAAAATATGTAGAAAAATAATATATTTTTACGTTTTAACTAAAGAAACATTGTATAGAGAGAAACTTCGATCGATAACATAAATAAGGAACGTAAATAGAGGGGTACTTTAAAATGGGTTTGATCTACCTGAATACATAGACGATTTTATTAGCAGTATTCCACTCGTTCCATTACCTTCCCTCGATCACTAATTACCCTGATTCCACGAGATCGAGGCTTTTCCAGAGTTTACCGCTCAGTAATAGCCTTTCTATTAATAATTCCATGGCGATTTAATTAAAATTCAATTAATCAGCCGTGGGCGGCCGCTTTCGGTCTGCTGCCACCCCCGCGACGTAAGTTCCGAAATGAAATTTTAATCTGTTCCGTATTAGTTATGGATTTATGTTTGTTACGACGTGTTTGTTATTCAGCCGTTCGTCGAATACACACGGATACCTGAGACCGCCTCTATCGTGAAGGCAAAGAGGCGAACGAGGAAGAAGAGTGCGGTGAATTCAGAGATAAAGAAGAGGGAAAGAGAGGAGAAGAGAGACGCCGGGATACATCCCACCCGCTGACGCCACCCGTAGTATCGAGCGGACAAACAAATTGTCTTGTTTTAAAAGCAGCGAGAACAAAACGAGCGTGGAGGAGCCTGCTCGCTTACCCGGCACGGTTACCGGCTTCTCCACCGTTCATGGTGGCTCTGCTGATATTTAATACACAATTCTTTACTGCATATTCATCGTATTGGCGCGGAAACCACGGGGGCGCAGCGAGTCGTGTTCTTGGGTAGGTAGACTTACACGGTGTCCGCGGCCGTAAATATATCCCCGCATCGATATTTTAACGCCGAAGCGAGACCGGCAGAATGAAAAAAGGAAACGATCGACGGAGGTCAGGCGAACGCTTGAGTCCCCTGCGCAAGCATTAGGTGAATGCTTATCCTTGAACGGTGCCTCTCGCGATCGATATTATCGTGCCTCTTTGCAATAAGGCAACGCTATAATCGATGATATATAAAACGTAAAACATGGAAAACTGCACGTTCAGAATAAGTTTAGAGGTTGTTCGCTAATGTATTCTGTGGAAATATATTTGACGTAATATTACGTCGCAAAAGCGAAAATACTGTAAGACAAAGTAGAATATTGTATATGTAAATAGGAATAACTTACAATCAGCGTCACAACACGAACAGAGATCGTAATATCATTTTAATACGAAGATAAGTACTTCGTTAATTCTCTATCTTTTCAAAAGTCTCGTCAATTAATTTTGCTCAATAATTCCAAATACTTTTACTTATAAATTCTTGTAAAGTTGTCGTTTATCATGGACGGGTGAACTCAAAGCGGGAATGGCTTCTATTTAGCAGCTGTCCATAGGTAAGTGCCCTCTTAACAATGCGCACGATAACGGTAGACGAAGCCGACCCACCTTCCCCTCGTCCCTTACGAATCACGATGTTCGGTTGGGTGGAGGTGTTCCGGCGGTGGTGATAACACGGCTCGATCCATCACTGCCTGGAACGGTGGTCGAAGGTGGTCGGTGGGGTAGTCGAAGGGAGGTAGTCGAAGGGTGGTTTAAAGCGGTTTAAGACGGACGAATGTATAACGCGTGCGTGAGACTGGACGCAAGCGTCTGCTTAGGTTGCCGTGCCCCCTTAGGATGTATAGGTCACCATACTTACAGGATGTCTGTAAATTGCCATACATACCCCACAGCAGTGATATTTCATGTGGGAAAAAGCAAGACAATCTTTTTTTCCTAGCAGAGTTTTGATCGCGATAGTTCTTCCGCGACGTTTTACTTATAGTATCCTTTCATTATTCTGTAATTAAATGTGTCAATGTAAAATTTATTTTGCATTAAACAAATAGAATACGTTTTCTTGTTATTTATAAAAATACATTTAAAGTTTAATTCACGTAGTAATAGTCTTAATAGTTTTCTTCCTGACGTAAGAAATGCCACTGTATGAAATTTGTGTGGTATGTAATTTAGTAACACCCTGTAGAATATAAATGCGTATATCTTATGCAAGTAACGAGCATTAATATTGTATAAGTAACGCAGTGAGATATATCGTAGTAATCGATATCTCGAGTATGGCCTCGACCTGAAGTCAAAAACCGATTCAACGTTTGATAATCTTTATGGCGCAATATAACGCTTCTTACGATCAAACGCAATCGCTTTTAAGAATCGGAAAGGTAGAACCAAACACGTAATTTTTACATAAATTCTGATTATCATTATTGAAATTATTATGTATGTAATACTTTCTATATAACAAGTAGAAATATATATTTTTATATATGTGCGTACACACATAAATGCTGATATCTGTTTAAAAATGAAGTAGATTCAGAGCACGAAGATTAATTCACATCTATGATTTTCACACCTCATAGGGTGCGCATAATCAGGGTGACTAAGAAAAACCGGCCGGGAGCTGGACGTGTATCTTAACAAGGCTTTTTAACGCCGTGCAAAACGACATGCAAACCATCAGACCATTTCTATTCGCGAAATTATTTTTTACGTACGCGTGATTCGTCAGATAGGGAAAGAGAAGGAGAGAGGAAAGCGTCGCCGATCTTCCACGATCGCGCGGCACCTCGATCACGCATTATCGTGTATGTGACAGTACGTGCACGACAAATCCGTGCAATAACCTCGCGCCTCGACGTCGTGTAAAATGTGCAAATGTAGGCAACCGACACGAATCGGTATACGCAAACCAGTTGAATTACAACCCATCGCCGGTTATAAAGTACGAGGAGAGACGTTGCGACGTGGGGTTAAAGCGAGTAGCGACGGTCACCGGTAAGCAAACGAAGACTGGCAAAGCCAGGAGGAGAAGAGAGAAAGTGCAAAGGGTACTGATGGGATGGCCACTGAGAAGGAGGCAAACCCTTCGGGGTAATATCTCCGAGCCACGAAACTTTTAATATCGAAGGGTGTTTTCTCACCTTCAGCATAGCATTAAGCTGCAGGTTTTTAATTTAGAGGTCATGGATTTTGAAGCCCATCTAGAGCCGATATGCTAATGGTGTCATATACAGCTGCGCATAGCCGGGCTGATAACTCAGCTGCGATTCGTAAGATGCCTTCAGCCTTCTCCACTGCTGTACGTGAATTTAAATTAACGATCGTTGACTTCGCGAAACTAGACGTGTTTTACCTACAGCTTACATAAGTTACAGTGTAACATCAAATTAGTAGATAATTAGATATAACAAAGTCAAAGAAGAAATCAAAGTTACTTAATATTATTAAAAATTTATATGTCATTTTCGAATCAATTTACACAATGAGGTATAAATCAAAAACGCGTAATAGCAGCCTATCGAAAATATGAAATAAATCATCGAAGACGTAAATGCAAAAAGAGTTAAGAGTCAATAAGGATATTCGATACGGTTACAGATTGATTTACATTGTATTTAGCGTTAAAGTTGGATCTCGCAATTAAGAACAGCACAAAAGTCGATGCGATAAGGACACATACGAGGGCGGCGCGATGACCTATAAGAAAAATCGACATTCTCGGTGAAGTGGTGGTGCTACCAGCCGACTTTCCCCTCCGTCTCTCATTTGCTTTCCTTCTAGTCTACGTTCTCGTCCCGTCGTTACGTGCCGCGTAGCTAATTTCAAATAAAGTTTATGCACTGCAACCGTATATGCCATGACATCTACGCCTATTAATAGCGACGGCTATGAGTGTACGTCGCGGATCGGCTGTACAAACAAACGGACTGGTAACCCCGACCCTGTATGTTAGTCTTGCAGAAGTACGTGAAAATAAACCAGACACTCCAGTCGTAACGCGATTTGGATTGTCTATTAACGTCCGACGGGAAACGTGTAATTCGTCGCCGAGTGTTTTCGAAGTAACTCGAGCGAGCCCCAAGGAAAAGTGATTATGGTAAAGGCGCGGTGAAAAGATCACTTTGCAGAGAATGGTAATAATCATGAGTTGATATGTCTGTTTGTCGAAATTTGATAAATAGAAGAAAAATTCGTTATATCTACTCGACAATTTAAAGAATGAAAATTGATTTAAAGAAATTGCTGGAATTTTTTAGATAGATTATTACGATCTTATTAATCTGATATAAAATTTATTCAAGAGTACAATGACATCTAAGTATGATAAGAATTTAATAAACATTGCCACGTTTCACATAATTAAAAAATCTTATATACAAAAAAATCTTGTTTCGAAAAAGAAAAGAAAATATGTCTCAGCTATTTATACAAAAGCATCATTATTTCTTGATTGAAGACGAATTTTATTACACTCGTAGCCCCTTTCATTGCGTTAAATAAAAGAATTCTGCCGAAAAGTAAAACGCGATCCTACTATCGTTAAATTTGTCACCACGCACGCGTGAATTTTCAGCCATAGCGTCCAACGATTGATTTACACGGAGTGACTACGCGAATTTATGATGCTTATTTGTATGCAGGAGGCGATAATTAAAAATCTGATGCTCGGGTCAAGGCCCCCAGGGGTACGCGGTGGTAGAAAAAAAAAGTGCACAAAAAGAAAAAATCGAAGGAGAGAGAAGGGGAAAAAAAGAAGAAGCGCACCGATAGAAGGGGGAACAAGTCCTGGGCCAATTAGGCGCGATCGAAGGGCACCGGTAATTACAAACCCCCCGGTGACTGCATATACACCGATGGGATATTCGTTTTCATGTGCCATTTTAAATCAGATATCACATGGATAATGACATCGTGTGTAAGTCCGGGGAATCTTAGTACATTCCTTGTCGTGAAGGAGGAATGCGTGGGATAAGCAAACGGTAATGATTGAAATCGCGGTGATTATTAATTAGGTACAAGAAAAGCCTCGACAGTCACAACGGAAATATTTCAAACACTGCCACTGAGAATAAATATTTCAAGGGTATTAAATAACAATTCAAAATCAGGACATTACAATTTCCTCGTAAATGCAAATTTGCACGTTCAGAGGCAATGTTCAACGGTGACATTTCTGTATTATACATTTATTATTTCGGCAGAAATATTAAATATGAATTGTTATCGTGCATATGCACATGCAAAAAAGTGAATTAATTTAATATGCACGCGCATAGATTTGGAACAAGCGAATATATTTTCCGTGGAAAACGCTTTTCACTGAGATGACTATACATGCGTGTCAATTAGTTAAAGGTACGTACATGTGTACCGCCGTGGAGTCTGCCACTCCTAAAATTCATCAACTATTTAATTCTAATTTCCTTCCCTCTGGGAACTTACGTTTTCCTCTTCTCCTTCCGCCTCGTTCTGACTGCCGGGGAGAAGGTATGGGTGAATCATAAGGGTAGTGCTGCCCTATTCCTCCGTGTTACTCTCTATTCAAGATAAAATACAGGATACGCATTCTCCTCTCGTCAATCTTTGACTCCAACCGAGAACCGTACTCGACTTATTTCATTCATGCTCAAAATTTCGCGATGTGCGTCTGATTGTATGATCTATTTCTTTTATACAATAATAATAATCAGACAACCTTTTACCGCTGTCGCATCATATGTTTAAATATATAATATATGTATAAATATCCGTAATCCATATTACCTCTCGCGCGTCAGAAAAGTTACGTGTTATAAATAACAATTTTTTTCACCCTCCAAGTAAAATTCGATTTATCAAATCTTCGTGTATACACAGGAATGTAACGTAAACACACTTCCTCAACCGTTCTCCGATACACATAACTCTTGGACCCAGCGCTGCACTTTAGGTACATGCTACAAGACTATGCGCCCCGTCTATAATAAAGTAGCGGTATGCTTCGTGATACACCGTATATATGTATAACGTCGGGCAATCCGTCGTGGCACGGAAACCGAGCTGTAAGTAATTAGGAGCCGGGTGTGGATTGAGCTAAGGCAAATATCACGGACCCGCTCGCGTATTCGCGAATACATGCACGAATGCATTTCGGCGGCGCGGACGCAGTATGGACCCAAGCTCAGACTGCATATTTACATGTGTACACATAAGTAGGTACACGTGTACACGTATAAGTGCCCGGGAACGCATAATTGCATACATATATTCGGCTTGACTTAATCGTCGACCGGAGCATTATACAACTAATTCCGTCCATGTATTGCGCTGTAGAGATTTCGTTGACAAATACGGGCATACTCTTTCGACGTCATGTATCGCATTCTATCCGCATTGTAATTAATTTGCAAATTTATAGAGAAAAAAAAGGAAATTTGTATCACATACGTATATTCGAAATATATTCTTATTGTTAGCTTTTACAATATATATATATATATATATACCTCACTCTTTGCGGGACGGAATCAGTCAAGCACGTCACACGAACATCTGCTCTCACAAGCAACGCGCATTTCGTGTACGTCTCTCTATATTGTATTAAATATTAGCCTATCTCAGTTTCCTTTTTCTCTTCTCCCATTCGACTTCGCTTACAGTCGACGGTCGCGCTCGCATTATCGATATTAAAGGAAGATACCCGTCTGGAGCGTACCTGACCGTGTCGCGTCGAGAGGATTAATTAACTCGAGCGCACGACATCGGGAGTGGAAACGTGGCTTTTGTTCCCTTTCTCCGTCCATTCCGATGGTTACTCGCCGGCTTCCGTTCTACCGCGGCGGTATAGCGGCGGCGGTGGCGGTGTGTCTCGTGAAATTCTGTCGCGATTTTCAGAACGACAAACGTACCGCACCGGTTCGATATTCAGGAGCCAGCCCGTCCGCATGCGAGGACTGCTCGCGTGAAAGAGGTCGACGAATAAACCGGAGAAGATAGAGGCAGATTTATTGTTCCCCGGGACAAAGTCTCTTAAGAGCATCCTAAAATATTGCGATACTCGTTTCCTGCGAATAGTCCGGGAGCCGAAATACCCATAAGGGATATCGTTTTACGGTACCGCGTACGTTTCTATGTACATTTTCCTGATAGGGTCGCTGCGCCGAATGAGCCTGACGAGCATCTCTATGTTTCGGCTTACTATGAAAATACTGAGATGAGCGATACATATCATATTTTATCCTACTTCGTAAACATAAAAGATTATTTTATATAAGTATATATAACGTATAATATTAATATAATTTATTTGTTGCGCCTAATATATTCGTTGTATTTATTTTATAAAAACTTTAGATAAGCAGCGTATGAATATTTAAATGTAAAATTAGTATCCATTCAATAAATTATAGATACATATGTGTAGGAATATTTAATTATCTTGAGTACCTGCCAACATGTCGCCGCGCTGACAGATAAAAATAATGAAAGAGAGGAAATTGAAATGTCGCGGGAAAGAAAATTAGATGGGGACTGGGCCGAGAGATTCGTGCGCAAACCGCGTTGTTTTCAGGAGAACAGAAGATGGACCAATCGAGATAATGAGATAGCGATGTGCTGCCGATTCTCCGAGGGTTTGAGTGTGACTAGTTCCCCGAGCGAGCGAAGATAAAGAGTGGAGCGAATAGAGGGAAACAGCGGATGGGAAAGAGAGGATACTGGAGCGCGGTGGAAACTGGCTGAGAGAACGTGGCGGGCAAAGGCAGAAGGGCGACTCAAAGAGGACTCTGGGCGGAGGATGCGGGAGAGAGAGAATACCAGAGGCATTATCCTTTAATCAAATACATTACACAGAATTTATCGCGGCCCGTGAATTAATTAAATGCCGAAGGATAAATTCTCGCCGCTCTAAAGCTGAGTGCCTACATGAAATTTAACATTCAATAAAATAAATCGCGCGCCCGTCCTCCTTCCTCCCGCCTTCACGAATCGTTCGCTCGTCCCTGTGTTGAAACCTCGACCACCCTTCCGCGCCATGCTTCGCGTACGTCTTTCTCTCGGCATCCCCTGGTTATTATATCGCTCAGTAAATCATTATATCGGCGAGAAACATGGAAATTCATCAGAATATACGGTCGTCAATTATAAAACGTGGTTCCACATACAGCCTTTTCTCCCTGCTAGGATTTTCTCGCATTTATAAGTGAGATCAATTGATAATGTGTTTTACATTATCACGTTTACCATTCTTTTTTTTTTTTTTATTCAAACGACGACTTTTTATATTCAGGTAATGCGAGATGCATATAGAATAAGAAAATATTTTGGTTTGACTCATTGCGAAGTATCACGAAAGGTGTAAAAATGGCATATATCATGCGGTCGTGCCATAAAAGGTGTTAAATCCGTTGAGTTATACAGAGGAACAGTAAGATATTTAAATCAACACGAAAAAAGGGGAAATATACGCATATACGACATGTATAGTCTTATGGCGCGCGTACACGTAGCGCTGCAGTAACTTTGCGGAAGCGCTGCCACGACACGTAGACTAGCATTGTCAGTTGAACGACTTTTGCGTGTGACCGGCCAGTTCCGCCGGTCAAGTTTACAATTGCACGACGGAAAAAAAAAAAAAAGAGTTAGTTGCAGTTAGTTAACCAGAAAATACAGCAGCACGAACAGACTGCGATCAACGCCTACACTGTTTTTCCTGACTCCTTTAAAATCATAACTGCTTCGTGACTTCGAACGACCTATATATACACGTATCCCGTGAAGGGATGCGGAAACATATACATTTAATTTTTATCGCATTGCCTGCTTCCTGCTAGTTTATCGCAACGATTACCGATGTCAGAATAAATATCGGAATTTATATGCAAACAGTAGATAGCTATGAAGGATTAAGTATTAACTTTTGGAATTGTTATATTCTTTATCTATTTTATCACTTTATGTAATTTCCACCATTTGCTTAATCTGATCCTATGCATTCTAACGACTGCAAATATACGATGTGTATTTTATCTTCTACTATAACATCCAGATTGTATAAGCTTCTTTTAAGATAACAAAATCGTTTCTATTACTATCTAACTCCCATTATGAATGAACGCACCTTCGATATCTATAATTTAAAAAAAGAAGAGAAAATTTTGTTTTACACAGTAACATTAGTATCAAAGTACATCCTATCGACTTCGATATGTGGGTTTACTCAATTTTATGAGCACACACACACATCCGGGATTCTAAGGTCATATTATCAGCATGGCTCGCGTGCTACGCGGGTCGACAAAACAATCAGCTTCGTGTAGCACTACGCGGAAGGTGAAATAGAGGGTGGCCCGACGTAGTGGCGGTTGCTGCTGAGGGGAAGGGTAAAGGAGGGTTGCGGAAGGCGGAAAGAGAACGCCGGTGGGCGACGTTACTCGTCGGGGGTTGCCACTGCGAGGGCATGAAAACACCGACTCCTACATCCATCATTGTTCCTCGGCTGAAGACTGATAGGGCGCCATTATCTTCGAACTCATTACGATCCCCTATTGATAAAGGTACGATTACGCCGCGGGGTTAATCCGGGCTGGCCCCGACCTCCAATTCGGAAATTGGAATTTCTGGCTCTGCCAGGAGGACGTCAAGTCGCTTGAGAAATCCTCGTGCCGAGCTTCGAGCGTCGAGTTATATCGACTACCTTTGCCTTCGCGCGATTTCGATCTTTTCTTTAGATACTGCCCCTTTTTTATGTTCCTCTGTAAATCATGGCTCGGAACGCGATGCATACCGTAATTACGTGGTTGCCGATTAGAAAATGCAGATTGGAGAAATGCGAGTGCTTAAAATAGTTCTTTAAATAACTGACCACTGCCTATTATGATTTCAGATCCCGTACGTGATTTTAAAGCTATTTGTGAGTTCTGTTTTCCAAAGATCCAATTTAAAAGTCAAATCTTTCGGTTGAAAAAGCAAAGAAAAATATTAGCGCATAATAATATGGTTAAACTTTTTTGCTCGTGTTTTACGTAAGATTACTTTTTCTTTTAAAAAGGATCTACTTTTGTCCATATAAAAATATATCCCAAGGACGAAATGTTTTCTTTAAAAAATCCATATGTCAAAATTGTCAAAAATCTAATTAAAAATTAAAACTATCGATATTAAATTTCTTTTAATAATTTTTAATGTGCAAAAGAATTGCTTCGGATCGATTTCGTGATCGGATCTCGGTTACTTTCGTGACGACTTTCGATTTCTTCTATAGCTTGTTCTTTTTCCTTTCTTTATTTCGTAGCTTGCCCTTTCGTTCGTTCGCTTCTTCTTTTCGGTTGGAATCGAGTTTCGCCCCGCGATGCGCATTTGGCGGTGCCTCTATTAAGTTTATGACACGACTTCGAGTAGGTTCCGATGTTTGAGAGATAACAACCGCGGGCTTTACGACGTCGTCGTCGGGTGAAGGAATAACGGGCGATGTGAATAAAAATTAACGATAATCTCCCTGGCATTCCTTTAATTTTATGCCCACTTTTCTACGAATAAAGATGGTTCCGGTTTATATGCTCTCTCAATTTACATTATTCGTTTCGATACTTTCGGTGACAAAGTTTCATTGGTCGTACAACGAATGTTTCTTACACGTTTATAGCTTAATTTAATTTAAGATATTTGTAATTTTTCTTAGAAATTGCGTTTAATGATCATACATTAAATTATTAAAATACTTTTTTAAATAATTGATAAGAGAATCTCTTTTTTTAGACTTTTTATCTACCTATATTTATATTTATTGAAATAAATTCTATTTCGTCTGTTTTGTTTGCAACAAATATCATTTTTATCTTTATAACAAAATTTAAAAAATTTGTAATTGTTTTTAAAATTTAACAAATAAATGCTAACATGTATCAGCAATATTTTGACAAATATATTGTTTCGTTATTACGATCCACTTTCGTGCGTTTATATCAAAATGTCAGCTCTGCTGTGCAATAATTTCCGTTTGGTGGGCAGACAGTCAAACTACTGTTTCTTTTTTTACTTCTGAAGTCAGTTCCTTCGAAACGCAAAAAGTTGCTGCTCTCGTTCAACAGCAATCACAAGATGTCCACGTGCAACGAATTGAAGATTCGAAGCGAACGATTGCACGACAGGAAATTACGGCGCCCCGATCGGACGGCTCTAAATGCACGCAACCCTTCGAGGATTTAAGGGGCGATCCTTGCGGAGTGTGGTCTCGACAGTTTCGGACGCAAGTCGATTAGATTTCCCTCTTCTTTGCGGTTTGTCTGCACCTGTGATTCACAAATGTCTCCCGCGTGAGCCTATTGGTATAGGCATCAGTTCGATTAGAACCAGAGTTATATATACTCACTCACAGTCTCAAATCATTATCTAGCTTCGACATTTTTAAATAAAATTATTAAAAAATAGTTAAAGAACATCTTTCACGACCACTTTACTCTGAGTAGACAGCAATACGAACGAATTTGGCTACAGGATGACCATTTGTCACGATATACTGACGCCTTCCTGAGGAAACGCGGTGAAGCAGGTGCGGTATCTGCACATTGCACCTTTGCAAAAACTCGGAAAAGGACCCGTGAAATACATACGTATACAACACAGCCGACGGGCGCACATAACGTCCCCGTAGCGCTGGTTCGTAATCCCCGACTTAGACCGCGATAAAATCTCAATTTATAAGTGTCCCACAGCCGCAATATCGAAGACCGAAGGCCAGATAGGCCATTCTTACCGGGGGTGTACGGTATCAGGGACGCTGGTATTACTCGCGAGCACGCGACTACTTAGCATGCAAATGCATGAAAGCAATAAACTACTCAATACACTGCGGGGAATTTACCACGATCGATTTAGCAGGCTCCTAAGCCCGTCGTCTTGCGGCCTGTGTTGCGTACGTATATTCCCAATTTAAACGTATGCGCGTGTGCAGTCACGTTATTCCACGCGATAGCGTAAATCGTCGTTCTTAGCGGCGCGTTGCCGTTGCAACTACAAGTTCGTAACGTTCCAACTCACAACAATGGCGTCATACATGATAGGCGCGCTTTGATCGGAACAATGCCCTTCGATTTTCGACAGAATTACCCTTGTATATCTTATGCAACGATCGACACGAATAAGCATAAAACAGATGCATAGATATGCGAGAGTTCGACAGTAATGAGCAGAGAATATGTTTTCAGAAATAAATATGCAACAGGAAAAATCTTTCCCAAGGAACAATCTCTCGTTTCAAATAAAGTTGTATTAGCCGACTATACTGCATACAAATTTCATCCCACGCTAATATCAAATTCTACCAATTAGTGCGAATATCCTATTTTGATATTTAAATCTATAATATAGTTTTTTATATAGATGTCATAGGGGGGGGGGGCAAGATCCATGATGTATAGATAGCAGAGCACAGTGTTAGGAAATCTTTTCGTCGGCCCCGAGCTATTATTAATTGGAAATACATTAAAGGTAACGATCGATGAACAGATTGTGATCTGACCACTGTTAATGTACGTCTAACAATTTAATGAGAGGCGTCCGCCCGCCGACCAATTATTTGACGAGTCACTGCCGAGAAACGTGACTAGCGCTTTTCGTAAAAACGTCGAACCCATCCTAGGAACTCTGTTCCACCACTCAAACTGATGTAAATTGAGCTATTATGATATAGAGTGGTAGCACTAATCATCAGAAAAAAATCTTGAACATATAATATATTGTATATATATAATGTCTCTTTCTAAATATCAGAGAATAAATTTGCTATTTGATTTCTGAAACACATTTTCAAAATTTTATAATTTTTTACGCTTTTTAAAGTATTAATTATATAACGTATCACATTAATAATATTGAAAAACAAATGCTATTAATGTGGGAATAATTATAGAGTTCCATTCTATTAGTATTTTCTCTCTACAAAGTTCGTTAAATTATCAAACTGCTCACCGACGATAATAAGCAATTATATCGCAAACATATTCATGTGTATTTCGATTAATTTTGATCTCTTTATCATTCAGTAATGCTAGTACTTCTTTCAGATACCATATTTCGCACGTAATACATTATTATCTTTTCAAACTTCTTTAAAATTTATATCCTAATTATGTCTAACATCGGCGCAAAATTGCAGATAATTGCGGGCTGTCTTCATTGTAACGCGCAACATAATTTCTCATTGAATTGCAAAGACATTTCGAAGGGTGCGCGAGGATCTTTTACGTACTGCATTAAAGCGAGTGCCTAAGCGAAATAGAAAATTTTACACTACTTTCGAAGCAATTCTCATGCGCTAGCGTAATTCATTGCCGCAGATACGAATGACGTTGCGATTTATTTCACACGATACCGTCGCGGTAATTATCGCACTTCTCCGGACTAAACCGCATTTTAATTGGCAGTCGGAAACCGAAGGCTCTCATTCTCGAAGGACTCGCTTGAACAACAACCTACAAGTCCTTCCACAATCATATCCTACGGTATTGCCAATTCCATTTTACGCTTTCCGTGGGTGTTGCGACAGCTCAAGGTGCGAGAATTTTTCCTGTAACCTTGAGCGTTCATTAAAACCCTCGTGATATTTCTAACATTATATGGACAATTAATGCAAAGACTGCTGATGAAATCAACAACATTAATCAAAGTCAAAGAAGCCGAGTAACTTATACCCTCGCCCCGATAACGTACAAATCTGCAATCTCAAGTGACATTTAAGAAATAAAAATGTACAAGAAGGACCGATTACACCTACTTTTACTAATTGCTTTAAATCATGGGACACACAAATGTTATATTTTTCCAACACTGCGCTGCATAATTGTATAGAAGAACACATTTGAGAGAAATAACGAATATTACAACTCTAGCTTCTTAATCCTTTTGTGCAATCCTCGAAAAAATAGTTTGTCTAACTCCATTATGAGGCAAGATAATTACAGCAAGACTTACGCTGATGTCAGAATTAATAAGTGTAATCGAGATCCAACCACACAAATCCATTTCTTATTATTTCGCAAGCAGCATGGTGCTTCAAGCCACCCACAGTGGATCGATCGATCAAAGGCAAATCGATTCTCTATCTTACAATGCGTCGCTCATTTTCCATGGCGTTCACGCGGCGATAAAGACACAGTGGCTCTTATACATGTAAGATATGTAATTCCTTGCAGTTCGTCTGTCGGACATTCACACTAAAAGAATATATATATGGGGTGTCTCGATATAACGAGAGAGAAAGTATATTATTAAGACTTTCGTTATATGAATAAGTATGCAAAAAAAAAAATAAATTATTAATATCAGTTTCTTTAAAAATTCTCTTCGCGGTATAAAAGGGATATTATAATATTGTATGTCAAAAAGAATGGCTTCTATAATGCAAAGTGTTGCGAATATGAGCGTTACGTGAAACACCCTGTATGCATGGTGATCGGACCTCCCGCTTGCGATCATCAATGATTCAGACTCGGGCCGACAATGCCAAGAATTTCCTCGTTTCCTGACTTCATTCTCCTTTTTCTGCGCGGTTCGGCGCGGCGCTGCGCTCCAAAATTACGCCGACAAAAAACCTCCGTTCGTTTCGATTCGATCGAGGGTACGCGCCCCGGTTTTTTTTCGTCCCTTTTGGCGCGCTACCGAGTTATAATGACTGCATTATGACGATTGCGGTGTCAATCTTCATTTGCGGCAGCGCGAAGTCGAACCGCTCGCGTTGCACCGCCTCGCCCGCAGCATGCACGTGCTAGTTTATTAATTAGCTGTCTTCCGATTCTTTTTCTTTTTATCTTTGCTCGTTCATCGGGCACGCCGTGCAGAATCTCACGCATCGTTGGTTGATGCACTCGCTACGTTCTACGCGCAGCGTTTATTATCGATCTCATTGTGCAAGCCTTATGAATATATGATTGCGCACCTAATTGGGAGAGTCGACAGCGTCTTCGGGTCTTTTCGTAATTCGAAAATTATCACGTAGATTAAGAACAGCTCGTCTTATATTAATGTTCATTCGGTTTCGTATGCTGATCAACAATCGTACATCATAATCATAAAATCTTATATCTGGAATGGGAGAAAACTTTGAAATCTTTATATCGTGTTATCATCCTATAATTGAAGAAGCGTACATTATTGAGCTATCTAGTGACTAATTAACGATGTTAAATTATAACGAACCGAAGACGACATTTGTCGCTTACATGTATTCGTTATTCCAATTCTCGACAGTGTGCACAGATTATTAGTTTTAAAGCCATCCCCATTAATACCCACAATGTTCCACGGATCTAGTTAGTAACTCGTTATTCCGAACACGTGTTGGCTGTAAAGACAACAATCATTATTATTATCCGTATTATTACCGAGCATGTTTTTGTTATCACTGTGCCGGCTATACATCGTATGACGAACATTTTTATCGTCGCGATCTTCGTCTCCACCAAGAGGGGAGTTCGGTCCGGTCGCGCTTTATACTGCGGTGTGCGCATATCGCGGTTCTCTACTCTATTTTTCACCTCTTTGAAAATTCCAGAGAGAAATTATATAATGGATTTTCGCGACTGTGCGTGGAAATAAACGAAACGTCAAATTTCCGTTTGCTTTATTTTCTCACGCGGCCACAATATTTTAGTCTTATAAATCAGTTTCGCAAACTAAATAATATAAATATACGCGAATATTAATAACAGAAATAAATTCCTTTTCTTAATATTCGCATATATAGATGTGATAAATAATTAATAAATATTTGGCGAAAAAGAAAATTCGTTGCTTTTGTTATTATATTCGAGAAAAGAACCTACTACTGCAAGAGAATATATAATAAAAAAATAACACTCTATGATGGAGAAAGTATAAAGAAGTTTAATCGTAATGCGTTCTCGATTGAATAAATCAGAACTTAAATCTCTCGCTATTAGCCGAGTGAATCATTTAGCCTAAAACTGTGCGCAGGACGATAAATTTAATGCCTACGGCCGTGTTCACGCATAGCACTGTAGATACAAGGTACGGTGATAGTAGGTAAGTGCGGCGAACACGAGGCAGGCGGTACGCAAACGAACGACATTAAATAGAATTGCGCCGGCGTATAAACAATCGGATCGATAATTTAAGATGGTTATCAAAAGCCCTTATATTAGTACCAACCTCGCGACCGTTAATTCGTGACGCAGCGGTTCTCATTTAAAAATCATTCGCCTGAAGCTTAAATTAGCATTGCTTTTGAGAAATTGAGAGCAACCACGATTGCTCCTGTCGATTTATATCCTACAGCATACTCTATTTTTAACAAACGCATTGTTTTGTAAAAAAAAAAAAAAAGTTAACGACAAAGTTTGTGCTCGCATAATTGATCATTCAGCGCGTATAATAATATGAACGATCAATCATGATAACCATTACACCACCGTTCTTAACTTATAATTTAACACTTTGACGTCACTCATGTGCTGAAAGAACTCGTAGTTCGTATAGCATTTCCTAATTGAACGCCGTTGTTCCCGGAAGTCGAAGATTATTCCGCTGTAGTAATAGGTATCAGCCACTGTGTATACAAATACGTTAGCCAAACTGGAAGTTGCGGAACTTGTAGTATGTAAATCCATCTTCCTGTACGTAATTGAAAAACTGACGGCACAGTATGCTATCACTCTCAAAACTAGGCACGAGGTCGATACATTAAAATACTCATTTAAATCGCACTTGAATATGACCTTTTAATTCCAGGATAAAAGATAGAAATATTTTTTATCCTTTAAAAGTACATCACATAGTATATATCGTTTTTAAATGCATTAAAATGATGTGTTAACTTTTAATGTATAAAGCATCAAATACCAAAGTTTGTGATAAAATAATTTTATGGAATAAATTGCTCTATGATGTAGTATGAGGTAGTATTATTTAATTCAGGCCTAAATATACACTTAGTTATTAATGTTTAAATATATCAAAGAATCGAAATTATTCGTTTGGAAATTCTTGAGAAGGAAAAGTTGAAATTCCGAATTTACTAAGAACCTGTCACAAAAATAGATTCGGGATACCCTATGTACGTCGACCGTCAGTCTCGACGAAAATCACGCTGGCTATTTGGTTTCAAGCACGAGCTTCCGCGCTGTATTTGCGTTGAACCAGGAATAGTCGGGCGTGCCACGTGTTTTTGCCTGGCGAGAATGATCCTATAATGGGGTAGTGCGCGTCGTAGATTACGGGTTATTGAAGGTAAGGCGTATATCGTAAATGTTAAATGCAGAAGTGAACTGCACGGAGACCGCGCGACCTTCTCTCGAATTCAAGCGTCGATCGATCTCGCGATGCGGAACGAGACGGAGGACTTATCGACCGCCAGCGAGCCAAACCCTGTCTCAACCCTTCGACGAGTGCGTGCACGCGATCCTTGGGACATGAGTGACGTCATAATGCTGCGGAAGTACGGTCCGCATATGTAAATCATAGGTAACCGCACGCAAAACCGACGCATAATGTAGCCGTTTTTAAATTACTTTGTTTGATCGCTCGTTATCCATTAAGGCTTATTTATTGCGAAATTTTCGAAGAAAATATTTGTGCAATCAGATTATTGTTCACCCTGGATGATATTAGATTTTTAATTAAACTATCGAAATTGTAAATATAAAGGTAAAGAGTTACATCATTAATCTCGTATTTTTCTATTAATTACTCTGTAGAACTTTTAGAGTGAATCTCACTCTTAAAGATAGAAAATTGAACCATTGCACTCTTTCCTAAGACTGAACGAGATTCTACTCCAAAGAACTTAAAGAGTATACATTGTGGAAAATGAAGCATCAAGCTCATAATTTCTTTTGTTACCTAAGTTACAAATTAAATTATAATAAATAAATGCACTTGACAAGGAATAAAATTATTATTTATTTTTATTTACCTTTAAAATTAATCAATAGAGAGAGAGAAAGAAGTCAACCTTCCTAATTGTCAATAATTAAAATACTGTAGTGCATCTTTTTAAATTACCGCTATGTGAAAATTGACTTCCAATTTCTAGTCAAGAAACTCGTAACTGGACAAAAAGGAAACGTTGAACTTTAAATGTTATGGGATATAACAAATGATTTTTAAACTAGCGATATTATTTCTCGCGCGAATGGTAAGAGTTTAACTCGATAGAGTTGAAGTGGCAGTTGCTGCGATTACAGACGGCAAGCGCTCCTTCGTATCGTTTCATGTCTCACGCCCCGTTTCGTTTTCCTCCGTTTTCCCTGATTTTCGATCACGCATGAGTGATCGCGTAAAAATTAGAAAGGCATCCGCGAGAATGAGCGCGCCAGCGGATTAAAAGCCGCGGCGCGCTCGAGTATTTTCCCCGCAATTCTCACGTCTCCGTGCTTATCCGGTAGCCGCGGCCCTTCTTCTGCATCCCGCAGCTACCTTAACCACCACTACGACCACCGCTATTGATGTCGACACCAACCCCTAACATTCCGCCTGTCGTTCTCTCTTTTTATTTTTCCCTCTGTCCCTTTCTATCTCTCCCTCCCTCTCCCGCCTTCTCGTCGGTCGAGTATAAGGCGATAAAATGGACCACTATGCGCCGCGAAAAATTTTACAATCAAGCACAGACAAGCCAGTCCTGCCGCAACGATGCATGGCCTGCCTACAGTTGCTTCTCACCGGTGAGGACGACGATGCCTGGGTAGATGGTTGTCGGCGTCGGCGGCTCTATATAGTAGATAGCGGAGCTCCTGCTCACTCCACCGCACACGCCTCGGATATAATAAGTCACGTGACATTAATATTTGAAAGCAGTCGGTACGTGGATTGCATTCGGAGTGCCTCTACTTCTGCCTTGCAATATTCCTTCCTTCCTTCCTTCCGTCTTTTTCTTCGCGAACATCCAACTACCATTCCCGTCGCTCTCTTTCTCTCTCTCTCTCTCTCTCTTTCTTTCTCTAAATAAAGCTATCTATCTAGACCGTCTTTGTCGAAGCGCACATTGTACTTCGCATCACTTACTTTGTAAACTAGGCTTATCCCTTCGACAATCGGTGTTTTGTTTTCAATGGTTTAACTATATTAGCTAAATAATTATGCGGAGTATGCTCTGGAGTTATTGCTTACCGTTATTAGCTTGAACTATTACTAGCTAAAATAAACAGCAATCGCATGACCTAGAACTATCTTTCAGTTCTATCGCGGGCGCCGTACAAAATTAGTGTGCAACACCACTCAACTGTCCCGTCGTTAACGAATTACGGCGACAAACCGTCGCATTAAAGTGGTAATGATGCCGTACGCGCTCAGTCTCGTTCCCGAGATTATGCGCCCGGTGCAACTTCGAACACGAAGGGGATATATTTACACGCGCGTTGTGTTGCCAATATTTCGTCAAATCATCGTGCTTCCCGCAGCTCACGGCATGTAAACTCTCCTCTCACGAGTTTTTTGCTCGTGCGAAATCACACGTAAAAGAGAGGTGTCCGCCTGCGAATGACGGCTCGGCGCGATGGGAAGCATTTTTCCCTGGTTCTCTCTCAATTTGTCGAATGTATTCACGCGATCCGATTCCCGAGCCTGTAATTGTTTCTAAAAAAAATTCTTCCGGCACGCCATGGTGATTCATTCATACCGATCCAAATTGGTTTTTAATTTATATTACTCGTACCTACTGTTAGTATCATCGTAATATATAATAAATGTTATTGGAATGTTATACAAAAAAAAATATTTATATACTATAACTAATATAATATACATAGTATATTAAAATATAATTTTATTTATGTGCATATAAATTTACTTGTACGTATTAGGATCTCAAATTAATTACAATTGATATTATAATGGCAATACATAATGTTATGCCCAAGAAAAATACACAATTAAAAGTTAAAACCGTTGTACTAAAAATTTCGAATATGTTGTAGCCAAGTAGAGCATTAATTAAACATTAATGGCAAACAAGATTTCGGCTTATGTTCGTAGTGTTTCTCAAGATAAAAAAGTAATATTAACATAAAAAAAATAGGATATACGGCATCTCGCAAAAGTGTCGATCGTTACACCCCGAAGGATTAAACCATCTTAAAAAATTAAAACGCGCGGCGTACGTCTCGCTACGACCGTCGTGAAAAACTGCACACAAGTGGCGGGCACACATTTTCCGCGCGCCTCGTTCCGCGATATATTTCAAGCCGGATAGAAGCGACCGGGGATGGTGGCCCCGGGGGGTGGCGGGACTCGGCCTTAGAAATGGAATACCCCACTTTATGTTTTATGCGATAGATCAGCTGGCGGGGCTGTCATACGGCGCTGCGCGTCCCAGGGATAAAGTAAGATAGACGGATACCTTCGTGTATGCGGATACGCCGCGGATAAATTCAACGTTACGTCCGTGGCTTTGCCGTTTTACCTATACCTACCTACCCACCAACCAACCCCCTCGGCCCATCGTCGTTTCCGTATACCGCCCTGCGGTATATATTCGCTCGTTTTGCAGGGGTGCTCAAGCGCCTTTGCAATGGCGAGACAAGTGGAAAATGTCTCTTGGTAAATGTAGTCGGATAAATATCCGGTTGTTGAAGATATCTACTGACATATTTTTTTCAATTGTCATCTTATGCTTTTTGCGTACTTGATAAATTATTATTTTATTTTTTGTATTATCTGTGGTAATGTATCAGCGATCTT
>NW_017280255.1:483166-518887 GCF_001594065.2 Cyphomyrmex costatus | reverse complement strand
CCGCCTGCGAATGACGGCTCGGCGCGATGGGAAGCATTTTTCCCTGGTTCTCTCTCAATTTGTCGAATGTATTCACGCGATCCGATTCCCGAGCCTGTAATTGTTTCTAAAAAAAATTCTTCCGGCACGCCATGATGATTCATTCATACCGATCCAAATTGGTTTTTAATTTATATTACTCGTACCTACTGTTAGTATCATCGTAATATATAATAAATGTTATTGGAATGTTATACAAAAAAAAATATTTATATACTATAACTAATATAATATACATAGTATATTAAAATATAATTTTATTTATGTGCATATAAATTTACTTGTACGTATTAGGATCTCAAATTAATTACAATTGATATTATAATGGCAATACATAATGTTATGCCCAAGAAAAATACACAATTAAAAGTTAAAACCGTTGTACTAAAAATTTCGAATATGTTGTAGCCAAGTAGAGCATTAATTAAACATTAATGGCAAACAAGATTTCGGCTTATGTTCGTAGTGTTTCTCAAGATAAAAAAGTAATATTAACATAAAAAAAATAGGATATACGGCATCTCGCAAAAGTGTCGATCGTTACACCCCGAAGGATTAAACCATCTTAAAAAATTAAAACGCGCGGCGTACGTCTCGCTACGACCGTCGTGAAAAACTGCACACAAGTGGCGGGCACACATTTTCCGCGCGCCTCGTTCCGCGATATATTTCAAGCCGGATAGAAGCGACCGGGGATGGTGGCCCCGGGGGGTGGCGGGACTCGGCCTTAGAAATGGAATACCCCACTTTATGTTTTATGCGATAGATCAGCTGGCGGGGCTGTCATACGGCGCTGCGCGTCCCAGGGATAAAGTAAGATAGACGGATACCTTCGTGTATGCGGATACGCCGCGGATAAATTCAACGTTACGTCCGTGGCTTTGCCGTTTTACCTATACCTACCTACCCACCAACCAACCCCCTCGGCCCATCGTCGTTTCCGTATACCGCCCTGCGGTATATATTCGCTCGTTTTGCAGGGGTGCTCAAGCGCCTTTGCAATGGCGAGACAAGTGGAAAATGTCTCTTGGTAAATGTAGTCGGATAAATATCCGGTTGTTGAAGATATCTACTGACATATTTTTTTCAATTGTCATCTTATGCTTTTTGCGTACTTGATAAATTATTATTTTATTTTTTGTATTATCTGTGGTAATGTATCAGCGATCTTTTCAAGAAAATTAATGATATTGACTACATTTAATGTAAATGTGCAAATATAATTAAATATAGTGCTTGTTACAATACATGAATAAATGCATTTACCTTACCAAATGTGTCAAACATCGATCTCAAAAGAAATCTATTTGTTCGAAATAAGAGAAATTCTGTTTTAATAAATCCACTTTTGATATATATGTATATATCAAAATATTTCACACAATTTTATTAAAAAATAAATGATAAAAAGAATTAATCAAGAATAACGTATAAATAATGTGAAGATAATTTACTTAAATATTTGAATACTTTTCTAAGGCAAAATTAAAAGAATTTATTACAATTCTCTTTCTCTCTCTCTCTCTCTCTCTCTCTCTCTCTCTCTCTCTCTCTCTCTCTCTCTCTCTTCCTCTGTTCCTTGATATCTCCGCGTCAACGATACGTAGCTGAATATCTTTTAGAGAAGGGATGCATAAAACATACGTATAGATAGTGCCATGATACAAAGTCTCTACCTCGCAGATCCACGAGGCAAAAACTCACCCCAAATGACGTATGCATGCGAATATAGGAGAACGGTCCCCTCTCACTCTGTCGTGCTACCTTTGTCTCTTTTATTGGCGTTCTCCGGAGAATTGATAACGGCGAAACGCTGCCATGAGTACGCTAATCGTACTCGAAAGGATGCTCGAGACTACCGCGGTATTTTTCACGATTTTCGCGATTTCCATTCCTTCTCCTCGGTACGTTCTCTTCACCCGTATTCGCTTGAACTGTATGTACTTTACGTTACACAAAGGTTTCTGATGTATCAGCTAGTCAGATGATCGCTGCGACACAGTACCGGAATACGTATACATTATAAAGCATTTTTAAGAAATATGCAAATTTATTAAATATAATTTATACAATCTATTAAATAGGAGTCTTCTGTTAAATTTTTACAGAAAGAATAAAGTCTGATAGTGATTGCTATATTATGCGCTGAGACCACGTTACAAAGCAATTTTCTTCGAATTGATTCTGATGACGAAAATTCTGCTCCGACAAAAACTTTACGATCTAGTTTAACTAACGATCGAGATCACAATTCGACAAGAATTAGAGGCAAAGCTACCTCCCCGTTACATCTGCTCCGACTTCCGACGGTTGTTAACAAGTGACGCCACTGAGTAACCGTCCTCCTCGGCATCGACTCCAAATCGTTAGAGTGAGTTTTATCGTGCAATAATTACGCGATGATCGAGAAAGTTTATGCTTTATAAATTGTTCTTCTGCGGAATCGCTTGATCGTTAATACACTCAGAAAGAAGAAGGGAAGCGGGACCGGCATCGACCTCGGCGCCTGCGTCGTCTCCGTATAATGATTTTTAACACGAAAAACCAAGATCGTTTTTGTTCGTTAGCCCCTACGTTTCGATCAGGGCTAAATTATAGGCTCTTGATTACTTCGAACCGCGTGAGGAGAGGAACGGGGAGTAAGGTGGAGTCCACGAGAGAGTCGTGCGCAAGAAAGTCTTCTGGGTCGACTCGCGTCGCGGCGTCGTAAAGCTTCGATAATCGCTCTTCGACTCCTCTCCGCCAGTCCACGATCGTCTCTTCTTTCCTTTCAGAATCACTCCACTCGTTAGGGGGCGAAAATTAAGTGTTACGGGGACGGGGTACACGTTAATTTGTCGGAGCACGCGGTTGCGAAAACACGTGACGTAATGACGAGTTAGCGTGTACGTAAATGCGATCGATAAAATTTAAATATGTCGTATAAAACGTCCTGTTAAGTTGATAATAATAACTAAATCGTTAAATAAATGGAAGGTAATATAGGAATGAATATGTGCTTGTAATCTTTCTATAACGCGAAAAATACATTAGTTTAATTTCAAATTAGACAATAATGAATTATTATAAAAATAAGAAAATATTATTCTATTATAATTCCTAGCCTGAGTAGAAAGCAGATTATTATTTGTCGATATTCTGACATCAAAATAATGTCAAATGACATCAACATAGATATTGTGACATTAAAATGATGACAAATAACATCAATTTGCTGTCTAGGTTGTTATAACTGAGGGAAAATTATGAGACCTGAATTAATGTTTAGGATAATGATCTTCAGAACATTCACTAAGCCTACTAACTATAAGCTTACTTTCATTTTTGAAAGTGATACTATCACGGAATGTTTCTTTTTATTGTGAACGGATATTGACTAAGCGATCGAAATGGTCTTTTTCGACGACCGAAGGATCCTAATCTGTCGATGATAATTATTATCTCTCGGTAACTTCGAACAGATCAGCACACCTGATCCATAGATCCAGGTTATTAGACGCGTGCACAGCACGGCATTCAGGTCGAGCACCTGCCTCACCTGTTGCCGCAAAACATTATCTCCCCGGCAACGCGTTCCGCGGCACTTACCCGCAGTCATCTCTCACCGATAAATGACGGAAACTACCTTCACCCGTCGACGTCCTTTGTCCCTCCCGCCAGTTCCGTCGTTAGCCTCCGTCGTGCTTACCACTTTTTTCCACGTCGGCATTTTCTGGAGCGATAACGCACCCGGTGTATGCGCATATCGCGGATTCTTAGACGTTGCTCGTTTCACGCACGCAGAGCACGCTGTGAAATCATCTGGCGTCGGCAAAATGCCACCGCTTTTTTTAGCAGTGCTTAAGAATTACGTTCGTTATACTGCGATTAATTGCCTATTAATTTACCGAAATTCTATTCTTCCTAGAGAGTATTCTTATATAATTTAACTGTTATACTTGCGCGAGATTTTCTGAGAAATAAAATTAATTCGAATTATTCCTTTGATTTATTGGCATATACTGTATTTACTTGCAATGTTATTAAAATACACATCTTGTTAAAAAAAATGGTAATTTACAGCTTCAATTTTTATAATTTTTTTTTTTAATGTTATTTTCTAACTTTTACATTGTAATAATTAGATTATTTCTTATACATTATCGCTTATTATTATGACATATTATTTCATAGTTAAATTAATGTATAATATCACTGAAAAAAAATTGTAAACATAAAGATATTTGAAAAAAAAAATCAATTTTCTTAACTACTTGTTCGCGACGGAACAATGTCTAGAGCTTCCCCTTAGTTTGAGAGGCAGCCGCTGCCGGTAGACGAGGCGCCACGTATCGGTATTATTGTACGTAGTTATGATATTAAATCGGCATATAGTAAGTATGGATTTTACAGAAACGTAATGTAACTGTTTTTTTTTTTCGTATCCTTACTTATCTCACACTGAAATTTCTTTATTTACCTATCAATAACATATACATATATAGCCTAAAAACGCCACTGTCGTGTGTACGAAAGATTGAGAATTTAATTATAATTCCTTTCCTTCCTCTCGTTTTGATATTTTCTGTCTTATATAGAGTGTGTACAACTATTTTATAATTCTTTATATTTATATTTTTACAAAATGTGTCATCGATCAAATGGAAACCAGTCCTTTTGAAAAAGAACTCATAGTTGCAAACAGTTGATGATAGATTTGCGCAAACATTTCAAATTGTGAGCAACATACCGATTTAACTCTTAACCAGCTAAACCCGATTTCACTTAGGACTTTACGTAATGATTTCATCGATACATAGATATGTGCGAAATATCTCATCAAAGACTGACTTTTCGGCATCAATGTTTGATGACGCGTATCGAATGCGAAATAAATATCGATCACGTAAAAGGACGGAGGGAAGTCGAGCCGATGAGAACTATCATGCGTGTAACGATCGGGCAGTCTTAATGACCGATGGATTAGCGCAGAATGTAACGGCCGGGATAAATCGATGGAGAGCCGGTAACCACGCCAGAAGGCAAAAACGCCCGGCGACAGAGGCGGCCCGGTCTTCGCGGAAAGACGAAATTGATTGATGATTGCGGCCGATAATTAAAAGTGCGAAGCGCCCGAGCGAACGCTCTATACGCTGTGGCCTCTTGTTGGCCACGGCTCGATTGATATGGCTCCGAGCGTGAAGATCGACTTTTACGTACTTGCGAAAACGCGGTAATGTAATTTATGGCTCGGCCGTTCCGCGGTCTTGCGTAAGGTCGTTTAGGAAGATATCGCTGCGAGGGAATATTTAGTTGGAAAAAGAGTCAGAGAGAGAAAGAGAAAGAATGTCAGTTGTAACACGGTAAGTTCTCTTGTATAATTTTATTCCATCGGTTTAGTGTATAAGGCACACAGCGTATAAGTAAGAATATTTCTACTTGCACGTTGTTCTATTAAATATATACAAGAACGTACATGAAAGTTTTGAGCAAATGCTCTAAGCTGTATGATGCCTTTTTTAAGAGATTAACAAAAAATTAAAAATCACCAATACTCTATATATACGTTTACATTTTTTATATTATTATAATTTATAAGTCGCTGTGCTTATTCATGCCGAGAGATATAAAAATTGGCACACACGTTTTTTATATGATTAAGATATTTATATACGTTTACTTTCACATATATTTGAAGCAATGAAAACGTAGAATGTGACTATTAAATGCTTTGTTCTTTCCCACTGGAGATATCCGAAAGTACTTTGCGCAGGATGAGGGCGGTTCGTGGACGTGAAGTAACGGTTTCACGAATCCCATTTAATGGCCAAGAATTAGAGGATCTGTGGGACCGATGGCTTGCGGACGATTATTAGAAATTTGAAGGGTCGAACCGAAATCACTAATGGAAATATAATTGTCATTCGGAAGAATCGTCGTCGATGCATCACACACATTTAGGAAAAAAAAAGTTACAATAACGCTTTGAAAGAAGAGTTAAGAATATTAAAATTCACATCGTAATTGATTAAATTTTGAGATAATCAGTGTCTTGTTATTGTGTATAAAAAGAAATGTTTAAATTTACTATTTATTGTTTATATAAAAGAAAAATATAATATCTTATTTAGTTTTTCTTATTTAAAAAAATCGCTACGTCAAGGTATTTTTATATCGATGATTATTTTAATCAAAATTTTTATAATAATAGTGACATAAATTTTCGAGACCGTTTATTCATAATCACGTAGCGCGCGTCTTCGTGTATTAAATAGCCGTGCTTATCATTTTAAAGCCAACGCTGTACTGTAATATGGCAAGGCGGTTCATCGACCAGTCGTCCTTATCGTGACGAACGATCGGGTTTTAATTGGTCGATTCGTCATCCCACGACGAATTTGATTATCAACGTCGGGTAAGGAACGTATCGCAGTCGCCTCGTGCACGCGAGTGACTCACGCTTTAAAACCTATTGTGTCTCAAAACTTTTGCAAGCAGATAGCAACGGCGGAATAACTGTAATCGATCTCTCGTATTAATTCATTACCCCCTATCATGTTTTAGTTAATATTTCTTGTTGGCTTTCTTAAAGCTCGTCTAAATTATGACTTCTCACGTAATATTGTTATTTTATCGTTACATTTATTATAATGTTAATAATTTAACTACATTAATAATTAATTATCTGATGCACAACTGTAATACTATAATTAAATTATTATGTGATAACCACAAGATGCCACGAATTTATCTCACAATTTCAAAGTTTTATACATATCGATATATTCTATCGCAAAGTTTCACCAGTTCTAATTAAATGTAGACTTTATTTGTGCAGATTTCAAAGAAATGGCAGAATAGGACGGTTTTCGACCAACAGAACGAAATGCGTATAATCTTGTATGCAGCGCGAAAAATCCAGTCGGTAGTGCGACGCTAATCGCGTCGGTCATCATTGTCGTTTTAATAGCGAGTGCGCTTGCTACAGAACGACAAAGAACTTAATGACGACGCTAATGAGAATGCGTAGCAGACCGAACCTTCGGGGCATCCGATTCGTGCGATCATGCACCGACTCGTAATTTCTCGTTTCCCCGGTCCCCTCACCGCGAGTAGCCAGAAAGGGTAGAACAAGAAGAACGAAGGACGTAGGAAAGAAAGGGGGCGACACGGGTGATTACCATGCGAGAAATCGACGTCCAGATCTCCTCCGGAGGTGGGGCGGAGGAGGGGGGGAGGGAGTCGAATTCGAACGCGGGAAACTTGGTAAATGACGTAGATTTGTTCGGTGACGCCGATAATGACAAGTCCGCCACGAGTTTCGCGGTGCATTCATTCACCTACTAATCATCGGCTCTCCGAAAATCGACGCGGTTGGAGGCCTAATGTCAATTTGATGAAATTATAATTCTACGGCGCCACCAAATGACTGAACGTTAGGAATGCGCGCCAAGCACTCAGTTGATGCCAATATAATCGAGCCATTCTTTGAATACATGGTTTTTAAATCTTTAGCTGTGCAGCTCTTGAACGTTACGACTCGTTCGCGATGCATAGTGAATTTATTCGATAATAGATTTTTTCAATTTATATCGTTAAATTAAATAACGTTTCGTACATATCATTTACAAGACATTATTTAGCAAAGCTATTTATATATATGGAAAAAAATGACTACTTTCCGATATTCTTCATAAATTTCCGACGACTTATCTCGAGCACATTTCAAAAAGTTGTAAAGCTCTTCATTATCGTTCCCATTCGTCATTTCTGCTGTATATTAATCATAATGCCTCTGTAGTAATGCGAATCCCAAGCCACCGTCCCTCTCGAGCGACGTCGAAGATCAAATTCGGACATAAAATCCGGCGCCTAGGTACGCTCGATTTTTTATTAGCACCCCGACTCTCTCGGGCTGCTTCGAGAGACCCGTAATAAAGTTACGAAGTTATTTCCAGTTGATTATCGTAAAAGTTCGAGAGCGTGGAACGATCCGACGTACCTCCGGGGGACAATCAGTTAAAGAATGCCACTTTGATAGCGTCAGAGGGCGGCGGATAGCTTTGCAGGCTTCTACAAAATTTGATGAATCTCGGAGCGAGTCCGCTTGCGTCGGCTTGCGAGTAGAAAAAGTCGCATGTTCGGTACGGAGATACTCAGCGGTGGAAAATTGCCCCGAGCGAATCGCTGTGTAAAATATTACAGGCTGCCTTTAGAAAATGAATTGTACAGTACGAATAAAAAATGTTGTAGGTGGATTGTCGTACCGTTAGAAGAGATTTTATGAGAAAATCGTAAATTATGTGAAATAAACAGTACGCGAATATATTAACGTAGTCGAGAATAGATTTCAAAAGCTAATTCATTTTATAGACGAAATGAAGAGAACGTGTAATACAACTTTTAAGTTGTCAATCGATGAACTGAATAAAATGTAATAAAATTAATATTTAACAATAATAATTTCTCGCGCATAATTTATATCAAGAAAATATATATGTAATAAACAATCGCAGGTTGTATACAATGGCAAAGAATTTCTTGATACCGATAACATAAACGGAGGGGTTCAAAGAAGAAACAGAAGTAATTAACAACACTGACCGACGATCGGACGGGCGTGCAGTCAAATGACTTTCGACTAGCTCGATCCTCAGGCACGAAGATCCGCGCCCAGCGTTCGTGGATCGCTGATTGCAAAATAATTGAATGGTCTGTACGATCGGTCGGACTCGAATCTATCGGCCTGATTGGCCGAGACACGATGCGTCGCAGTGACGGGGCAGGATCGGCGAGCGGGAGAAGGGAAAGTGAAGGATCTGCACAAGGTTCGGTAATGCGTTTTTAAAGACCATTCCTTCGCTGTGGCGCGGCGGCGCGGCGGCGCCCCGTGCGTACGTCTTGGGGTCCATACGGGAGGCGGGTGCAACACGCACGAAAGAAAGAGAGAGAAGGAGGGAGAGAAAATCGGCGCGTAGTGGGCCTCACATCTGTGATGGATCACCGGCACCGATCGGGCCTCCGAACTAATCAATAATCATGCTGCTTCGACCGCCAGCTATTACCTAGCCCGCAGCGGCGAGATCATCATTTCTCTTGGTCTCTTCCCGCCTCCCTCATATCCTCTCTTTTCCCTTGATCCCCGCCTCGCGTCTCTCATTTCTATCTCTCTTTCTCTTTCACTTTGTACTTCAGGTAATGACAACTTATCATTATAAACGTATTACACCGAGGTGCTCCGCGCTCACCTGGTCGCGCCTCTCTCCTGCCGTTGCTGCTTTTCTTGATGCGAAGAGATAACGCCGCTTCCGCAATGATGGCGATTGCTATCGCTATCACGGCGCAACGAACCCAGATCGATGCGTCGTCGTTACTCAATCAGTTATGGTCGAGAAGACGAGAGGTATCGGACACGATGCAGAAAAGGTTTGGAGAAAATTCACCTGTCTTGCGAATAATAATAATGATCTGTCATACGCGGGGGATAAGAAATTAAAAATTTTTATAGTAGAAAATTGTGAATATATTTAGGATTGCTATAAAGAAGCAGAACTCTATTCTAAAGTACTTAATCAAAACTATTACAAGAAAATCTATAAATTTTTATTTTATTTGGAGATATCTTTAATTAACTGCAATGCAATTCAAATCTTATGTCGTATTTCATGGTCTGGAGTAAATGACTAAAATATATTCTATATATTGTCGTAACTTGCGAACCACTGCTAACATGCCAAATACTCCCCGAGGCGAGACGTAATATCGGCTGTAAGAATCCTGACGAGGATCGAGTCGTACTTGCCTAAGCGCCGCTTTAAAATGTGCGCTTAGATATACGTTGTCTATAGGATACTACGACGATAATTTGTAAGCAACGTGAAACTAACCGCGCGTCATTTCGTTCATTTATACATCTCTCCCGCCTCAAACACATGCTCCCATACCAGAATTACGAGCGAGCTAGCCTTTTTCCTCGTATAGTGATAGCGCGTGAACGAATTAATACGTCGTTCCATCATAATCCTATAGTGAAACCTTATAATTTAATACAAATTATGAGTACTAATTGTTACAGCAATGCGTGCTAAATTAATGTTTAGCTAGACATTCGCGTTTATTATACATGGCTGAACCATAGCAGTTACAAATTAGATCAATCGCGTCACTTAGTCGCGATCCATTAAGAAAATTTATACAAAATATAAATAAAAGTTAATTTTTATAATTAGTTTGTATCAATATAATGCAATAAATTGTACAGAAATGTTTACAAAATATAGGGAAAGAAACAGCAATGGAAAATATTTTCGAAGTAAAATTCGTACGGAAGAAAAGCAAGTAATAAGAATCTTGAGATGTGTGTGAGAATACGATAGTTGTGCATCATTAATAAAGTCAGCAAAAACTACCAACGCTCACAACTTAATTAAAGTAATTAAGATGTACCTATTAGACGGACCAATTACTATATATTGCTTGACATGAATTGAAAACACGAAACTTCCGCGTTATAATATGACAAATTACACTTAATCTTTTTGTAATTACACATTTGTAGAATGAATGTATATTGCAAAATTTGCAAAGAAACAATTTTAATTGACTCATACATGATACGAAACGAATAAGAAAATCTGGATAACGAGCAAATGAGCGAGTAAATGTGTGTGAGAGAGAGAGATAAAAATGTTTTCAATAAAATTATAACTGTTATTAATACTATTATTATAAAATGATCAGAAAAAAACATTCTCGTTTTTACGTGTTGCTTCTCGGTAATTTATTGACGAAGTTACAAATAATTCAATCGGATGTACACGCAGAAAGTTACATAGTGGTTCACGCAAGCGGATCAGAGAGATGTGTATAACGAAGCGAGTGCGAAGGGGAGGCAAATAGCTTGACGTTCGATAGCTTGTAAAGAGTGTCGAAGCGAGAAGCCGTGACAAGGTGAAAATGCAGTAATAAAAGCCGTAAGCTCCCTCGTTCCCCGCCATCGATTTTCCACGCTCGTTCCACTCTCGCGTCGGCCTCTCTTTCCATCCCGCTGCAATATCGATAAAAGCTTCGGTGTATTGTAAGCTTGTCCGCGAGAGCGAAGCGTCGAAGAGAGAGAACGAGAAGGTGGGAGGGGGGGAAAGAGAGTTTGTCATGGTATGGGAAAGCCATCAATTTCAATGGGCTTTGAAAACCGAACTACTTGTTGCATGTGCCCTCCCCCTCTGTCGCCACCCCGTCCCCCTTCGCCCGAATCCATTCGCCCTCCTCTCGATACGCGAGCCGATAGCTTCCCGAGGGAACGATGGTTGCAAACCGTCCCGAACGTGTTTCCCGATATCGAGCAAAAATACAGGCGGCACGCCGGCAAAGAGAGAATATGTGGAAAGGACGAGTCGAAAGAGAACCGCTTTGAGAAATATAAACGGTTCTGGCGTTTTTCCTGTTACAATTTCTATATATTAACACTACGTTTGTGAAAAGAATAAATTATGGCTTCACGCCGGCACGCGCGTTTGTCAGAGGTGTACTCCTGGATAATACGATAGCACGAAGGATATTTAGGAGACATCGAAAGAATTAAGATATCTTTCACGGGAGGCTCCCTTGAATCGTTTGGATTAGGATGGAAAATAGCTATGTGGTTATTGTACTTTATACGTTCCTTCCGTAAGAGAGGATAGATGCTTGTGTTGTTATTGTTATTACGTACATTCCTATGAGAATTCCGTTGGTATAATAACCTCTTGCCACGTAATACACCACGGGATGATATGCTGATGATGATCGTCTCTGGTACGCGATACCTTTTGTTTTTGGGCACTGACCGAAAACGCGATATCTCTACGCGAAAGCGCTGCTAATTGGTTTAGATAGGCACGATAGTCTACTACGCTATTACTTGCACGAATTAAAAGCACACTTAATGCTAACATGGGAATACTACGATTGTTCTTTGTCTACAATCGACGCAGCATAGTACAATTTCAGAATGACTGCATTAAAGCATAAAATGCCGCGCATACTTCCTTGTGTATTTTTTCTTTCAAATCGATGTTGAACATTGATCTTCAAAAATTCATCAAAGACCCCATCAACAATACTCCGCGTATTTACTGTGAAATTGATATTATCAAACAAGTAAGAGTGTCACAATGTATTCGATACAATATGCAAGATACTGTTTTTATCAATATTTAAAAAATTTAATGACATTACTCCTATTATCATTACAAATTGTACACAATGTATACAGAGATAATATCTTTAGGGTATAATGAAAGCATATATTTTCTTGCTGAATAAATTTGCAGTTCTCAAGAAATCGATACGCTAATTAAACTCGAGAGCTCCTGAATTGCGTTCGCATTGCTGGATCCAGCCAATCGATGGGAATCATCCAAAGTGTCGGGAATACGTCCTCGTGGGAAACGTGCGCTTGGGATGCCCACCGGGGGTGGTGCGCTGATGTGTGCGGTGCGCGCGGTTCAACCCCGCTCTCTCGTGATATCGAGGCGGTTACGCGGAGCCTCCACGTTAATCACATATCCGTACACGCGAATACCCACCGTTTGTTTACCCACTGACGGCTCTAATGAATAGCAAAATCGAGCCGACGCTGTTGCCGCTGCTGCTGTTGCCGTTACACATCCTACCCCATTACGAGTACGTACGGCGCGTACTCGAGTCAACCCCCTCGTCGCCGCTCCATTGACAAGCTGGAGGCGAGAATTACACGCGTGGATGCAGTTACACCGCCGACCCCGTTCAAAGATGAACGACGCGTCGGAAATCAGGGAAATATTCCGTTTACCTGATTTATTGGCGGATATACGTGGTACTACTACTGTTCATCGAGCTGTGCGGTTAATTGACGCGTGGCCGTTCGCTTCGTATAGCTATTCGTCGCGCCGGTAATTCTCGCGCCAATGTCGACACATCAGAGCGCTGATAAAGCGTTTTTCCGCGAGCGCGAAGCGCGCCGCGATTAATCGCCCAAAAATCATTGCGTAGATAATTGATCTCATGATGAGGCACGTGAAAGAATAAACATTCTCTTCCATGGATAAATGGTGATGAATCTTTACGATATAATCATCATTTCTGCCCGCTGCATCAATATTCGTTAAAAAATAATAAGTAATATATATATATATATATCTGACATTGTTACGTAATTAATTAATGTAACGTATAATGTCTATTTATTTTTTAAGAGATTAAATTCGTCGATTCTAACATAAGATATTTTGTTCAATTTCACATTGTTATTCACATATCGATTTTTTAAAACATTACGAAAGTTTATCAAACAATAAAGCAAAAATCTAACGCGATAAAGACGCAGATATCTCTTCTTCATTCTTTATTCTATGCCAATATCCGGACCTTTATATTTACATGGTATTGAGAAACAGACATGGCATGGCCGGGGATGATGCGTCACCCTCCTTTTCAGATATTCTTTCAATATCGAGGGGAATCTTTAAGTGGCGCCAGCAACAGGTTGTAAATCCGTTTTTTAAAGGATCTACCACCACCGTTCGGTTTGAGGTCGCGAGGGTAAAGAGAACTCCTTCGGGAGATCTCTTCGTCTTCTTCACTCCTTCCCTCACGGCGGTATCCTTTCGCCCTAGCCAGGCCCTCTCCTCGTCCTATACCCTCCGAAACCCCGGTCTAGACACGAACCAGCCAACCTTTGCACGTTTTCCAATCACGCCATTTCCTTCCCCATTCCACCGTTACGGAAGGATCCCTCAACGACTACATGGGTTGCGAGGGAAAAAGGATTTCCTGTCATTGGAAATTCGTTACTCGTATCCGCACGTCTTTCTTTGAATTGGTACAACAGATATCATGTAACGAGTTTATTTGATTGACTCCGGAAGAACCGAAATCCTTTCTACAAGGACGACTTTTCATGCATTGGAATAAAATAATAGTATCGCGAGGAACGCGTTGCCTTAACGAGAATTTAATTAAAATATTTTTTTATTATAATCTTTGACAAATTGCTAACATTTGTGAAGCGTGAGAAATGTGTAAAGATATATATATTTCATAATAATTGCATACTTCAAAGATTATTACAAGCAATAATCGTCATACATTAAAATCAGCAAAGACAGTAAACATCTTCGTGCAATAAGCCACATCTATTCATCTATACTTATCCACTGAACGTTACGACTGTCGAAGCAAATTCGCTCGTAAAAAAGTGCAATTGCAACGAATCGGCTGGTAGATCGGAAGTGCGCTCTTCGACAATTCGCTTGGACAATAACCATGAAATGACATGAAACTAGCCGTGGTGACTTGACCGACAAATTACGCGGAATGATCGTGAAAAGAATAAAAGAGGCGAGGAGGGGGGGGGGGGCCAGCCAACGCAGGAATCCACTCGGCCGGGTCTGTGAGACCGGATGCCGGGCGCAATCATTTATTTTATATTAATCATACCCGTGCAGGAAGAAGGGCGACCAGGTTTGTATGTGATGTACCTGAAAGCTCCGGCCGACAAGAAGCGAGACGTGAACGGTAGGTCGCCGTATTCGTTCGGTTTTCGAACGTCGCGTACGAGAAAAGTCGTGATGCATGTCATTAGCCGTGATGCGGCGTCCGGATGCCCTCTACGCGATTCAAGGAGGAAGCCGCCTTCATGGAAGACACGTATGTGGATTGACAGATTCCTGTACACCATTGTTGCCATAGTCATGCCCGTTGCCCTCCACAAATCGCTCCTCTGCCACGCTCTTCCTTTTATAGTCCAACGTCTTCCAGTCGTTATTACTTCCCCATAACGTTCATCAATTGTTTCTCCTATGCGCACTCACGTGTGTTGTTCTTACATATAATTTTACGTACTCTTGTAAAACAAGAGACACGAGTAACAATAGAACGATTTTAATTGGAAGAATAAGATAATTATAAAAAAAAGTTCCTAAAATTACATATACGGCCAAATGCAGAGATAGAAATTTCCGGTTCTCACACTTGACAAAACAAATAGCCGGCGCTAACGAGAGTCAATCAATAACCGCTGGATAACGACCGGTTTCGCGGGAGAAGCGCGATCGAGCCGCGCGCTCCAAGCTCCGCCCTTGAAATCTTGCAGACACCTTCGAGGAACGATGCCGCCAGGTTTCTGCGAGATCGCTCAGAATTCTAACGAGACTTTACTTCAAGGTCAGTTTGGGTGGAACCACTCCAAATGTGATTTATTCGCTTTTAACTATCCTTTCAGTAAAATACCTTAATAACTAGTATAACTTTTCTAAATGATTTGAGTTTATTCTTTGTTCTTTTTTTTTTGTAATTTACGTTCGATCCTGCGTTTTTATACCGATGGTGTAAAAGCGCAAGACTTATTTTATGCATGCAAATGCAACGAGCTTGCCTTGCAACTAGGAGAAAAAATAAACTGGCGTTTCAGAGTGTTGCCGCATATTGCCTTTAGTGACTGGGAACGAAAGAATAATGGCAAATATTGCCCAGCAAAGGGAGCGACTTCCTTCAACGGACTTGCCCCGTGATGGAGTCCTTTGCATACATGACGAAAGTGGACGACAACGACAATGTCATGGCGGAAGTAATTTCCGAGATGAGCGGTCGAGACTCGACTTGCAATAGTGGTTGAACAGTCAAAGTGGGCTCATTTTGGCATGTATAGCAGATTCGCGACGGCGAAGGGACACTTTGTAGGGAGGTCATATCCTGTTCACCCTGGCCCTACTATATCCTGACCGGTCGCACATTAACCTACGGAGAGAAGTAATTTTCTGAAGAAGACACGCAAAGTACCGGACACCCATGAAAAGATAGTCGCGTGTGTCGGCCAGGTCCAGAAACGCGCCACTATGTATCGTATGTCGGTTGATTCGCAATGTTGATTCTGCGAAACGTATATTTAACGTAATTTTATTTGCTGTAGTTTGACGAACAAGTTTAAATCGTTTCACGACAGGAAGTGATACTGCCATTATTTTTTAAATATGAAATTTATAACCTTCGTATAAATTGACGTATAATGAATTACATTTAAGGCAGTATAACTCTTTAATTACGATCACGGCGTATTGTTAGGCTATATAATTAGGTACGCCTAATTCCCGTGAAGATCACATTTTCAGTTGTCAGAGCGAGATATGCATCATGATTGCGCCAGTGAACGATTAACGGGGCCAACTATTGTTGGCGCTGTAAAGACAGAGAAATTATGGGAGAAAAGAAACCGAAGTAACAGTAATTTCGATTTAAATTTTCACGATTGCACATTAGCAAGTTCAATTTTCTTACAATTTCTTATTAAAAATAGTTCAACCAAATTCATTTGACTATTTATAAAAATTGTGGATCGTTCACCAAATAATCTGCTTATTATACATATAATATTTCAATTTAAAAATCAATCGATTTACTTCAATATGTGTACTGATAAATTGGATAATTAAATAAAAATTTATCGATTATTGGACCGTACAATTACGAAAGTTTTTATTATTAGAGCTCATCGCACTCGCGTTTTACACAGTCCATTGTATACATGCTTATGAAGCGTGAATCGTATAAAACTCCGCTCGGCAAGCAAATCCACTGCGAGGAATCACGATCACGCGCGCGGTCGTGACTGCGCGCCGTAATTTAGAGACGTTGAATAGGGTCGAGCTTTCTGGACCGCACGGTAGCCATACGTCGTCACTCTTGTCTCATTCGTGAGTGATCACGGCCGATCGTATTGTGACAGGGCAACGATTGGTACGTCGACGAGGCAAGCACGGTCCCATTGTGCCGCAGTCACGTATATCAGGAACTGAACAGTCATCGTCTTCTCCGATATAACGACGGATAGAAACTTTTGTGTCGACTCACGACCCCAGTTAACGTTTAACCCACCGATAGAACCGTCGCACACGAGCATCTCTTTAAGATGATTGTTCAAAATCGGAACTTATCGTTACTTGACGTTTATGAACCAACCAAGTCATATAGTCTCGTGTTTTACCGATAATATTCAAGAGTTGCTGAAAATACGAACGTTCTATGCTAATTCAGTAATATAAATATTACTGTACGTGTAAGTGTGAACATCCCTCAATGAAAATTTAAAAATCAAATCTTATACTCGTATGTTTTAGCAGTCGAATCAATCGTTTTTACTCTGCGTTATAAAGTCCCAAATGATATTCGAAAACTTTGTCTATTCGATATTGCAATTCTTCGGCAGTCTTCAATATGTATACAGATTTTAATGATCATAGTGCGAATTTGACAGTATCGAGTAATTAATTTCGCGTGTTTTTGGAGCGGCAGAATTCACTGAGAAACTGTCGTCGCGTACCGTTTTAACAACTCCGGCAGCGGGATCCTTTCCAACATACACGGCGGTTTCATTATATTATTCCGTGCGAGCGATTCGAAAACGCGAGAGTCCTTGCAAGGCGATCATCGCGATGAAAACGGGACTCAAGCTGTGCGCGAAAAGTAAAGCCGACTCCATGGAAACCGGCGGGCGTTGTGCGGCCGCTCGTATTCAGCGTTAGGAACTAATTAGCACGACGCTCGGATCGAAAAGGCAACCGGCCTCGGTTATTAACGAGGAGGACGTAACGATCCTTCGAGCAGTCGGTACCGCTGACGTTTTTATAGGTTTTCGAGCGAGGAAGGAAACGATTCGCCAGCAAAGAGCGATATGGTGCTCGAACACGACTTGTTAAAAGCTGCATTACGGCCCGCGCATGTAACAATCTTACGGCTCATGCGTGTCAATCGTTATTAAGTCGAATGGCTTAATGCAACGGTGAAGAAGTAGGAAGTTTCTTCCGCGACTTCTTTTCTTTATAAGTTAACATTTGATCTTATAATAACGTACAATTTTACTTATAACGGTAATGACCGCGCGTGATTTATATACCTTCGTGCATATGTATGAAAGGGCTAATTTATTTGCATTTTAAATAATCACAGTAAAAAGGTAAATACACATAAATCTATCGTTTCAATCAATCTAAAAATAGACGAGATCAGGCTGCGTGTAATGGTATACGATGTCCAGGATCCTCGCATTGCGGTTGAAGCGGGATGCCGTTAAGGGGATCCTAAGACATCTTACACATAGACGATTACGTGTCATTGACACATCACTACATCAATACCTTACTCACGCACGCCACACATATACGTAGATTTTTGTATCGTAATTATGTTTTAATTAGACATCTAAATCTAATTTTAAGAACTCCACGCTGTTTCTTCATGCAAACTACGTATCTGTGGACTACTATTTCTTAAGTACAGAATGCACATATATAAAACAAATGTTGTTACGACGTGACAGCTCTGGAGCGCCATATTGGACTAAAAAATGGTAAAGAAGAACTCAATTTTGAAATTTTTTATCGTTTTCAGCATAGATTCTACCTCACAGACACGTATTAATGCGTATACTTTAATTCTGTAAAAGCATTTTCGAATCTGTGAATAACAAAAAAAGTATTTACGAAACAAAAATTATACGATTTTGTTGGTAATACAGGAGGCTTTAGGATCCCCTTAACCGTCATATAAGTGCGAAGAGCGACCCATAGTATAGGCAATAGTCATTTCATTAACGATACAATTGCGGCTTTGTTAATGAGCCAATAAAAATACGCACTGTTATATTGCAAGTATCACGCATGGCTGAATTATACTCGAACGCTGGCTAACGCGGCCGACACCCAATGTGATTACCGCATATCATTAATATTGCGTTTTATGTAGCAAACAGAACATTTGCAGTCGATTAATAAATTTATCGTCAAAAATAAACGGCAAAAAGCACACGGTGACATGGTAATGTAAAAAAAAAAAAGAGAATACCCTTCCCTCTGGGGATGTAAAAATAAATTTTAATATTGCAGGTATGCGTTTATTTATACAATTATACAATTTATTTTGCTATTTGTACGTAAACTGTCTTATGCATTACTCGCACGTGTAACATACGTTGTTATCAGAACGGCCTGTATAATATGACGTTGTGAAAGTTCTTTGAGGACAACTATAATTAGTACGAAGAATAGATCCATTGATATATAACATCCATGGCAGAGCGTAACGTACACGAAAGGTGGCACGGATTTAAAATGCATATATTACTCGCAGTCTCTCCATAATTCGATTAACCTAAGCGAAAATGCGCTCGTTTGTAGCGCGCATATATAACAAATGAAATCTCCTGCATAGTAATTCCATTCGGAATACGAAAGTAGAGGATGCGCCGCGGGGTCGTACGTACCTACGACGACGTCGGGCATAGGGGAGTCGGCGAGGATGGCGGACTGTTAGAGAGAGGGGTGGGTGGCGGTGCTGGCGGCAGAGAGAGGGCGGATTAAAAATGTAATCCAATAATAACGCGTCTCTGGTGTCCGTGAAAGTACGTACGTATGAGACGCACGCGGGTATATGTGGGGATAGTGGCGTAGAAGTAAGGGTTGCGTCGGGGCGCAAGAGCCCCTTTCGTTTCCGCCGTGAGATAATTAGCCAGCGCGGAAATGCGACCGGTTTATCCGTCACAACTATAATGGTAAATAATGCTGTCCGCGGATACTCTCATAACGTAAATGACTGCGTCGTGTTCTTTTTTTTATGAGAAAATGTTTCGCCCGCGATTCCGTTCTCCTCGGATAATGGCGTACTATATCACATTCGGCATAATGATTCGGTGTTGCATCGATATTTGATAGAGAAAGAGAAAGAGAAACGAAGACAAAATCATCGAGATGAGGACAAAATCGTGGTTTGATATAATTAATCGATAAAAAACTAAATCGTAAGATTTACGACGTCATGTATACGAAACGACAAGGTTTCTCTCCTTCTCTTTAAACTTTCTTCCTTGTTGTTTTAAATAATAAAAGAAATTTATACTTTTTTTTACATCGCTCTGATTTCTTGACGCATGTATAATTTAGAAAAGCCTTATTTCGATAAATATAATGTAATATCTACCTGTGATTACATAAACAGTCTTCTTATATTAATCAGAAACGATCAACGTGAAATAAATGTAACGCCGAAATAATATGATTTCAACAATAAATTAATGCAATTTTTAAGAAGATTCAACTGCTACCTTAGAAAAGCGGAATTTCGTTACGCTACTGGCCGCACATTTTCTCGCGCGCGCAACGATGTGTGCGAGCAGTGTACGTGCCAGAACCTACGTATATCTGTAATGCCGGTATAACGTATACCCTCGGATGAATCTTGAGGCAGCGAAAATATCACGATGTTCGCTAACGCCCGAGCATCAGAGGGGGGGGAGGTCGGAGGCGACAAGAGGGCGAGTGGGTGAAGATACGGGGCTCAAAACGGGGTGGATGGAGTCCATTAGCAGACGGATGAGGATGTGTGCACGATTATATACGTCGCCCCTGTCCTCCCGCCCCCCACCCCCGCCGCGGTCCACTCAATAATGCATCACACTCCTCTATCCGACTACTCGGTCTCCGGTCCAGCACGTATGACCACTCGGAAAGTCTCTTCCTTGCCAGCGGCCACCTCATCCGGCCTGCACCACCCTTCTCGGCTTCCACGGCACCACGGATGCTTATTACTACCGTGGCTTTGATTTGGGTGGGAGGCTCCCACGAAGAAGAGGAAGCGGCTGCAACTACATATCTTTCAAAAAGAAATGGGGATATGTATTACTTTGAGGGTATATAGCGAGTTATCGGCAACGTTAAGCCGTATAAACAGAAAAGTACAGTGTTTAAAAATTACTTGTTAGGTATATTTTAATTTTATCGGAAGAAGAAACTTTATCTTTCGTATACATATAAAGGATATGTAAAACATATCCACATCCAGATACAATTATATGAGACAACTGTCCATTAATCTTATCCAAATTCATCGACATAATTGATCAGATATAAATTAATTATTTACAGATTTTTAAATTAAATTACAGAGTTTAATATGTCATTCAACATTATTAAGATCCAAGCTATGCTACAAGCATAAAAAATTGTTAGATTGTTAGTCAATTTAACTCGTGACTGCGGTAGTTTATTATAATTTGCGTTGTAAGTCTAAAAAAAGTTTCGGCGCGCATTTTAAGAATCTACATACGTAGTATATAAATTCACACAAAATTATTTATTAGAAGCATCCACAAGAATCAGCTTAGCCTTTACGGTATGTTCTCATCGGTATTTATTAGTTTAAACTTTCACGGTCCAATAAGATTTGATATAATTAATCAGAAAAGCATCACTTCCATAAATACGATGTAATTGCAATCTTATTGTAATTTGTAATTATCAAATATTCCAATTCTGTTAATCGTTATGAAATGACCTAATTCATATACAGAAACAGTATAATTTCAACGCGCGCGGAACGAAAGCAACTTTTAGAGAGATTTAATTGTTTAGAAGATCATTTCCTAGGCAGAGATGCTTGAATAAAATATTACCGTATTCAGAAACGCATCAACAAATAATGTGCACAGACTTATTATTATAATTTATCATAATAAGTTGCTTTTAACGAAAATATTATTCAATGTATATGTATAAGCAGGACATCCGAATCTCCCACGAACTGATAAGAGAACTCGTCAAACGACACTCAATTTCCGAGTTCTGCGTGACGTAAAATTCCTCGACCTTTGACCTCTCTTCTTACGATTCAGTTTGATCTGCCCACCTCGCGGCCTGAACGCGCTATACGTATATACGTATGTACGTATATCTCGTACGAGAAAGGGTCTCGGGCGCGGAACGATACTGAAATAATACTTGATACAGGCACCTGGAGGAAGATTCGCTCTACCGAATTACTCCACCTCCCGCCGTTGGCCCGCGCGGATTAACGGATAATCCGTACGGGAACGAGGAATTGTTGAGAGAAAAGCGGAAATGCTAATCTCTCGATGAGAGATCCCTCCCGGATACCTACGCACCACGGAGTCTTCCATTTCCGCGAGTATCAGTATGCGCGTATACATGTAAGCGCGTACACTCGCGCTAAATCGCCACACACGCGCTCGCGCTCGTGTGTGCATTTAAGTACGTTTGTCTCGATTGCGTGCGAGAAACGACGTGGAGAGAAGCGGCCCGCTCTCCAGCGTGTCGTGCAAATCCTCTCAGATCGTAGCCGTCGTATATCCGGCGGTTCGAACGACGGCTCCGTTCCCGTTCCCGCGCGCGAAGCGGTTTATTTCGCGACTCGGACATGCCGCGCCGGGACTACTCAATCGCGCCATGCCGTGCGCACGCTGCGATTTCATAAAATCGCATTTGAGAAACGCGGAATAACGCGGCGTCGCGTAAAGATCTCTCACTGGAATCTCTCCCGTGTCGGTTTGTAATGCAGAATATATCGCAGGAAGAATTCGAGAACATTATTAATGTAATTTAAGAAAAAAAATTGTTACCTCAGCTTAGTTTACACTGTTTATGTGTACGAGTTCTAATTAAGAGACATATAATTAAATCAGCGACTGTCTTGTATTATAGTCATTTAATCTCCGCATTGTGAGATTTACAACGAACATTTATAAGGCGGACGGTTCGTGCAGCGTGAATGCGATCACCGCGCGTGTTTCACTGGCTTTTGGGAAAGCACATTTCCTTTGTTAGCCCGAGTACAGGCCTTTTGTCTTTCATCTTCGGCCGTTGCCGTGGTTCCCATATCCAATCAATTCAGTGCTTCCTAAGTAGTGGCCGGGTGACAGACAGACACACCTCGTGACTTATAATCGCATTTTCCCACCTCCACGCGTCTCTTACGCCACATATACACGCCGACGAGAACAGAATCAGAGTCCCTCCATTAATGGCCAACGTCGAGGCTTTTAGCTAACCGAGTCTCCTTTGCCCATCGCCTCTGATCTATTCCTCGGCTAATCTGTTGATTATACGAGGCCTTCTGGCAATATGTTATCGGAACCGATGGGAATCCTTTTTCTCTCTCTTCCCATGTGTATCTATCCTCGCACCCTTCTCGACGATCAGGCACATATCTCTTGAGATACTCGTAAAAATGGGTTTTATTTAAGAAGGGTGACCAGTCGCAAAACATAGTACTTAGTACATTAAACAGAGGTGGCTTTGCTCAATATAGATATTAAATAATATTTGTATAAAAAATGGATTATTAATTTTTTATGTTAAAAAAAGCAGTAAATAGAATTTCTTTTATTCTCGTGGTATGTATAAAATAAATCATAAAAGCATGTTACATCAATAAAAATAATAAAGGATTGATTGGAAGGCAAGTTTCTTTATCTAGAATGTTGCTTAAAAAAAAATTCAATTCATTTAGTTGGGGTATAATCTGTAAAGTTGATATATTCTTTCCTCTACTGGAACAAACGAAGCGAAAAAGAGTGAATCGCCGTTCTTTATTCTCACCCGACGACAGACGACGGATTGCTTCAGATTCCTGTACATAGACATTGCTAGAGTCCGCGAGGTAATTATCCGACAGATAACATCGTAGGACTTAACCTACTATCACTTTGGTTTATTGCGAGTTATATTTCAGCACGTGGGAACTGCGTTGAGTTTTCAATGAGACCCGGTGCGAAGAAGGTTGCCCAATGATCGTTCCGATAGCGGTTTCAGATCGCCGGAAACCCACTTTTCCATAAAATGCAACCGTTCGTGTTACTTATCCGCTCAAGCCGGTCGATCACATTAAAGGGAGAGGTGATTACGAGGAATCAGACAATTAAAAAAAACCGGCCAACAATTAGAAACAAATATTTTTAAACGTTTTAACATTTTTACGCGATTATACAATCATCAAATTGTTTAGAGTATTTTCATAAAGTTATAAAAGATTATATTGAATATTATTTTAATTATCGCAACAAGGAATTAAAGATCTTTAATGCTAATATATGCATGCAATTGTACAATTAATTTATCGATCTAAGATTTATGTTCGTCATACCTATTTAATTAGCTCATTTTTAATTTTATATAAAATAGAAACGCCTAAAGAGCTTCAAATAAGAACAATTAGATTAAAAATGTTATAATTACGCTACGGCAATAATTAAGGAAGAAACGAGATGTCGAAACTTGGCCGTCAAAGCGTTATGCGCACTGCCGATTCATATTCATGAAGAGTAAGAAACCGAGCAACTAACGACTCGTTAGTTCTTTTAAGTGATAATTTATTTATCTTTCTGGAACAGTCTCAGTGTCTGCACGAGCGATCCCAGAGCGGCCGGGCACGACCAACCATTGTTAATTCTTGGCTGCTAATTATGGAAAAATACGGCAGTCGCTCCTCGCTCGAAGATCGACCGCATAACGACAGCGGAAAACCATTAACGTTCCTGCTGTTTGGTTTTAGAGTCGGCGCGGTAACGGATGTCTCTGGAAAATTTAATCGAAACACTTGGCAGTCTCAACGTTCGCACTAAAAACAGCGCTTGATATTTAAAAACACACTCGCAATTATTATATAATTGTCTAATATCTTAATTGGAGAATCGAATATGATAATTCGTAATAAATGCCGCATTAATGATTAAAATTTAAATTATTCTTTCGAGATGATACAATTATGCCCGATTTGGTACAATGTAATTTTAAAAATTAAAAATCGCGCACTACATTAATATGATACTCAACTATAATAATTGTGAGGGCTAATATCAAAATCATTAAGTGTACGGTATCCGACGTATTCGAGGTACACAGGACACGAAGAAGAACGCGGGCACAAAGCGGCGGGAAATAACTTTGAAAAAGTGCGTTTCCCCCGGTTAAACGTAAAAGTCTTAAATGTAACGCGCCGGCCGGGCAGGCGCGCGCGCGCGCTCTACCTTTCCCGGCCCCCTTTTATCGTACAAAGGGGTAAAACCTAACCTACCGTCCGCCTAACGTATCCCGCTTTTCGTCGCAAAAGAGACCCCCGAGGGTGTGCACGGGGGTGGAACCGGGAGAGAAGGGGTGCGGACGACGGCCGTGAGCACACATGGGCGCGCGCACACGAACAAACGGACGGACCGTGCCGACTCTTATGATGGACGTAATTAAAACTTTTACAGCGGCATACTAAAATGCAAATAAAACGATACGCGGGTTCTCTCGGACCCCTCCCTTTGCTCGTGGAGGTATCCACGGCGATAGGTAACACACACGGCCACGCACGGTTTTTCGCGCGGTGAAAAGGACGGCACTTGCCTCGTCTCGTCTCGCCTCGCCTCGCCTCGCCTCGCCTCGCTTCGCCTCGCCTCGCCTCGCCTCACCTCGCCTATGCCTCCGAGCTGAAAGGCGTCGAGCGTGGATGCGACATGATAATTACGGCGATAATGACCGCGGACATGAGACCGGGTCGATCGGACTTGGACGCTTCTCCTCCTGCTTCTCCAAAGGATGCACGCCACCAGCGGCTCCATCTCGCCAACACGTGTCACCTGCGGCTTTCCGTTCGGTTGCCATTTGCGAAACTATTGCGCGAGGACAGTGTGAATACGTGATTCGACGCGAATTTAAATTGTTCATTAAAATATTGTCAAATCTTATTGCAACTCTTTGGATTTGTAAATTATACCGAAGAGCTCGCTAAGTGGTCTTTCAGCAAAAGTTTAAGTAAGCATCGAGTCCCCGATATTAATTGAGCAGGTGTGAAAGCGGTTTCCTGCGCTAAACAAATTTGCGAGAGCGACCACGACTCGTTGCACGAGAAAAGTGATTAAGTCGTACTACGTGCTACGCGCCTAACGAAAATAGCGCGTAATTACCGCGCGGTTCTTACACGAGCAGATCGTATCAGTGATAGGTAGTTAATGCGGCCGGGCCCGCGCAACAGGGAAGAAGATTGACGAAAAAACACATCGGAGTTAATTAATCCCCTTTATATTCAGCGGCGGCGGTTTTCTAATTCTCACGCTTAATAGCCTGCCCGCGCCGCGATGTGCGTGCGTATGCAAATCGACGACGGCATAAAAGGAAGGCAAAAATCCGCAAAGCTCGGATTTCTCCTATCGCAAACCGAGTAAACTACCCGACACGATCGTACGAGCACCATCGACGCGCCTGCATCAGACTGCCAATTAATTCAAGCGTAGTCTCTTCGGCGCGCGTTTACGACACCTCACGTCCGGAGTTCACCGTAGGTGTAGGTAATAAGACAGTGAAATTTGCGTCAAGTACTATGCCCTCGCGGTAACACTACGATTATTAGTGCGTAACCGAAAGGAGAAGGTGATTATTCGCGACGTAATGACATTAGATCTGGTACGACGATTATAACGCCGTGCAAAGAAGGAGTTTACGGGAATGTTCGAGGTGAAAAAAAAAAAAATAAACACAAATGTAAAACAACGAAATATAACTACTTTCTAATGGGCATAATGATTAACTATATAATAATTATACAAAACGTTCAAAATAAAGCTCACTAAAATTTACAGATAAGATTAATTTTCTAAATACTTGTAATAACTTCTCAAGAAGAACGCGTAACGCTCACCTGTTACAAGAAGCTTATCAATATATAAGATAAACCGATTACGTATCGTTCCAGAACGGTCATCGCGTGTGTACGTGAGCCTCCAAGTCAAAAGAAACAATAGAAATTCACGAGGGAGAATACCACCATCGCGTCTATCCGACGCGAGTTCGCGCATAACGAGGGCCGCTGATTCGGCATCAGCCCGCCAATTAATTCGGCTCAGCTCTTTGGCGCGCACTTACGTCACCCCACGTCCGGAAATCCGCGGCGGTGGAAGATAGCACGGTCCCGCGCGAGGAGGCGCGCGAGCGCGAGCGCGCGCTGATTAACCCGGCGATAATTAGCATACAATAAGAATCCTCGGATAGATCGGACCTGGTAGACGAGCCAGAAAGCCGAGCTTTACACGGGGCACCCATCACTCCTCCCACCAGATATCAATCGCTCACCATCAGCACCCTCACACCCGTCCGCCGCACGTTGCGTCTCTTCCCTCCATCCTCCGCCACCCCCCGCGTCTCCCACGCTACCACGTTCCCTCCGGTTTGTCCTCCTCACCCCCTTGCCTGGGCTCTTGACCGAGCCGGCCCGGCCGTTTGACTTAATCAGTAATCGCTAATTGCCCGGCTGACGCACCTCGGCCTAACGGACGAGGAAACGTATGCAAATCGCGCGGAATTATCTCTCTCTCCGACAATTAGACGAGTATCCTTGCTCGCGCGTATAATGCCACTTCCGGTTGCGTTAAGTCCTCCGCACGTCTTCGTTTCCCTATCTTGCGGCGCGCGTTACCCCGAACGTGCGTACGTACCCCCAGACGATTTTATTCTTTCGTTTCTTCGAAGAAGCGTATCGGCACCTGCGGTTTTCACGCACGGCAGAGCACGGAGTCAGTCGGACGGACGATGTGAACGTTTTGTTCAATATTTTCTTTTTCTTTCGGTTTTTACTGATTTTTTTTCGTTAATGATCAAGTTAATGATCGCACATTGGAATTACGTGAAATTTACACACGTATAAAATATCAACCGAGTAACTGCTATAGTGAGAAACCGCAATTATAATATTTGATACAATTATACATTTCGAGGTTCAAGTTGAAAACCGCACGGTCCTCGTTTTTTTCCATCCTGTCGACACCGCCGCGAGCGTCGATGGTCATCTACGCTCCCATCGTTCGTTATTAATGGAGTGGCCAAATAATTCATGGATAGCGCCCGTTGCCGATTTCGAGCCGCCAGCTGCTCTCCCTCGCCGTTCCGTTACACGCCCGCATTTTTTTTTCCAGATACATCCGACACGGCTTTATGGCTTCGGCCATTCGTTCGTGTCAGTTGATTGCCACTGATGTCCAATGGCGACCACGACAGTGGCACGGGAGCATGAATATTCATCTGCCTTTCGTAAGGAAGGTTCTCGCGGTTGCGAAAGGGTTCGAGGCGTGAAAGGGGCGATGGCGAAAGGGTGGAGAGGTCGAATACTAACGAAAGAACGGTGACGGGGGTTGAACGAGAGGGAGAGCGAGAGGGGGGAGAGAGAGAGAGAGAGAGAGAGAGAGATTGATAACGGATATGCAATGGTCTTTCGCTTTTTCACAATGTTTGCCCCGAACGCCCGGTCGCGGCGATAAGCGCGGGGACGCAAACTACACGGCGAGTGCGCCGCCACGTTTTTAATTAATGTCGATAAAGTTCATCGCGGCAAGTCGAGACGCTACCGTGGAATTATTCAAAAGCCGTCCGGCCGTGCGCATATTAATTATAAAGTTCCAACGGGGACGTTCCTGTTTACGTATCGGCGCGTCCGTAAGCGCGAAAAGACGATTGCGCTTTGGATAAATACGAAAACGCAAATGGAAACAGCTATGACATTTATTCAGCACACAGATATTATATTTGCATGCCAATCCCTCGTTTTTTGTCATCCGTAACATTGCATGCATTGCATAAAATTCACTCACAGTTATACGTGAAAAGGAAGCGATAAATGTTTCTCAATTCTCATGAATTAACAATTATTGGTAAAAACTACACTTTTCTACCTGCTTTCCATCACAAATTTTTATTTTATAATGTTCTACATTAATACTCCTCCTTCCACAATCTTCTACATCTTTATAATATAAAATGAATATAACTTTAGATCAAAACGCGACGTTTGTAATTAATTTCAATAAATTATTTCGTCATATTGCCTAATAAAATAATAAGAGTTGCACGATAATAAAATGTAATAATGCGTGAACTTCTACATCGAGATAAAATTTGATATGAAACGAACTATAGACGCGGCATTTACATGAATATTTTATTTATTCTATCATTCGTTAATATAACAAGCTATAGCGTGCAAGATATCAGGAATTTTTTTTTCTAAATTTCATCTGCAATGAAAATTCACCGATACTAAAGACATATAAACACCATGTGTTTTCTTAGATGCGATACTCGACTATCGAAGATACCTCGTAACATACACTGCCTGTTGTTGCACTTGATACCATTAAGTATGCTAATGGTAATTGCTGTTATAATCAGCGACATCAATCGGGTGCGTACACGTAGAAGGCCTTCATTGAATAATTACACGTCGCTGCGGCGCGCTGAAGATGAGTCGAGTCGATACACGACGGAACGTTAAGAGGGCCTGCGTGTGCGTGCATGTTTTACGGGTAAACAATGATGGATATGCTACTACACCGGGATTAGAGAGGAACGTACAATGTACAACGAACTGGAATCATAGCTATCCGAGAAAAAATAGCACTGTTCTAAATTCTCTTAAAAAGCGATCTACAATTTTTTCTAAAAAAATACTTTAAACATCACGTTCTTGGATTCGTTTAGAATCGTAACTTAAGCACAATGTACTCGAACTCGTTCAAGTTCATGCTTTTCTCATTCAAATCATTCAATTTTTTATACAAGTGAATGTAATTCTAATCAATATTAGAAAGTATACGGGCATTAATTTTCACACCAGTTTGCAATTATAAGATGCAATAAACTAAAATTACAAAATTAAAATACAAAGATAAACAAGTAAATAAAATATGAAAGTAGAGAAAAAAGGAAAATGGAAAAAGAGTAGGCAAGACAGAAACGGATACCCTTAATGTATCCTTCGAAGACAAAGCATCGAAGGGATCGTCCTGAGAAACTTCAATGCATGAGCGCACATTAGTGCGTACATGATGCACCTCGAGAGTCTTAATGCATTTAATTGTTGCTTGGGTGCGTAGTTAGCGGCTGGTTAACCATACTGATTACGCCCGATACATTTCTTATGTCGACATTAGCAGCCGGTAACGTGCCCGGGAAAAGCGTTCGTGTGTGTCGTCTGGAAAAACCCCGGAGGCGATGCACCTTGGCGTTCGAATAAAACGCGCTTCCTTTCCGTGCTTTACGGTCTTGATAGATGTTTGTCGGCAGACTTAATTTATACAGACAATTTCCAGATTATAACGCAGCAAAGTTTGTGTGCGTGAGTGCGTTATGAGAGACGATTGAAAAAAATAATAAAACTCACTATCCATGCCCAAGCGAGCTTATGTATGTTTAATGTTGCTATCTGCCTCGATAATTACGATCTCGTTAAACATTCGAAATATCTCGTGCGAGACGTTCGTTTAAAACTGTTTCAAAAGTTGCATGTGTCCGTTGTGTACCGGTGTTACACGTATTTGCCCAAACTATTTAGCGAGGCTGAGTTCAATTAAAATTACATTAATGTGCAAATGGATCCGTAATTGATAGGCACTATTCAAATATTAAGCATAGATATATTTAGCAGTGCCATTAAAAATTCAAAGGTTGAGATTACAGATGTATTTATTTTAAAATAATAATCGCAATTTTATTTTAATCAATTCTTATCTGATAGATTTATACGCGCATGAATATACATGCATAGTTGATGAAATAAAACGATATGCCTCCGATATGCCTTCTTTGTTATATTTATCGTCGCAGCCATCGCTCCTGGAAAGGTTCACTATCCTCGGATTGGCGAGTAAAGAACACACACTCGTGAGCAACACGTGCACGCTCGTAACAGCGTACGCACGTCTGAATTATATTGTGAGTGAAATTTGGCAAGGAAGTAAGTGGAATGTTTCGACACCACGATGTGGAACAACGTTCTCTTAAGAGTGACTACATACCGTTTCCCGGATCAACGATAAGCAACACACGAATGCAAGCCCGTACTATACGCGCGCATACACGATGTCGTTAAAGTAAAGAATGAATCCCCGATGTCGAGGTCGACCCGTTTCGTTAATTCGTAAGTTACACGCCGAGCGTTACGGTCCGACTTCCTTTTTCGTACGCCGCGGGGGAATCGGTATTTTTCTTGCTCTAAAGGTGAAGATGGCGACGTGGCATTAAAATACAATGGCTGACACAATGTGAGCGCGCTCGGCTCGTAAATAACTCTAATCGGGATCGCTAATTACAGATTACAGTTCGCGCACACGTCTACACGCTACTGTTCCCGTTCGTTCTTCACGCACGGCCAAGGACTTCCAAGAAAATGTTAAAAATTTCCGAAAAATAAATCTTCAACTAATGGAAATTCGGAAAACTTCCATCTTTGTTATCGTATTCACACGATATCACTACTTGTTCAATAAAATAATCTCTTAATTCACAAAGAGAATGATTTTGTTCAAATGTAAAAATATTTAACTAGATACAGATCTAAAAATAATTTTGTAACATTAAAATTTTTAGATACAACACTTAAACTGTGATTGCTAGAATGTCAAAAAGATTTTTGATACTTCAGCAAAATCGTTCTCTCCATGCGTAAATTCAATAAATTAATGCATCGTAGCATGTAAGTATATACGATTTTGTTATTCATGCAAGCGTACGTGAGAAAATATAATATATTAGATCCGTCTGATGTAGAGAGCGAGGTTTAGGTATACATATGTGTGAAAGTATAGTGCTTTCTCGGTTATGTCCATCCAAAGGTGCGTGATGTAGATAGGAAAATTAATTACAATAAATTTAACACTAACGAGAGAGCGAGAGGAGAATGCGTCATGGCACGGTACTCCTACGCACGGCATGCGTTCACAGTCGTTTCGTAAAATGATCGGCAATGTGACGTTGCAGCGTTGCTAGGGTCATAATAATTCACTTACTATTAGTTTGCCACATTATGAGGGAAACAACAAGTTTCTACATTTATTTGGGTTGCATATTAAGTATATAAACCACGTAATATCACACATGAATTATTACACTAATTTATACATATATGCATCATATATAACGTTATGTTCAATATGAACGTTGAATGTTATACTATATTTTATATTAATTATACAGGCAAATTATAATAATATAATATAATCAAAGAACTGATTGTAGTGTATAAATATATCATAGATAAGTTGTAAGAAATTATCTTCTAAATTTCAGAATAAAAATTGTATGATAAAAAAAAAGAAATAATATCTGACAAGTTTTTTTTGGATGACAATTGCGTGACAAAGACAGCTATATATTCACAACATAATTAAAAAATCAGGTAACAGCTAATCAATCGCGAAGAGTATCAAATCTGGAATTAAATATATTTTTCAAGAGACATTGTATCTAAAATTACAGTTAGAAGTTCTAATCGTTTTGTTTGAACGTCATATGTGAAAAATAGGCACTGCTATATGTAAAAAGATAAGATAGAGGACAGAAAGGAAGACGTTCAGATGATGGTGCGGTGGAATATAGCGCAATATTCCAAGACAAATCAAAGTAGGCATCCACCGAATGCTCCCGGGTGCAAAATGCAGATAGAACAGAATAGACGGAGCGCAGCATTCGCTCGCGGGTTAATGAGAACGGTTTCAAGCCCCGTTATAGAGGCGGTGACGTCTGCACAAGCAGAAACAGCCTATAGCAGGAAATCGCTGAGTGCACAGTGAATCATCATAGATGTCAGTGCCAAAACAACTATTATTTTTCGTTCTTTTTTTCCGTTGTATATTTTTCTTTATTCTTCTTTATCTCCTCGGATAATAATGAAAATATTACATATATAATAAACATAACAAAAAAGCTGCACATAGACTCTGTTAATTGAAATTGTGTAAGATTACATATAAGACTCTTAATCAAAATATGTAGATAAAGATTTCTGGCGTTGAGAAATAATGATTGTATAACTTTGAGGCATAAAGATACACTACTTAGCATGACAGAAACAAATGAGAATCATGCAGGAGCGCCAGTATTAAAATGAAATAACTCTTGCAACCGCGGAAGTCATTAAGTATGCGCAATACCTCACGGTGGGGCCGCAGGGAAAAATTCCAGATTGTAAACATCGATTTAAATTAATTTCGCATATTAAGCGTACTTATCACCATTACAAAAAAATGTTTTTCGCTCTCCTATTACATCTTTTACACAAGTAATATAGAAAAGCATGGTATAGCAAAATTAATTTCAATAATGTAATAAAAATTGAATAAAATTCTATAATTAATTTCGAAAATGTACATACAACCTTCGCCAAAAATATTAAGAACTTGTATTTTTTACACATGTCTGAAATTCTTTTACCTGCACTGTTATCCGTGGATTATACCATCATTTTAAAGGGTTCTTGCAACAACAATTTACAGTAATATTATAAATGAATGCTCTTGAGCTAAAACTTTCAATAAACTTTACATAATTTAATAAGGTGCTTAATATTTTTGATCAAGGCTGTATGTACAGCCAGATTATTAATACATGGTTCTTGATCTTGAACCTTTCGTCGCACGTCGCATCCAAATTTAATCCCCGATTAATTGCCGCTGCTCGCGTAATCATCTATTACGCGTGGATCGTCCGCTGAATAATGTATACCAAGCGGTCGAAGGCAATGTGCAAAATAATCTCTCGCTGGCGTGCCAACGGTCGAATTCCATTCCCGTCAACGAAGGATTAATTATCGGTGCGTAATACGATTCATCTAAGCCGGCCTTGAGGTTTACGCCGCGGTTTGAAATCACGGCGTTTACAAAGTGTCGGCGATAAACCTCTTGCGGACAAGGTGGTAGAACGTGAACGCTGAGAAACAGCAGCCGGGGGTTGCGTTAGACGGAGGAGGTGAGAGAGGGATAGATCGGTCGATTAAGCGCGAGACCGCTGAAATTCCGTATCAATTCGTCTATTGGCCAAGCGTCGTGATTTCTGAAGGGTGAGCCGGGTACATTCCGCGGCGAGCCAAGCGTTTGATAACGAACACCCTCTCATGGAGTGTCCTTTCGAAAGCAAGTCAAAGTATCTCGTTCTACCGTTTAACTAGTGACTGAAATTGTACGCCAAACTGAGAATCAGGCAAGCTTTCTTAGATCTCACGACCTTCTTCATTCAATTTTGCGTCTAATTTTCTTTTTTTTAATCAAAACTTCTATCTTATTTTAGAAGTATTACAAATGTTTAATTTATTATAAAGATGGTATTCAAAAAAATTAATCGTTAAACATACTATATAATAAATTTTATATTAGATAGATATTTCCTAAAGTAAATTTATTTTTACGTTGTACTAATAGTTTATTCATAATAATAAAAAGTTCTTAACAGCGATATGTATGCAAATATAAATATAAATAGAATTTAATTTTAGTCAAGATAAAGTAGATATATTAAATATGATATATATAGGATTTTGACGTGCCTTAAAACCAGATTAGAACGAGCCACGAAGAGGCGCTTGCCATTGACTCGTCCACTTCCTCCCCATTTCCGACAATTGTCACGAACGAATGGGTATCCTCGGGAAATGAGAAAGATAATAAAGGAGCGTGACGTAAAATAAAATGTAAATATGGACATGGAGGGAAGATAGGGCATCGGAGAGACGATGGAAAGAGGTGAAGAACGAAAGATGGGATGGAAAAAAAGAAGGATAAAAAAAATGACGAGAGAAAGACGGGAGGAGGACGGAAAAACGCATCGACCAATAGTGCCCGCAGGCAGGCAACCCAAGAGCCGACCACTTATCTGTAGGAGCAACATCAGAGAAGCTCTTGGCTGGTTGGTTGGTTGGTTGGTTGGCAGGAGGCAAAGAAGTGCCTGGCGTGAGGAGGACGCCGAACCAAAGTGGAGTGCGCAAGAGATACGAAAAAGATGGGCTGGGGTGGGATAGGGTGAGTGGGTGGGTGACGAGGGGGAGGGGGGGAGAGGGGGGGCAAATGATACCTCCTTAGGCAATTTTAATTTTGCAGGAATCACTGTTGGGGCTAATAAGAATAAAGAGATCTCCGCTTTCTTTCTTCTTCCCTCTTTTGCTTCTCCCTCTTTATCATCCTTTTCTCTCTTTCACCCTCTCCCCCTCTGACCGGTCGAGCGAGGTACATCGTCAGCCACCAGCGACATTATACGACCATGTCGACGACCCGTGTACTAAACCGCGTCTATGTTTGATTTTCTTTCCTCTGGTTTTGCATCTTTTATACTTTCCTTTTTCTTCTTATTTTTCCATCTTTTCAATCTATTAACGGAGATTTCACGAGAGATGTGTACAGTCTAATATTCACTTTGGAAAAAAGTTAAAAGATATATAATATATTCCGTTTCTTTTAGAAGAAATTTTGTTATGTCTTTGCATTTAGTGGCAGTCTATATAATATAGTGAACTTCTCGAACTGTAATAATCGTACATCCGGAATTTAGGATCGAAGTTCACGCGACAACCGAGCGAAGCCACGCGAGTCCTATCGTCGTGCCGAGTGAAGCGGTGAGGGCAAGCTGAGAGCTGTCAGAAGCATGTACGCGCGAATAGAACGATGATTTTGTTCCGGATCAAACCGTCCTGAAGCCGAAAGGGTGGGAGGACGGGCAAGGGGAGGAACAGCACGCGAAAGGGTTAAAGTGTGCAGAGGCAGGAGCGACATCGGTCGTGGTATGAGGAAGATTCACGAAGAAGGGCGACGAGAAACGACGCGGTAACGCGGGAGTTGAGAAGGAAGAGGGTGAAGAGGGTAAGTAGTCTGCCGGTGGGGGCGACTGTACCACGAGAAGTGGGGGCGGGGGTAGGAGACATATTTATTTGACATGCGACGCGACTGCACCCGAGTTTCATTAATTGAAGATCGCAGGAATGAGCATGGCAGACAGCGCCGGGACAGACACACGCCGCGCGTATGTGCACACGTACGTGCCTCGCGTTCTCTGTCGCGCCCTCGATCCCTTATCCCCTACATCCCTCTTGCCCGCTGCTCCCCTCCCCCCCCCC
>NW_017280255.1:229389-483059 GCF_001594065.2 Cyphomyrmex costatus | reverse complement strand
CCCCCCCCCCCCCCCTCCGCCCTCTTCTTGCCTCACTCACCCTTTTTCCTTCTGTACTCCCGGCTGTTACCTCTCACTCTCCTCCCCTTCCCTCCTTCTGTACGAGTCCCACGAAAGCCTTCATCTATCCTGTCCTACGGGTTTCACTTCGAGTCGGATCTTCTTTCCATACTGCTCGTCCTCTTCGAATGAATTTAACGGATGGCAGCTGATACGAGATCGTCATGAGTGGTAGGCGGACGCAGTTGGCTGCAGGCTGTTCGATTCTTTTTTCTTCTTTCCAATCTTCCTCCTTCTCTTTCTCCTTGTCAGTCTTTCTTCATCTGATCCTCCCTCGACTTTGCGTTTTTCGACACTAACTCGTGTTTCGCTCCGTCTTCACCGCGCGTCGAGAAACGAGAAAGTCGTTTATCGCAATTCCGACATGTTCGACCTATCCTTTTCGTCATTCGATATTATTATTATCTCTCTCAATTGCCACGGTCATCCTCGCGGCATATCCTGTCACGACTGAAAGTCCTAATAGTCGAATTCGTTATGTTGAATGAGCGAAAAGGCGTTTGATTAAATCTGTCTTGGGTCGATGACGTGCTAGTATGAGGATGAGGATATGGAGGGATGGTGGTGAGGGAGGATGTGTTAGGGAATGAAAGGTGGAAGGTGGCAGTAGCGACGTGGCGATATCGGAGATGGCGGAAATTTCATTTACCCCTCGTAGAGTTATCTAAGAGCAATACCGGGTGGCCTTAATGAAACATTCAGTCGCGAGAATAGCTCAGCAATCTCGAAGGGTCGCGGGTAAGGCGGGGGAGAGCGGAGCGGGCTTTGCAAGCTGCCCGCTCTGTCGCTCTGATACGAGACAGAGAAACGAAGCGCGAGGGACAGGAGGGTGCGAGAGTGAGTGAGAGAGGGTGCGGAGAGGAATGGGTCTGATTCCCGGCAATGCAATTGCACGTTTAAAGTGGCGTTCCCCCGTTTATTTCGACGTTCAACGTTCATCCCTTCCCTCACTGTGTTGGGTTTTCATTTCAGTCCGGGTCAAAATCGACCTAAAGCTCTCTAGCTGTCGTACTTGCGTGTGAGCCTTGATGAAAATCGATAATTCCTACTATCCAGTGAAATAAGTAATTAAAGTAAACTGTTAAAAATTAAAGAAAAAACCGTCTGTCCTGTTACCAGAATCGGAAAAAGTTTTGTAAATCTTAAACGTATAAAATACGAAAACGACTTATTCACGATTGAACGGAAGCGGGGAATGTAATACACGCTAAAGCGTGCCCATTTGGCGAGCAGTGTAATTCTCGTCGCAACTTCGACAAACGCTTGATTAAAGCACGTTCCAACGTGCGTTAAGGAGCAAAAAGGGGGTGCGTCGAATAATCGCAAATGTAGATATCATTGCTCATTAGTCCGCACGAAAGAGTGAGCTTCAGCCCTTGTTATACCGGCCTCGGTTACATAGGAATAGGAGCACCGCGGCCGCCGGCGAAAACAGAAGCCGGAAATAACGACCCGCGCAATTATTCCATAATGTAGTCCGCATAGCTGAACTCCGAAGAAAATTAGAGGGGCGGCCTGGACTCGACCAGAGGAACGAGCGAACGAGAGTTCGGCGTACGTAAACGCGACGAGCGGGGGACAAGGACAATTGGTGAGCGATGGCAGAGCGAGAGGAGTCGCAATGGAGAGCTCGGGCACAACTTTCCCGTTTTATCTCTCAATTCGCATTCCCGGAGTCGACGAATACTCAAACTACAAGCCTGTGGAACCGAGCCTATCTAACGGTAGGTCTCCTGTGATTAAAACGTAGCTACCTACATCTATGTTCTCATCTGTACTCCGTTAGAGCAGTCAAATATTATCCTACCTATTTCTTCAGACAGATCCTGTGTAGACCACTCGCGACCATTATTAATACACATAAATTATATGCGTTCTATATATACTCGCAAGCATAGTTCTTCATTACAAATATTTGTAACTCTACGAAAGGAACGGTTTTGTGTTGAAGTATTTAAAAATTTAGTTAAATACTAAAAATAATTATGTAAGATGTTTAAATTGATTGCTAGAATGTCAAAACTTTTTGTAGCATTGCTTCTCATGCTTGAGTTTTCTATAGAATTATTTTGACGGTCCAATAAAGTTATTTTCAGATCTCTCTGTATCTAATTAAATTTTTTAAATTATAATTAAATTTTTTAATACGCCAATAAAATCGTTCTTTCGATGTTATAATGAAGATATTTCGGTATATCATATATGCGTTGATATAAATGCATTGCCTTCCGTCTAAAATTAGCATCATTCTTTTACATATGAAAAGATTACAGAATGAATGTCAGTGTGTTTTTTAGTGTAATTTTTCATTCCTTTTAATTTTCTTCTCCATATCGCAAATATCTGGAACTTCTTTCAAAGACTTTCTCGCATTGCCAAATTTTATAGTACGTTTTGCAAGATTAATCCCGAAATCTCTCAGATCCTCTGTCGGATAAGAAAGATTTACGCAATTGCAGATTCGTCATTCGCTCTACGAGCCAGAAATGACGAGCAAGCGTCGCTAAGGAAATTCGTTTCGCGCGATGTACTGCCACGTTAACTTCGGAAAGCTCCAATTAGGCGACACCGACACACCACGGTGATGCGAACATACATATTACAGAGGAGTGACGAGATAGGTTTGCGAAGGGTAAGAGACCGCGATAGAGAGTGCTAAGGTAGCACCTATCGAAGTGTCCTGGGATCCGTCCTTTTGAGACGCGTCCGACGTGTCGCTTTAATCCTACCGTGTAATTACGCGCGTCAACGACGTATCCAACGCGCTCCATTCGCAAGTATACGAATAAAGGTAAAGTCGACTGGAGGATGACGAACGGAAGCTGTAAATCGGGAATGAATCGTGGAAAAGACGCAATTCGATTTTAATCTACGACATCCCAGTAGAGATGGTCGACGACTGCGATACTAATGGGCCACAAAGTGCATCGAGCTTTGCGTGGACTGAAATAAATTGCGTTGAAAAGGCAAAGACGCCCGTCTTCTAATCACCTTACCAAGAAACGCGTTATTAATTATAGAATGGTATTCTGTCGATATTGAAAAATAGGCATAAAGACATGGTGACACAAAATCAATCTGAAAATATTTCATTTATCCAAGATTTGTATAAAATTACGAGCAATAACATTTTTAAAGGGATAAATAGGGTAGAAAAAAAAAGTTTTTAATGACTTTGTTAATTAAATGTAGCAGTATATTGCAATATTGCAATAATACTTATGTAAGAAGATCGCTGACTAAAAATGTAAAAAGTTACATACTGTCTAAAACTTTTAGACTGAATCTCACTCTGAAAAATAAAATCCCACTCTAAAAGATTAAAAATTGAGTCACTCTTTTTAAAACTCACTCAATTTTCACTCTTTAGAGTGAGATTCCACTCCAAAGAATTTAGTGAGTACATTTAAAATATTCGCTCAGATAACCAGTGACTCGACAACAGCTTGAACAAATTTATAAAACGATCAATTGCCATTATATCTGATTTGACTTTGTTAGATGCTCGTCGCGCGGTTCCATAAGATAAGCTCTCGCATTCCCAACACCGTCGGTGCGTCGTCACGATCATCATCCGCCATCATCGTCCAAGTCCTCGTTCTCGATGCAAATTAACTCGTTTACTCGAAATTCCCTCGCACATCCCACACTGGCCGGCGCGGCGTGGCGGCTCTCGGCAGTTTTATTTTTCTTCCTCGCGTGTCTTGTCGTCCGGTTTCTTTTTCTCTCAGCCTGACGAAGAAGTAGCGCGGCAAGCCAAGGTGCGCCCTCGAAATCACACCGCTTTGATGTGTATCTTGAACTATTTCTTTTCTTCGCCCGCGTCGACTTCAACGAGTCGAGTGTAACACGAACTTTAAAAAGGCATCGACAGTAAGAAGATGATCGAGATGCGCTCTAATTTGAATGCATGTGCATTATAGCGTGTGAATTATACTGAACAAGTATTACTTTGATACGACACAGGTATTACGATCGTAATCAACTGGTAGTTTTCTTTAACAGTCAGCATTCGAGCTTACTACTATTACACAATGGAAAATAGACGGAAATAAATATTTTATTCTTTAACTGACATATAAAAAAAATAATATTTTTAATTGATTGTAAAATTATTGCTATAGGAAGATATATATTCCTAAAAATCTTCGAATTTTTAGAGAGATGTATAATAACTTATATATTGTTAATTTTTATTTCATATTAAATTAAATCTACATGTTTTATTACTATAAAACTATAAATACTGTATTGATGTATTCCCTCTATTAAATAAAATCGCAATTACAAATAATGTACAAATGTACAATAAACATATCATACTCTTACGTCCCTCCTACTCGTAATACGTTGAATAGTCTTTTTATAAACCATAACTCTTCGTATACGCGAAATGCCATTATCAGAGATTTTCTACGTTTTTAAAACAAGGACGATTACAGTTCTGCGTCAGATGCCACGCCGACATTTCAGTTACAATTCGTCCCCTGTTTCCTTCTCGATGCGTACGAGTCGACGTTTGAAATATACAAGTGCCTTCGAAGAGGGGCTGCGTTTAGAGCAGTCAACGGCGTCGTTGTGCAAGTGTCGCGACGCGTCGCGAGAGAAATGTTGCGCGACGTTGTCTATAAATGGACGTATAGATGGGATGTGCAGGCGCACAAATCAACCCTCAGAACGTGCCTATATAGAACGGCACAATCGACGACTCTTTAAAAGAATGTGTGCCCATATTATACGGATCTGGATTTATACCACCCCTACAGAGGACGCCACCCTCAACGCAGCCGAAGACAAAACACTGAATCTTCATTCTGCCGTATCCCGACATACCGAGCCTCTCACCCCCTCATTTTTTTTTTGCAGCCTATCCTACTTTCTCTTTCTTTCTCTCTCACTCTTTTTTTTCCGCGGACTCTTCCCCGTTTTTCAGGCCTAATGCAGCTTACAATTCGCGATCACAATTTTCAATTTCTGCCGACTTTTCAATTAGACTAAGAGGTGCCGCTGTGTGTACCGACTCGAAGAACGCGGTACATCTCCTTCACGGCAGGTTGCCATTACCCCTCGTCTCCAACACCAGGATGTCGCACCGGCACGACGATATCGCGAATTGAAAAGCGCTGGGGATCTCTCTCTAGTCTCTCCGCCACCTCGAGTTCCTCTCACGTCTAACTAAACCGCGTCGATGCGACGCCCGTTGCGACTGGAAAAACCGACGTCTCTAAGGAAGTAATCTTTGCGTCTTAAGAATACAAAGAATATATTTTTTCGATAAAAGATTCAGTATCTTTATTAATAGAAATATTTATTAATAGAATCTTTTTATTAATAAAAATATTTTTTTGTTTCTTAATAACACTTACACGTGGCAATGATAATCTGTTTCTTAATTATTTATTTAACAAAAAAGGGATAATTTTATGCAAACGTGTTTTGATATACATCGTCTTGTAGAGAAGTCATATACACATTTCTAAGCCAACATTATATTTCTATTCCAATATGGAAAATTAAAAGTCTTTTCCTGTACAATTTATGCGTTGTACAAATAAAATCATCGTGTTTTCCAATCGCGCTGCTCTCAACAATCTGTCTCAAAAAGAGATGCCTATTCAAAATTTTACTGAAAGACTCGATGAGAGGAGACGGCGCGTGTCGTATTCGTGGCTGCCGTCACGTGAAATGTGGATCGGGACAGAGAAGTAATAGATAGGTTTGTAATCCATCGAGAGCTCCAGGCGTTTAGGAATGAGATATTTTGGAAGGGGTTGGCGATATCGGCAGTCTGCGAATGAAATGGCGCGTCTCCCGATCCTCGACGTGCCCCGAGGGGACTTGCTGCCGAATCGAGCCGCAATCCATCCCTGTCCCTCCCAGTTTCAGCTACCCCCCTCGACTGAAGTTGTCTCCGTGAAGACGAGTCAGAATTGTCCTATCGTCCCGAATTTCTGCTATTCTGCAGACTGCTCGTCGCTCATCGCGGCACGTAGATATTGATGAAAAATATGTTCAGCGCTTTTTATTCCATTTTGCATACCAATGCATTGTTACTTTATTGTACGAATCTTTTTGTTCTGCGAAAATTCTCTTATAATTAACGCACGGCATATTTTAAAAACTTAGTATCTATAGCTTCTTTTCTTTAAGATATTATTCTCGTTTTATTATATTTCTCGCTGAATGTATCGAAAACCCACGTTTGACTTTAATAGTAAAAACGGCAACGTATAGTATATTCAACAATTATTCAGATTTGTATATGTAAGAAAATCTGTTTGCGATAATTAAATATATAATTCGGCTAATTTTTAATAATTTTATACATATAGGATTGATTGTGAATAATCCACTAATCGTTGAAAATTTTTTGTTGATTCGTTAAGCATTGGTATTTCTAGACCTATATCCACAGTGACATATTTTCAGAAAACAATGAAGATTACCGTCTGAGCAAAGTACATCGGAATACTGGAATAAAGACTGATGGGACATTGAAAACGATCACATTGTTCGACACGATAATATTTGCCGCCGAAAATAACGCTGGAAAATTGCGAAGAAATAGAAAGATGGGACGGGGCGTGTGTTCATTCAAACGCGGACAATGCGAGAGAGATTCATCTGCCTGCCGGTGCCACTCTGGTCCTATCCGCTCTTTTCGATTCTGCTTCCATTGACTAATGTCACATGGTATGCGTCGAATTAAAAACTTGGTTTGCAATCCCGTTGCTCCACATGGCACCCGCAGAACATTTTATGAACGAATGTCGAAATAATTCATTAAAAGTTTAATAAGTTTTCTCAATTTATATCGTCATTTATTATTAGAATATTTCATATATAAAAATACGATCAAATCTATTATATCATAAAATAAAAAAAAGTCTGCTTTAAAATATCACATCATAACGTTACTAATTAGATAAATTCCACGTATTGATCTAAAGATATTGTTACAAAAATTGTATAACTTTTCAATATAACAGGACGAACTGCATATGTCTCATCTCAGTAAAAACGTTTTCAAAATGTATTTCACAAAAAATATAACAGATAATCTATCTTTTCGTAATATTTTACGTTAAAATCGATATAGTACGATAATAAAAGCTATGTGTGTAACATAATAATTATTACTATAATTTGCCACTCGATTGTAAATCCATATCGTTCGAGTAGTCGGCAAATTCAGTTCGTCGCATCGTATTTAGCAGGATCATCAGCGGGAACGGTAGGCAATATCGGAATTATTGTGATTCGCAGAACGCGCACGGTACGCCCGAGGGCGAGCAATCTATACGAGAACCAGACATTACTCCATCGTGGCTTGGATTTGAATATTGCGGTAGCAATACCGCTGCGGGCTCTAATAGTTACTGCGAATGGCACGTGCACATCCGTATGTATGCACCCTGCTATGCGCCGCACAATGTATCTAGAAGTATAAGACGAGTTATAAATGGTTGGATTGTGTTGCCTGCTAGCGAAACTGCAGCCTGTTCTGATGCGTTGAAAATTACAAGACTCCTGTAACAATATCTTCAGGCCTGTACTCGCAGTCTGTATATTAATTATCAACGCCACGATGCCTTTCGTGCAGGTTTCTCAAATCAACAAAATGCTACTTCGGAATAGATTTTTTTATTTGTAATATATCTTTTTGCGAGTAAGTATTAGAAAATCATGCTTAATTTAATCCATTTGTATAAAGGGAATTATTTATATATGTTAATTTTATAATTAACAGATTTATTCTGTTTCTCAGAAATCATTTATGAATGAGATATGTCGACTTCTTTAAAGACATCTCTTACAACATGACTCTAAAAATTTTCTCAATTATAATTTCCTTAAAAAGCTTATTAATTCTTTTAAATAACAGATCACTCGTGTAGTACGATGGAACATAAATTTCGAAGAATTCAAATAAAACAAAACGAATTAATCAGAACACGTATTTACTGCGAAATGTGCACGTTTTAACGACACAAAACGTGTCAAGAGAAAAATGCGACCTTAATTCTAGCTACCTTATTTTTAGGACGTCGAACTTACCGACTGACTGGCAGTCACGGTGGCAACGTCAAAGCCTGATTGAGATGGAATCGGAGAATAAAAGAGTTGTAAATAAAAGATAAAAGCAGGCTGTACGAGTGAGACGCCGGAGTGGCTGGTCGTGTCTAACCCGGACAAAGTGTGGTTTTATTGGGACGTAAGGGGGCACCATCGCAACGATAATCCCCATTTATAGCTTATAAATGATTTTAACCCCCGTAAAAATGCATTAGCCCTCGTCGAGGTGTGCCACACGTACGGCGCCGGTAACGACGCTTCAACGACCCGCACGTATTACACACGTACGCACGTGTACGTGCATGCGTGTACTACGCATCTGAAAAAAAAAAAACTACGATATCAAGTGACGTCTGCAAATGTAAGTGAGCTTTTAAGGTACTATAAAGTGCGGCATCCCTGTAGGAGAGAGTATCTTTTGTGACTGAATCTCACGAGGACTGGACCACCTGGACCACTGCATCACCAGCTGTGCAAACTACGTGTAAGTTTGACAGCAAGTAATGCTAGACTTTCAAGTCTAGAAATATATTTTTGAAATATCCAGTGTTAGATAACGTCTTAATAACATAAATTAATGGTTAATTGTTACGTTAATTTTTATTTCAAGATAATTATAATTTTAATATCAGTCGCGACGAATAAATAATTAATAGGATTGATGAAATAAAGTGTTCGTTATTATTAACTCTTTGCTAGCAATGTTGAACTTTAAAGGCACAGTTCATTTTTTCATTGTGAATTCTGGATAAATTTAAATTTGTAAGAAATCAAGTAAAATACAATCCAGCTTGTAGAATAGTAAAAACTCGCTAAATCTTTCACAAGTAAGTAAAAAATTTTATAGTCCAGAATAATATAAACATCTACCCTAAATATAATTTGAATCCTTATAGATTGCAAATGAAAATTTTACACACACACTGCGTTATTATACATCATAATAATATTAAATCTATAATAATTTTTGAAGAATTCCTTGCGTAGGAAACGGGTGGATATCGATCTGAGGGAAGATCGCGTATTATTACTCGAATGGACTTCACAAGCAAAAGCGTTCTCGTCATAAAAGTGTTACGATCGCGTTATTGTGCTCACATTCTGTAGTGGCGCGTGAAAATAATACAGACCCGAAGTAATCATTCAAAAAGAGCAACCGAATAAATATATATACATATTGTACATATTAAACTGACATACTTCAAAAAATTTGTAATTATTTGATCAATAAAGGTGGCCGCTTTGATGACATTAAAATGTTAAAATAATCTTCTTTATTACTTAATTTAAAATAGATGATATATATCTATAAAAAATATGAAAATGTACAATAATATGTAAATTAAAAATCGACAAGACAAAAGAGGATATATATTTTAAATGTTATGACTATACATATCATACATGTTACAGCCCTTCTACGGATCCAAAATAAATGTCTGAGATCTATTACTTAAATATCGTCTCAAATCAAAATATTCAAAATAGAAGTTTTATATCTTTAAACGCGAACAAAGTGGTACAATAATTAAATTTTGATTAAACATCAATTAAAATTATACTCAGCTAAGAAGAAACAATTACTCACTCAAGTAAAATCTATTACTATTAAAATATTATACGACTGTTAGGTGACATCTTATATTATTACATGTATTATCTGAGAGACACGTGACACATTATGTCGTAGAGAAATGTCCTCTTTTTCCTTTTTATATATCTTTTAAGATAAGTCCAACATATATTAAATTCCTGTTTCAATAATTATTTCTTTTAAAATAAAATCCACTTCTACAATACATGTTAAATTTATTTTAAAAGATACAAAAATTAGATAAAACGACTGGCACGTCATGTAATCGTACAATAAATATGTACATTTTTAGACGGATAATAAATTGACAAATGTAAAATTATTCATTTTTAGTGCATTATTGTATCATAAAGGCATTGTATCATTTAAGCATAAAATATACCCATAACAATTTACAGATATTCCGCGCTCTTATTAATCTTTAAATATAGAGTAAAATGCTTGTAATAGATTTATGGAAAAATTCATATTTTATAGAAGGTACATATTTATAAATTATGATGATACAATTTTTAACAATTCTAAATTAAAAACTAAATCCAATTTTAAAGTTTAGCTTTTTTCTGTTTATAGTGACCTTTTAATATCCTCCTCTCACAATAAGATTAGAATTATCAAACTTAATCTACAAATGTATACCTTCTATGAAATACATTTTTTTAATTCGATATGAATGCCCATGCAATATTAAAATATATGATTTTAATATCAAGTTAACAGAGATCAAGATTTGTTTACTGAACATTTCAAAACTGTTTTCAGCTGATTTCTTTAGCAAAAACGCAATTATAAGCACGACCCTGTGCATTCGAAGGTCGAAGTAACGAAATCAGTGGTTGATGGTGTATGGCTTTTGACAGAACAGACCGGAGAGAACGTTTCGTACTCGAAACCGTTCCGTCAGCAGCAACTTTCATTCCGCAAGTTGATTCCCGCGGTCCCGCGAAAAACGAGCAAGGAAATTTCGGCGATTTCATTTCATATACGAATGCAAGGATGGTCACGCTTGCTTTCGGCGTCGAGGTACAGCGCGGGTCGGGTCGCGTCCGCATCGGTTGGTAGGTAGGTAGACACAGTCAAGTCGGGTGGAGAACGGTGGGAGGACAGCGTCGTCGACGCGTGCACCACGTAGGATGATAGCCAAAAGCAGCGGTTGGCAGGACAGGGGAACGTGTCACGCGATCCGTGAGTAATTCGCACGAGCCGAGGCCCGCCCGCCTGCCTGCCTGTTTAACAGAGTGTTATAATCTATTTACGTTAACATTACCAACGTTTAACGTGGTTGCTCCGCATCCCCGGGGTCAGAGAAAGGGGTTGGTTGCGGCGGAGGTGGCAGCGAACGGCGGTGGTGGAGGTGGAGGAGACGGAGGTGGAAGGTTGCTGGTCGGAGGAGGGCACTGTGCTCTCTCTCTCTCTCTCTCTCTCTCTCTCTCCCCTTTTTGCTTCTGCAGCAGACAGCACTCAAGAATTGTCGCAGGCACGTTAGGGCTTTTGGAAACAAGCGTTAATTCGTGTGGTCGCTCGCACACGCATTAACCGCGACTCCCTGCATTCTCCGTGTGTATATCTTTCTCACAATCTCTCTTTCTCTCTATTCCGAACGCGATTTTATTAAATTTGTACGTGCTATTTTTGTAGATCTTGGTTTATCCGGATTTCACATCCAAAAAGACGAGAATTACAAAAACCGTTTAGTAATTCTCGATATAAGTACATGCATATACCGAACAGATCTCAATTAAATAATCAATTTGACTATTATAATTTTTTAAAAGAATATTGATAAGTTAAAAGAGAGAGAAAGTGTCGAGAAGATTACAACACGGTACTAATACACATATATCAAGAAAGAAATAAAAATGTCTCATACGTTTCCTTTGTAACGCCAAGATATACAAGCGATTAAGGAGAAAAGGGTGAAAAGTAATAGAAATTATGCGGTATTAGCAACATGAATACACATCCGTGGAAGTTCAAGTGGCAAGCATTGTACGCGTCTACCGGAGCCAACAGCTCGTCCATGAACGGATTACGGACGCTCAAGCCGGCGGGCGGGAGGAGTAACAATCCCGTGCCCCGACAGAGCAAGGGAACACGTACGTTCCGTTTGAACGAGCCTGTAGGCAAAGAGGACTCCGAGCGTGTACATCCACGCTCGGCGTATGCACGACAATACGGGCTAAATGCCCGGCTCCCAACCAAACCGCCAACTAACTGTACGAAATGTCCTGAAACTTTAGACGCGATTATCTGGAGGTTACGTCGTAACAATTATGAGGCTGCCACTCCGCAAAATCAGGAGGCGGCTAACTTGTTTGCGCGCGCCCACCTATCGTCTTTGTGTCACAGATAATTTTCGTGGACGCGGGCTAATGGACGAGCGCGGTATAACGGCGGACTGTAACCCTCGTTGTACCACCTGCGGAGCGCGTTGTCCTATCTATTTACCTACCTCCTTCTGTTCTGACAAACGATAATGACAATAGTCTCGATGATGTTCGCGAGAAGTTCATGTTTCAGAGAAATTGAGCGTGTAGCCATAATTGCGCGATTTCAGTCAATTGCGCGGACTTTCGCGCAACTAACATCAGTGTTGTGCAAACACACGTTCAATTAATCAGTTTTTTAATTGTCGATATAGTTTCGTAAATTTATACGTTTCATCCCCTGTGTACAAATATCGTACGTGGTGAAGATACAGACGCGGTGAAAGCGAAAGAAGCGACGGACCGTCACGACGATAAAAATCCCTGCCCGTCGACTGTAAAATTTTACGATCTCGAGAAATAAAGATAGTATCGTGAAGCTCCGAAAGCGAGACCTCCGTTATCGGTACGCGCGACGACGCGGTGAGGGGAGGCTGAGCCTTTAATATTTACCCATTTACGGATTTTTTCCAGCTTCCTAGGAGGGAGAGAGAGAAAGCGCCGGGGAGGAACGTCCGAGGATGATAAGCGCGGATATGAAGAAGGGCGCTGGCGGCTTCGACAAATAAAATCTGAACAACCTGCTGCTCCGTTGTTTATCGAAGGATACCCACGGCATTAACGGCGGAGATACTAGGCAAGGGGTAGAGAAACAGAAGAGAGGTTGCAGGCAAGACTAAATATGCCGCGATAACGCAACGACTCCCTGATGGTGTTAGCGATCTTCCATTTTTTTTCCGTTTTTTTTATGAGTAACTCTTTCCTTGTTGATAGATTTATGCTTTGGCCTTGTTTCAGACAGAATCGTGTATTTAAGCTTTAGGTCTCTGATGAGAGAATATTTATAATAGTCCTTATAAATATCTCCTGTATATAACACAATTTTATTCTATTATAAATTTTTACGATAATACGACATTTTAACTGTCTCAATCTGAATCATTAGATAATCACTGATTACCCAGTGACATACTTGGTACTTGATAATCAGTAAAATTCAATTTAAAAAATTCTTTGTTTAATATCATGAAAAAAAGTTGAGCATTATATAATTAAAATACCGATATTTATATAGTACATGTTAGTCTTAATCTTCCAATACCATATACTTCCATATTGAATTTATACACAAAACAAGATTAGCTATAGATAAATGGGATTTCACATTTCATTCACTGATTACTAACGGCATATCAATGATTATCCATATTTGTTAATTAACATACATTTAATTATATCACTATTTCACTACTAGAATATCACTGTATTATTTGATACAACTTGGTGCTTATGAAGCGCCATAATATCTAAACAATAATTGTAGTTATGACGATTGTGCCAGTGCGTCAAGATGTGCCTCGAGTTTTTTTACATGACGAAAAGTTTACAACAGAAATTTCGGAATTCACGGTTCCGCAGTACCCGCGGTGAAATAAGATTAAACGCGGCGGCGAGGAAAAGTCGAGCCGCAAGAAGCGCACCGGCAGCCAAGATTCGCCGCAGCGCGATGTAATATAAACGTCGTAAAATAGGGACCAGGTGAATCGTATAATTCGGCGGGGGATCCGACTTCAGAGTAATTCTCACCCGTATACACCGACGTTCCTCTCGGCGTTACCCCGTATACATTACCACTCGAGCCACCACGTACGACAACCGCATTGCCACACGTGCTGCTCATATCGCTCCCGAATATAAAGGGGGAGACCGGAAAGGACGAACTTGGTGCTACATAGGAAGAGAACGCAGTCACATCCGATTCCTACTCGTTTTGCTCTGTTTTTTTCATTCCCAAGATATCATGGAAAAAAGAAACTATTCCCCAAATATGTTAGACAGTTAAAAGTCCCGAGGCTATGAGTGCTTCCGACTAAAATAGTACACATCGTTTAGCTTTCTGTATATACACCTTTTACGACATACGGTTCATTTCATAGAAAATACTTCCTTTTCGAAGTTTGTATTATTAAAATGAATTATCGATGTTGTTAAGATTTACATAATATGTAAGTCTAAAAATTGGAAAAAGAATTTTGGGCTTGTAAGATAAGAATTAACGAAAATAAATAAAATCTAATGACCATAGCAGGTAATTCTTTGTTCTAATAAAAATTATAATATATATTGACATATATTGAAAAAATTATGTCTTATTATAAGGTCACAAACTTTCGTTGATGCTTTGTAGATATATTTCTATATTATTATATTATTTAAATACATTATTTTTAATTTTGAAAATTAAAAAATTTGGTTACAACATTAAATTAAGATATCATATAATATTCATTAATATAAAATAAAAGAGAGAAAGAGGAAGAGATAAAAAAAAACAAAGACCATTGAACGCTTAAAAAAAATCCATTTATTTTAATGTTGGAAGAAGAACTTTTGTCCTTTTTCTCTTTCGTGGTTACGAAGTAAATTTCATCTCCTTTACAAGCGGTAATCCACTACTACGAAGTAGTACAACTTTATGGAAGAAAATAGTCGACGTTAGAAGGTTCCTCGCTTTCAAGGTTCTTCAGAAAAATTTATGTTCTCAAAGCCCTCGAAATAAACATCCAGTAGTCGAGTGCGGTTGCTAGGAACCAAAAACCCATTGACCGCGTTTGTATACGTAAACGTCACGATCTATGATACTATTTAATCTACAATGTGGTCAGATCCACCTGCATATCTTTCTTACAAACATCACTTCATCATCTATCTGACAAACTTCTTTCTTTATCCGATAGAATAAAAATGTTCTTATCTACAAAAATTAATATATCATAAATGTAACATAATAAAAATAATAAAACAAAAACTTATCAAGGCAACTCGTATCATTAATATACGTCAAATTAATTTCTATGTAAAAATAATAAGACGGTCAAAAAGAACTCGTTAGTCAATGATTCGTATATGGTGATACATCGACAGTACAAGGATGAGGAAAAAGAAAGAATCTCACAGCCCGTCTAAAACAGTATTTCATAGATATAGCCGATGAAGCCTCCTTGTGGCCAGCAAATATAATAAACTTGGGGTCCATATATCCACGCTTATGGTGGCTGATGGTAGATCCCAAGGAAAAGTAACGTCTCGCTGCGTGTCCGCAAGGAAAAGGGGGAGAATACCCCGGCTATCGTCATATTTTCTGATTTTCCGCCAATAAACCCCATTACTATTTATCAGGCTAATGCGTCCTTATAACTCCCATTAACAACAATCTATACGCTCTAACGCATTAGCGGCCTGCTACCCGCACCATCGCCAAATTTATTATTAGACGTGGAAGAACCGTTACACTTAATTGCATGTAGGTTTGTTCTCGAACTTTCGGTGGTCGAAAGTCATATGGACCCTCCGGAGAAATTATATCGATATTATAAGGTCGTGTTATTCTCCCTAGCCAAAGAAGATAGAAAGCGAGATTAAACATGTGGTATTAACTACTTGATACTCAGAGAGAACAAGATTTTGTTAACGTTGTGAGAAAATATTATAAATTCAATAAATTATTAAATGATCAAGAAGGAATTTTATCGTGTTAACTATGTATTGATACAATTATGAATTAAATGTAATTCTATAATATATATAATTACTGGTATGACACAATTGGATAAATTATAAAGATAATTTCTTTCTATTAGATATTTTATTATATTATAATTAATAATAAAATTATGATCTTTATAGTTATTTTGAACAATAAACACGGATGAAAACTTTTAGTTGCAAAGTAATCATTCAAAGTCCTCAACAATTCAGCAAATATGTTGTAGCGTAGTGTCCATTTCCATTAAAATAAACGAAACAAGAGTCATCTCGTAGTCTAAGAAACCACCCTTAGCTTCGTGTCGCATAATTAAATGTCAGGATCTAAATTTATCGTTCCGTAAGAGAAGATACTTTCGGAAATTACTCAGCTTACGGATAACTGTAAAATCTCGCTTGTACGAGATCACTATTATGTAAGAATTTCCCGTTGTCTAATCGGGACGATATAAATTTTAATAAAAGCACCACTAGTTCCCTTTTAATCTGTGTTAATCAAAAAGATAGTAATTTTAATACATAACATAAAATGTATATACGTTCGCGTTTTAAATATATTTTCAGCATTAAAACATTCAATCCTTTCGCGCTATTTTTCCAGTCGCCATGCACTCAATCACCGCGATTTATTCGTGATTTATTCACACAAATTCTATCGTCCTCTCGCCGTGAAGAGGAATTAAACGACGGAGGCGACGTCGGAGGCGAAAACTCGTTCGATGAGAGCAATATCGTCCGTTATTGGTAGGCACCAGCGTTAACGCCGGCGACCGAACGGGGAACGAAAATGAGAGGAGAGAGGAGAAAAAAAAGCAACGTGAAAGAGGCGAGAGATAATTAACGAGAAGCGAGTACACAATATCTTTTCCCAAACGGCTCGACGCGAACTGCACACTTGTTGCTTATCTGCACTTCGGCGTAGACATGTCGGTAACGGGTTAGGATAACATGTTTAACACGGCAGATAGCTACTTATCAGTCGCCTCTCTCTGTTTGTCCTGCACCATAAAGTTATAAAGTCCAGACGATGCGCTGTCACGGTGTACTATAAATTACGAACCTCGTGTCGTTTATAAAAAAGAGAAAAAAAACGAACGAAAAGAGAAAAGGAATAAGGAACGTATACCCTCTGTACGCCCGGTCGTCTTATCGGCACGATAAACACCGACGACGGATCCGCGTCACACCTTCCAACGGACTTTGAGTTCGCGCGTAATTACTTAATCGCGGGGAAATTACAAGGGAAGCGCATATAACGGCTCGACTATAACGCATAGAATCATTTAGCGCTGTATACTATGTACACAAGGTGTCCAGGATCTCGTTACCATATCAACTTTATCAATGATTTCTTTCCTGAACCGATTTTTCTTAAGCACTGAGCGTAAATAAAATATTGATTTGTCAAGAACTCATAAAACTGAAATTTATATATTTGCCTTTTCAATAACACAACAGCTTTCAATACAAAAATATCGAAACGATACGTAAATACGTTACTGTGTTTATAATTCGACAGTCATTTCGGTGGGATAAGTAATTTCCCGAAATTTCGAGGATCCCCATCGCGGATGAGGCTAACTACCCTTTGTCTTCTGCGTTATAGAAGTACGGCGGCAACGAGTGGCCATTTTAACCCCTTTTCCTCGCGAGACATAAATAATGATCGTCGCTAATTTGGCTCCGGTGCAGCCCTTGGCCGCTAGCGAACGTAAACCGCGCAATTATAATGCCGCCACATTAGAATTTATTCCCACGGCAGCCGGCAGTCTCTCCTCCGTAACCTTTTTCTAAAGCTTACGTACTTAATCCGGCTGAAATATTTTTTCCCGTGGCTTCGCCGTCGGATATCGGCCTCGGATTTTCGTCGGAACTTAAACCATTTAATTAAGTCAGGACAACCGGATAGTACGTCGTTCGCCACGGAGGCAAAAGAAAAAGGAGTCGAACAAGAACAAAGCAAGAATTATTTAAAAGAACTAGTGAATTATTCTCCTCGCTGTTTAACCAATGAAAAACCACTAATAATAATCCCCTTTTACCTACAAAGATTTCTTCCTTTTTCGAAAAGTAATTTTACTTAAAATTCCAAAAATTGGAAATTCTCCAGAAAATGAAATCATCACATGTATAGTGATTTGATTATAATTACTACTTAAAAAAAAAACAATTCTTACCTTTTCACTAAAGTTTGCTTGATCGTAAGGCTGATGCATAAAGTATCACAACGTCCGATGATAGATCGTTCACCATGGATTGTTGCGCAAACGTCATCTGCAACAAATGAACCATTCGTTTTTTTGTTACCATCGCCACGTGTCGTTCGAAATGTAAAAGTAAACCGAGAGCAAAATCACCATGGTGCAAAAATGTTTTTCGAGAACCGGATAGATTCGCGCGCGCAGCTGGTGCGCAGATACAGCGATCTCCATTATGTCGAAATCCGGAATTTCACGCGGCCGAACGCAGCCTGAACTCACTATACGCTCGCGTGGGGCTTCGGCATACTCAGTCAAACGCGCGCACGCGGAACACGCGAAGGTATGTATGTGTGTGCGCGCAAACGTAGCGGCGCGCGGCTTTTCCGCATTGTATTCGGGGAACAAGTAATTGGATGCCGTGCGAGAGATTTGCGATATTTCTAGTGTGTAATGCGCGGCAATACGCGCAACGTTAAATCAAATCCAATTCGAGCTCTCGCGCGCCGTACGGCGCGGCATGGAGTGGCACCTGACAAACTCATTGGTCTGACAAATTGAATCATTCGCCGTTCAATTGCTTCGTGCGGATATACACGCGCGCGCACGCAGGAAGGTGCGTGCGTGTGCGTTGCGCGAGCGGTTGGATTGTGTGTGCGGGTGCGGATGCGGGACCGTCGAGTATCTGGTGTCCGCTGTTTGTTGCCACTCTACTGCATCGCCGTCAATGTGCCGAAACCACCCCTTCGCCCCTCCACGTAATACAGTGCCGTTGAATTAACTCGCGATCGAGCGTGCAATTTTGAAATTCATCTGCGAAAAGGCGAACGGCTGCTTGAGTCACTTTTCATCATGCTAATTCTCATCGACTGCGATACTTGATAAGATACATTTATAAAAATGAAGAATATTTATTTCTTCTCTCTCTCTCTTTCACTAATATATTATTATTTTATATTCATTTATATTTAACACTGTATTAATCTCATTTAAGAAAAGACTCCATCCCACCAGACCTCAATAAATGGTGATATTTCTCTCTCTCAATATTTTTGTAATCTTAGACATTTGTTTGCTCTAAACAGAAATCCTGTGAACGTTGATATCGCGTAAATAAAAAAATATATATTTTATAAATGCATATAACATTGATACTTTATTATTTACGTATATTACGTATTTTACATTCGTGGAATCGAATGCACGCTGCGGTGGATAATTAACCGCGTCCAGGCATACGCGACGAAAATTCACAAAATGTATACATATACGCGTGCAAACGCATCAGGCCGCGGCAATAATCATCCCCCCTGGTCTCTTCGATCTTTGACGAGAAAGGAATCGCGGCGGACGGCCATTCGATCGCGGCGTTGCGTGAAATTCGAATCGATCCATCCGATATAGAGAGAGACAAAGACAGACGGACAAAGAAAGACAGAGAGAGAGAGAGAGAGAGAGCGAGCGAGCGTATGCAGAGTGCAGGGCGGCCACATACGTGAAGCGGCGAGGCGTCGGCCGTGTGACGCGATCACACGGTGTGCGATGTGTGAAATGGAGCACGATCCCCTCTCTCCGGTAATTATATGTATCCTATCCCGAGTCGCTATCTCGCCTACCGGCGGCGGCGGTCGAACCGGCGCGGTGCGGCGCGGCGTGACGCGGCTCGGTGCGTCGAGCACGAGCTGCAGTGCATCGATGGCATGGCGTAGCGGCGTGACACAACCGCCAGCTCCTGTCTCCCGGACTCTCGCACAGAGCGAGAACGCGTCGATCCCCCGGATGCACCGCGTGCGTGAGCCTCGTCCACCCATCGACTGCATCATCATCATTCCCTCCCTTCCCGTCCCTTCCTGTCCCTCTGGTCCCGCGCGCGTTATAGCCGCGCTGTCCCGCATGGACCACTGATCCTTCGTTTCGATTTCGGAACGCGTATCTACCACAACGTGCCACACACTGTCCATCGATCTTTACGATCGACCCACGGCGCGTCGAGCGGGATTTTTGAGGGTGGAATTTGGCGCGGGTCCGTTTGTGTACGGTCGAAAGGGATTTTATTATCGGACGCTGGTAATGTCGATTGGCAACCGTTTCGAAGATGTATGGGATGACATTTCGGTTGCTTTTCGTCGTAACGTTCCGCGCTTGGTCTTTTTACGCCTTTAAATTCGGTAGGGTCACCAATCGTTTTAGGTACATATTAAGGCAGACATGAATCTGAAACGAATAGAATAAATAAATAATATATCGATAAACTCTCAAAGTACGTAAATTTATATTTTAATTAATATGATATGATTATATTTTTTATACAATTATTATCAAAAATCTCCTTTTATTTAACATAATATGAAACATGCACTGTTAAATTTATAATGTCAAATTATAACAATTTGAGTTATTTTTAATTATTTCTATAGGCCGCTGTTGCTCCTACTTAATATGACGTTAATTTAACTACACACAACGCAGTTAAACAATTTAACGGAAGAAAATGTATTAAATTTGACTCAAATTTAGTTTATTATTTACTAAGTGCATACAGTAACGTTTATTTATTCTGAAACTAATCACAGAAATAGATTAATTTACATGTTTAATACGTATGAGCGTTAAAAAAAAATAATAAAATGTTATTTTTTTTTTTTAACTTTCGGGAATCGAGTTACCGTTGCTCTTTTTGATATCTAACTGCGCGTTAATGCATTTCGGTGCATTCGAAGAGAGAGATCCGTGAGATCGTCTTAAATTTATTTATCTCTCGCGCGTAACGAAGCACCTCCAGTAGTAATACCGTGCATGTCGGCCCGTTATTATCTCGATTTGTGCAGACGCAGGCTATATGTTTACGACGGTGATATCAGTCCGAGACTGTAATCGGCGTATCGTTAAGCGGCATCAACGAAAATGACGATGCGCCTCGATACGTATCGGGCCGCGCGACGCGCGTAATGACAAGCGCAAATGCACGTAACATCGGCGATGCACGCTACACCGGATATCGCGTAGCCGGGCACACACGTGCGCTCTGGCGATGTTCCGAGGCGGAACGATTTCGCAGCATCGAATTGCGCGGCGCCGGCTGCACGTGCAATAGGCGCTTATTGCACAAATCACACGCATTATTGACTGCTATTGTACCTCTTCGGCCGACGAGCCATCGCCATTGTTCGCGTATTGCGTACCCTTCCTCCGGAATAAACCGATATAAACTTTACCTCTCTCGGAGATATTCGAATACAGAGAGCGGCAAGTTCATTCGATGATATTAAAACATTTCAAGAAACTCTCTTGTATATCGCTTTTATATATTTTTTTATTATACATTAGTTTTACGGAAACAAAGAAAGCTGTATTTTAAAGATTAATTATGGAGAAGATTTATTTATTATCAATCCTTAATTACCACAATCGAAAAGTATCCTAATTTATACATATAGAAGTCGCCGAATTTTTTTCCGCTGTCATCCATAAAAATTTCAATTAATTTTAATTGATTTTTTTCCAAAACGTTGAACTGTATAGAATCCAAATTAGTAAACAAAAAAGATTTTAAATAATGTTAAAAATTATGTTTAAAAACGTAAGGAAGAGGTTTACAGAAATGTACGTTCGAATCCAAAAGGTTCAATGCTGTAGTCGACGGTTAAGATGACTGGTAGATTATTATAGAACTTTGCGTCTGTTTTAAAAGTTAGGATCAATTCCGAGACTCAGCCAGCCATCCTTTTAGTCGCGTAGAACAGAACTTTATACAAAGACGACGCGACGCGCCGTTATAAATGTCAGATGGTAGCACTCGAGCAATCGGAGCAGCGCGAGAGACGTGTCATGCAAGTCGATCGTAAAGCCGGCAGGAGGTATCGTCCAAGTAAATAAATCTTCATGCCCGGGACCACTTCCTCGAAAGAAAACACGGTGGGAGGCAGGCAGTTCATCTGACTTGCAGGTCGAACGGCGTCGATGGATCGAGTGCCCTTCGAGTGCTCTCGGTCCCGACTTCGGGATATCTTCGAGGGGTCGAACGGGAGCCGCTCGAGGTCCGCAGGTCAGACACTCCTGAACGGATTTAGGCAGGAAAAGCCTCGCGGCAGGCACTCCATTCGGAGCCACAAACAGACGCGAGGCGCGCTGGCGCCAGTCTGGGAAATCGAAGGTTCTTGGATGACTCCGGAGGCCACCGGGACGATTCCCTTTTCTCCGTAGGGTGACCACCCTATATATGTATACACACTACGGGTCTCAACGATACAGATGTTCCCGTATGTCACAAGGATTTTTCCGTAACCACGACGGAAGTTTTCTCGGGCCACCTTACATCTGTTTAGACTCGTTGACAAGCTTTTTATAAGGAGAGATAGGTTTATTCTCTGTGGCATGTATGCTGCACGGAGGAATAACGCGAGTTGTATATGTCTTTCATCCATAAATTGAACTTATTTACTTAAGCGATACTTTTCAGTTATGACACGCAAAGAATATAACAATAAATTGTGAGGTCTTTTCTCAAAGAGATAGATAATTTTTTTCACTTGTATGTTTTACCTAAAAATATACATATATAAATATAATTATATAATTATACAATTTTTAACATGAAGTAAAATTTCGTGTTGCATTTATGTATATATATACATAATGATACCTTCTCCGTTTATCTTTCCTTTTATCTTTCGATTACTTTCCATATAATATCGACAAGAATCTGCGTTTCATCACGGTGAAGCGCAATACTAGGCACAGTAACGGGTTAAATAAACACCGCGTAATTTCAGGAACGTTTCCTAACGACGTTGCATCTGGTGTACGCGATCTTGTGTAAACAGACGGGATCGAGACGAGCCACTCGAAACGTTCGCGAAGGGTTGCTAGTTTTCTTAAGTCAACCAATGAAGGCTCCGTGCTCGTTTGAGCCAGGTTAAGGTACCACTCGACATTGATTTATCCCAACTCGTAATCTGTATGGACGGTGTTTTTTTCGGAACGCAGCGCCAGTAGTGTCGTTGACGTTAAGATTTTACTCCTTCTTATCGAACGACAAGATATTATCTTTTTAATTTCTGAAATGTTTTCCAAGACATTCAGTCGCGCTTAAAATCGCGTAGAATCAAAAGAACTATAATAAGCATTTCTTTTTCTAACATTCGGACAATATCGTATGCGCGTATTTCATCGCATGTTACCAGAAAACGACGTTGGAAAAGCTGGACGGATTGGACGACGCGTCGCGTCGCGTCGTCGAGAATTGCCGCAGGGTCACAGCAATTTTTGACACCGTCGTAAAGTCGTCGACTTCCGCGTACACATATTCGGGGGGGAGGGGAAGAGAAGGGGATAGACGAGGAAGCGGATGGAGCTATGACTTCCGGCTCGATTCGCACTAAACTGTATCCTGTAATTCGGCGGGGTTAGTGTTCGCGTGTGGCGCGGCGCGGCGCGGCGCGGCGCGGTGCGACGGGCAGGAAAAATTCCAGGTCGCGCTAATAAACTAAATACGGCATCGGAAATGAGAGACCGCGGGTGTATTATTTATACTCGCGCGCTTCTATGGTGCCGACGGCGGCTTTAATGTGCTGCAGCGTTGCTCGCCGCGCTCTCGCAGTTTATACAACGCAATAACGTTATTAGGTGGCTGGCATCCGGTATAAATTTCACCACCACCATCGCCACCGCCACCACCACCACACCGACCGGCACCACCATCGTCATAGACCACGCCGGCCACCGTCGCCACTAACACCAACACACACCGGCGCTCGCCCCATCGCGCGAGCCATCGTCGCCGCTCTTCGCCACTCTTCTCCTCTTCATTGTTGTCGCCCTTTTCCCGCCGCCGCTGTTGCTGCTGCTGCTGCCGCCGATGCGACGCGATGTACCCGCGCTCTCCTGTCGCACAGCGTTAAAGCATGGCGTCCTTATGGGCTCGAAACTTTGTCGCCGATGATTACATGAACCGTCGACTGTATTAATTACGGAACAGCTGCGCGCGCTTGGTGTTTTCGGCGTCACTCGCTCTGTTTAGCGTTGAATAAAACTAAACTGCGGTGTACGGGAGGAGCAATCCAGGCGATTGAATCGCTTCGCGTAAAACAGACGAATTTAATAGCATTGCATTTTGGTGGACGGTGGTGCTGCTTTTACGAATTCGCGAGAATTTTTTTACGTTAAACTAATATCCGAATAAAATGTAAATTTCCTTTGTTACGTAATATTGAATGAACGACGCAAAAATAATTTCCAAGGTTGATATCCCGCGGCGGGAAGAGCCGGGTATTTTTTTGTCGGCCCACCGTTGCCGATAATACCATTGGCAGAGTCCGCTATAAATACCGCTCGAAACGTCATTATTAACGTTTGCGACACCAATGCGTCCGTCCTCATTTCTGCCTGTCGCCCTTCCATCGTTGCACACCGACGCGACGCAACGTATTCCCTCCCCGATTGCAATTGCAATATGTTAAAGCATGTTTTTATGATTTCAAAAATTTGTCGTTGGAGACTACATAACCCGTTAGCCGTATTAATTATAGAGCAGATGCGCCGCATTTTGAAATGCACATCGAAATTATTTCATGCGCAATTCACGAGCGTTATGCGCGAAGCGCCGGCGAATTTTTGAGTACTTAACTCAATTACCCGATTAATTCAATCGCGCGAGCATGAATGCCGCGCGGGAAGAAGCTCGTATATTTTTTTCCAGAGGTACGTATAGCGCGTGTTTCGAACACTGGGTGTTCGCTCTGCTTTTTTCGCTTTTTTTTTTTTTTATTTATGAGCGCGATTATCGCACACTTGAAATCAGGCATCCTCTTATTACGTGTCGCGTACGCGACAAACAACGATTTGGCAAATTGCGGCATACGTTTTCTGCGAAAACGTTACAACACGAATTATTTTGTGCCGTTAGTGCATGCATCACAACGCGTTCATTGTTGTAGTTAGCGAGTTAACAAACGACGGTAATGTATCAATCCACTTTACGGCGCCGGCACCCCGATCCAGAATAAAACAAATATTTGTAAAATAAAAAAGCATTGTCGATCAAATTCCTTAGATCATAATAATGTGTAACAATCACACTTTCTTCCTCCTTTAAAATTAAAAGAAAAATACGCATATGCTCAAATTAATTTCAGAAAGACAGTCGATCGTAATGTTTGCGAGAATTTAATAACTAGAGACTAAATAATCAAGAGAGAGAGCGATACCCCTTATTTAACCGAAATTAATACCAGTATTAGCGCGTGTATCGACGAAAGCCACACACAACGTTCGACCCCCCTGCAGGAAATTATTGATAATCGCATCAATATCCGCGCGATTGTCAGGCACAGCGTACCAATAATTTATGCACAATTGGACGTGGGTATCGATACGGTGCAAGCAACCTGCAACACATGTCGCTCTATTAATAACACTGCAACCGGGTGCTATAGATGCCTCACTAATTCATCGAAAAGGGTATCTCGCCTGTCGCTTTAGACGTCTCACGTTATTCTTCTCTTTCACGCGGCAACAAACGACTGAACGACAAACTCCACTTTTTTCGTGTACGATCTTGGGGGAAAGAGGTGGGAAGAATATTACAATGGCATGGTAATCAAAGATCTTCATTTGATGCGGAATACATTCGAAGAAGGGTATAATTCTTCACGCGAAACGTTAAGAATGATATTACATGGAATTATCCAGAGTGCGAGTCAGTCAAGGAAATTCTTGCACGAATACCCTTACATGAAAATTCAATGACTTTTTAAACAAAATTTGTTCGAGCCAATCTAATAGGTGGAAAAAGCCGTAATTACGAAAAGTGATATTTCGCTTCCCCCCTCAAGCAAATCAATGTGTTTCGTTACGCGTATACGTCATGTAAGCCTATGCTAGCGCAATTACATTTGCATTTATGAGCTCGATAGGATGCGCGGATCTTAGAATCATAAAAAGTATTCGAAGAAGGCAAGCGTGAAAGAAGAACGGGGGAGAATGTTATGTATTGATGCAAAAATATGATAGCTTTAATAATTATCCATAATTTTCCAACACGCGATAATAGTATACGTGCGGCACTATGCGTGGCGTAGAGAAAATATCTCACAATCTCCTCCGGACCTTATCCTTCCTCTCGAAGTGCCCCGAAGGTTCTACATGTCGAAATACCTTTTTCATATAGTCGCATGCATGTCTATCTGCGAATACACGGATTTTCCGTTACGGAGAGAAGCTGTCATTGACAGGATATCGTGCGCGTTTTAAGGACCTCGAGCGACAACGAGACTCACGTTGCCGCTGGGCTGCGCGCGTTGTCACGGCACGCTCACGTGCAAAACGCGTGGCCCGCGCGACCTCGCACGCCGAGGATAAATCAAAAGTATGAAATGCGCCCGGCAGAATTTCGGTATATTTATGGCGGGGGGCAATTCAATGATACACATTCCCGGTCGCGCGTAATAGTCAATATTTCCATCAGAAGCACACCTACAACTCACGCCTACGCTGACAAACCGCGCGGCCAGCGGTGCTTTATGAGAGTTCAGGGCGCATTTGACAGCGCGATGCGCCGAGCCAGTTGTTGCCATTTATTCGCGCATTACATTACTCTGTTACCGAGTCGAGTGTCACCAGCTAATTTGCATTATAAGTGCCGCTGATGTTATCATCGCTTCGCTTATACGTTATGGCGCCGCTGACGGATCGTCAACGGCGGCCGCGCGCGATCGTTCATGTATACGTTATAGTGCATATGATGCTGGCCGCGCGCGAGTGCATCCCGCCCTGCGCGCCCCGCTCCCCCTCCCCGGTCATCTCCCTCCCCCTCCCCCACTACTCCCCGATGATCATCGCAAAAGCGACCTGGCCAGTGATAATCGCGTCCGATTCGCGCCTATCGAGCTGTTGACGGCCGTCCGCAACGCTACGCGCGATATCGCGGCACCGCATGAAAATAATTATTGCATTTTAATTGTGAGGACGCGGGAGAATTGCATCGACCAGCGGTCAGGCTTAAGCAATTAATTAGAGCTGGATATTAATAGATAACGCGCGTTTAGATGCGGAATTCAAATGGTATGATGATTAATGATGACGTGTTAGCAGGAAATGAAACTCTTCATCAACAATATGAGCTATCATTTCTTGTATTGCATTATGCCATTATTAGCGTTATACCATGTTAATGCGCGCTATACTCGTTTGCACCGTAAAATGAAAAGCAAAGGAAATAGAAAGAGGAAAAGTAAATTGCGCGGTGTAGTGATCTAATTTTATTCAAATCAAATGTTTCGATTGATCGCGCGATTTCGCGTCGAGTTAGTTTTAGCCATCTTTATGTAATTTCTATTGTCTAAGCGATGAAAAGAATATTAATCAATTTAATCGCAATGTCCATAATACTTATATTTCAGACCATGTCTCCGTCAAACACGAGAAAAATTAATTAAGCGCCACTCTCACCTTAGAAAAATCCGGCCCTTTCTGCTCGTAATAGCGTCGCACGCTATCCTTTGAAAATATTTTCGAAATCATGACATGCTAGATGCCGACGTTATTAGACGGTGGCCGGTAGTAATTACTACTAAATAATTTCGCCGCGCGAGAGCTACCCGCCGGTCCACCAGCAGATGTAAATTCCCTCCGCTCGGTCGTGTACTTGGCTGTATGAATTCCGCACGAGTGTCCGAGTGTCCGACCTTTCTCATGGATGTATGTCGAGCGGCTGAAGTAGAGATTGAAGTGAAATATGAAAATCCAAGTTCGGCCGAAACGAAACCCAGGACTTTTTTGTATTGGGCGCATCGCGCGTTTAACGAGGCGTATAAGACGGAAAAACATAGGTAATGAACGTGAACAAGAGCGCGTCTCTCTTTTTCGCGGCCGGCGCATCTCGTAAAAATCGTTCCCTGAATCATGGAAAATAGAGGGGAGAAAAAACGCAGTAGAAGAAAAATACGGGTATGAGATAGAGAAGCGGACCGGAATGTAATCGCGGCCTCTCCGACGATCGATATTATTTTGGATTAACATTCGCGAAAGCTCCGTTGGTTAATTTTATAATTAGCTCTCTTCATCGAGAGGACAGTTCGTGCCCGGAATTTATTAGGCGTCTCATATATTCTGCTCGAAGATTCTACGAAAGATAACAGTTCCCCTATTTGTAAACGTAATGTTGTATCATCGTAAGGAGAGAGTCTTTAAAAGTTCACAAATTAGGTAGAATTATTTCGATTCTCCATTTGACAAACATTTGTCGTTAAATCATCGCGCGCTAATTCACGCAAGACGATACGCCAGGAAGTCCGTCCCGAGAGAGAAGCAACGTTTTAAAATATAATTACCTTATCTGCGCCTCGTACAAATGACACCCGCGACACAACACGTGCCGCTTTTCATGCGTGCGCGCGTGTGCGTGAGCTCACACACGAACGCACACGTCGCAGTACAATTATTATGTGCGCTCAGTGCACCTACAATGCAAGCGGGAATCCATTTCGGAGTGGCAATTCGCGCGATACATTATCCAGTCAGCGTCGGCTATACGATTCGTAGTCGTTTCAGCCGCGCCGTAATAACGCCGACATTTCAACCCTCGCTTCGCCCTCTCCTGTAAGGGGGTGACCAGGGGCCGGAGCGGAGGTGGTTTCGCGGTGTCAGCGACAATATTTTCCTTCGACGGGGGTACGCGTCATACACCGATACTTTTTTTCCCCGGTCCCCATTCCTCTCTCTCTTCCTCGTCGACGCGGCGCGGCGGACGAAATAACTCATTTCGAGAATGCGTGCCAGCCAGTGAGGCTGTCGATAGCAGCCACGTCTGGGATACATGACAACGTGTAAACAACGTGGCAGGCGGCCCTGTCAGACTCGCGTTGTATTTCGAGAGCAGAATGGATGGGAGTATCGTTAACCAGTCGGTCGGTCGTACCGACGCAATTTTATGGAACGTGTCGCGTATCCTCCCTCGAACGAAGAAGTCTGCCTTTATTAAATAATATCACAAATATATCAATATCACAATATATATCAATTAGTAGAATTATAAACAATTGAAATTGATATCTTATTCATATGAAATTCTGAAGTTCTAATTCTATTATTAATGGTCAAGAACAATTAATGAATATCTATCCTCTGCGAGATACGCGAGTAATAATAATCAGGAAAAAAAAAATGTCAAATTGCGGTGGCGATAAATCACGAGGGTTCCAGCTTCTCCTTGCAGAATTCTGTGAAAATCTATTATTCCTCGTACGATAGTCTTAATGAGGCAAAAAGCACTCCCGGAGTCATCGGCACAGCTGCATCTGGACCGTTGGCGGCGCGGCTCAGTGGCTTATTGAATTAGACGGGAACGAATGAAGAGCTGGTATATATCCGCCATATGCGGCTTTCGAAGAGAAGAGCGTATTGCGGCCTCTTGCGAAAAAGTGCAACGTAGTTGCTCTTAGACGCGATACTTTACGCGAAATCGTGGGTTTGATGCTATTGCTGATTTTGCACTTTGATGTGTGTGTATAATATGCCTCGGTTTGAAGAATCTGTCACAGTCAGTAAACGTACCCGTGTATATTGTCTTTAAATTACAATAGCGATTAAAGAAAATTATATGCAATAAAGCAGTATAAAATTATTAGAAATAATTAAATAATAAATATTAAATACTATTATACTATATAAAAGAACTAAAGCAATTCTTCGAACTTTTCTACTTCGAATTCCTTGATCTCTAAAACTTTTAGAGTGAATTTCACTCTGAAGAGTAAAATCTCACTTTTAAAAATTGAAAATTAAGTCATTCATTTTTCGAGATTGATTCAATTTTTACTCTTTAGAGTAAAATTCTACTTCAAAGAATCTAGAGAGGATATTTTTTGTACAATCGAGTGAGAATATTACGCGACGTACGATGCACGTCGATACAGTTCGACGCGAGAGAAAATCGACGAGAATCTGTGTGACTAATTAGCCGTGTCCCTCTTTCTCTCGTGTCTTCGATTCGAATCGCAGTTCTGCGATTGTCGGCGAGGAAGCGGTATGTACGTCTCGCTCTCGCGAGCCACTCGCATCAATTTAAGTTTTTCTTCCACGAGCACGAAAAAAAGGGTGCATGATCTTCACGATTGTGTGCGCTCACAAAGCGCCGACGTGCCGCTGAAAACGTTCCGTCGACTTTCTTTTACAGCACGTTATATCTTCTTTTCTTTCTCGCTCTCCCTCTCGTCTCTCCGTTCTCCTTGGCCCCCTTATAACTCCTTCTCCTACTTGATTTCACCCCACCATTCTACATCGCTCCCTTTCGCTCCCTTTAACTTTATCCGTTTCCTTCCTTCTCCGTGACGTTTGATGTTTCGCGTTTGTGCCGGTCATTCGACGCAAGAAGCGCATTATAGACCGTAAATGTTGGGACCAGATGCTGAATTCGTCATCGGCCCGCTGCTCTTTGGGCCCTTTGGGAATCAAAATAGAGGATTACGTTCCCTTCCTTCGTTAATCGTTCTCGCGGCTAATATGTGACGCGGATTTTTAATTCTTCATTCATACGTCGCGCTATTGAATGCGATTTAGGACGTATAGGCTTAAAATACTTCATTTTAACGATAGAAATATACATATATATTATTGTCTTATTTTATTTAATTAAATCAAACATTATTGCTTTACTTGACATAACAATATTTCAATCAAAACTTTGAACTAAATGTGCAAGAAAAGCAAAATAAATAGTAATGAAGTAGCAAAAAGAATTATAAATAATTAATTTATTAAATTTCGTATATTGAGACGTAAAAATAGAAAGAATTAGATTAGAAAACATATACATCATTAAATGTATCTACTTTGTGTTAATAAGGCACGACTCAATGCACTTGATGGTCAAATGAAGGAGTTGCGCCCTTTTCTTTCGACGACCATTTCCATAATACGGTAGGATCAGTAATCTAAGGAACGAAGCAGAATGGTCTCGTGAATATTCACGGGAGCGCACTTGAAATGAGATGCGAATGCGTGTCTGGTCGTAACAGTGCACCAATGCGCAAATAATGACACGACGAAGGAATAAAGGTCGCCTTTGCTCGTCTTTCCTACAGCCATCAAGAGTCAACATCGGGAAGACTTAATTACTCGGCCCTTTCCACACACGCGATCTTACTCATCAGTCCGGAAACCTCAGGTACTGGGTGACCATGAAACAAAGCTAAAAGGATATCATTTAACATGTTATGTTATTTAACAAAGCAAATATTTAATATTAAGAAGTTGCAACATTTTTCAAATAATTAGACAAAACAGAAAAACTATTAAGTATCTTTTAGCAAAGTCATAGAATAAAATATTATATAAATAAAAAACAATTAAAATGATAGATTTAAAATATAAAATATATACAAATAATTATTATATAAATAACACGCAGTATTGAATTTGCATAAATTCTATTGTATGTAGATACATTCTTTTATTGTTACAAATATATAGATGTACTGTAGAAGCGATTTATCTATAATTCTTCTTGTGTTTTTTGATTGAGGATCTTTGACTCGATCCACCCGTTAGAGGATCCGGTCCAGACTGAGTAATTCTGCAGTCTTGCGCGGGCGACGTAAATGCATCACGGTAAACTAAAAACGCACCGATTCGTCTCCGACGGTTTCTATGTGGGCCGCATGATTGCGCTTTATTATCGCGGAATTTCAGGTCAATTGTTAAATTGATCGGCAATTTTCATTCCAGGAATTAAAATCTTTATCTCCGTTGGCGTACGGCATCGCCGAGGTCGATGTTCGTGTACATAAGCGATCACAAGTGAGAGGAAAAGATAATCGGAGAGGGGAAAGTAAATGGAGAAGGAGATGGAAAGAGGATAAAGCGGCGCGAGAGCTCCACAAGCTCGTAAAAACGGATAATTATCGATGTCTGGCCCTTTTATTGCAGCCGCCTGTCGATCACGGCCTCGGCAAGAAGACGGCGGCGGCTGTGCGATCGCGTGCGTCTTGAGCCTGAATGTATTTGTCGGATTTCTGCGATACGGTCGTCGATAATATAGCAATTATCCATCAATAAAATACCGTGGCATTCCATTGAACACACAATTCCACATGTTGGTTTAGTAACTTAATTGATGTGTAACCGTTTTCTTAAAGGTGTATATTTCATATTAACACTTATTATCTCCTTCTTTTCTATAGATAATTTCTTTCGTTTTAATTATAAATCAATCATTTAGTAAGGTTCTGCTCGTAATTTCTTTTTAATCCATCACATCAATCCAAACGACGTATCGTTTATTGAGCAATACAATAAAATATAAATTAGAATAGTAGCTTTTTTTTCTTTTCCTTTCTTAATAGTGTAACGAACAAGTTTTTATCAGTCGGTCTTTCAATCTATTGGCGAGCAATTTCCGTTTTCTCTGTTCAAAGTTTTCATCCGACACGTTATTATTATTATATATAAATTTTGCGGTTACCCTACTAGCGGTTATGTTTACATTCAAACAGCGTATAATAATGAAAATTCAAATGTTTTATTGTATATTTTTTCTTTATATTTTTACATCTGAAGAGGGTTCGAATTCACGGCCGAAACATGTCACGTAAATGTGATTTTATTAAATTTTGCCTCAGAGTATATTATCAATTTTTTCTTTTAATTTTTGTCTCCTTTTCTTTAATTTACAACGTTTATACATTCTTATTCGTGGACTCCTAATGGTGGACCCCTTTATGTCACACAATTTTGTTGTATTAGAATAGAAAAATACGCAGATGTAATTTCACAAAACGAAATAAACGATAACAGGAAACGTTTTCGCTTTTCCATTGACGATTAGCAGAAATCACGATGTTGCTAGTGATAGAGAGAGGGATCAAAAGAGGGATGCGTTCATAGAAGCAAATTAGAGGATGGTTCGAACTGGGGTGGTGCGGTACGTTTGACGTCGAATGGCGTCGGGTCGAGAAGCGACAGAGCTCAGGGGCTGAACAAATGAAATGAAATGTTGCTTTCTGCGCGAGGACGAGAGTGATAATAGAGAAAGAGAGATTGTTTGTCGTTACACCCTTCCATCCGTTCCGTATACCGGCGCTATTCTCAGTTAGACTGCTTATTTGCCTAATTGCGTGACGCGCCCGATAAATTTCTACAAATCGACGCTTTGTTTTGCAAATTTTGTCCTCGTACGGACACTGAACTTCTGCAAACTCCGAATTTGCTCGAGATTAGCAAAACAAAGGACGATCTAATTCGTCGAATCTAAAGTCTTTTGCAAAAAGAGGATCAAACAAGTATATCACGCGTTATACACATAGTATAGAATAATTATTTTTTTTTCTAAAAAAAAAAAGCTTTTCTGCATTATTTTGAATTTTAAGAATTTAACAACTTCCCCAATCTATCTGCGCTTTGATAACTCAATACAAACTTAATATTCATCATTATAATTTGATACATCGTCGCTGAAAGAATCGTCGTGTTCTCAAGAATCATATTTAAATGAAGCTACTCTCCTACCGCGCTCTTTGAGAAACGAACATCGTGAAGCATAACCGATAAGATCCATTCGCAGAAAAGACGATTCGCGGATCCTCTTATGTAATCCCCAACTTGTGGCTCGTTAGCGAATCGGGATCAATGGGTTCGTCGTGGCGCTCGTAATTTTATAGGATTCCACAACAACGGGGCGCATCGCGGGCGCTCGGCGGTTTGATATCGAGCATAGGGATCGGTGAAGTGGAGAGTGGTGCGCGCCGGGGTAGTCTTGTTAAAAGTAGCCCGCCTCATTGCCTCCAATATCTGGTAAGTACTGCTCTTTTGTAAGAGCACAGCGCTCGGGAGCCGAGCATCTCAATAGCCACTCAAACCACCCACAACGCCATATTGTCACATGAGCGTATATATGTATATAAACCGAGTAGCACGCGTGCCCGTACTTGTGGATCCATAACTCGTAAATGCAGCGAGATATATATATATATCTTGTATATTACTTTGTGCTAAATAATTTGTTAGTGTATTGAACAAGCGTTGTAAGTATATTTCTCGATAATCGTTCAGTCCGCGTATGGCGTTGCCATATATATATAGATGTTTCTCGAGATTTATCCAATGCTACCCGACGAGATTCAGAGCACCAACTTTCTCTTTAGTTAATATTAAGCGATGATATTTTAAAAGATTTATCTTTTCGTTTAATTCTCTTTGAGAAAGTATGTCTAGTATTAAAGGATGTAACGTTGTCGACGAAAAAATATTTCTCGGTAATTGACTAGTTGCGTTTGTCATTTTTCGGAGCTCTGTCTAATCTTGTCAAACGTTACGTCTAATCATATTCCAAAACTCATTGAATCTTTTACAAGAACATATTAAGCATTAACAAATGCGTATATAATAACGTTAAGATAAGTTTATTTCTTTAGAATTTTATACGACATATCATCAAAATTTGCACAGCAATTAATAACGATTATTAACAAAAAATGTTCTCTGTTACAAGTAAATCATTACAATTCTCATTTTAATAAAAATTTATGAATTCAATCAAAATTTTAAATAATGTCAAACGGCTTATAAAATAAAATAAAGGATGTGATAATCGGCGTGCGTTGTGTACACAAAGATTGTCGCGTTATCATTCGCACCGCAATGATCGAACGAACAGGTTAGTGTCATTGAAAATAAAAACCGAAAAGAAAGACAAAACACGATCAAAAATTATAAATTACTATAAGTAAAATTTAGACCGATAAGAATAAATAAGAGAAAGGATTCTATTTTCGATCGAAGCAGATATTTGTACTTGAAAATGATCAATATGGGAAACAAATACATTTTTCAGTACTACCTACGTATAAACTGCACGATTCGATTTGTTGAACTTGAAACGGAATCATAAACTAAAACTGGAAATAACATTACAAGTTACAATCTATAGAAATGATTAAAAATAATTTAAATTTAGTATGTACAATCTAATATTATGAATTTAACGGTGTATAATATATACAGTGAATGAAAATGTAGAAATATCCTAAATGTTGATGTTTCTTTAGGTGTAAAATAATACAATTTCGACGATTTTTTATGTCAAACGGCTTAGAACGGTGTCATATTAGACGTAATATTGAAGTTTCGAGTTAAAAGAGATCGTAAGAAAAATGATCTTCACAGTTCTGGATTACGACGTCGAGTTAACGAGGCTGCGGTCTTTCCGATACCCTAGGGCTACTTATTTCGCGTATCAGGCGCGGGCCAGGGCGTATAACATTTCTATACGAAGGGAGTACGCAGCCGGCCAACACCTCAAGGCAAAGCGACCGCATAAAAACGTGAAATATCACGGGTGTTTCCTTATCGCCTGCTCGGTCATATGTAAAAATGAATAAAATCTCGGTAAGTTGCGCCAGGGGATCGCACGGCAGTCGCTCCAGGCCAGTCAGTCGAATCTGATTCCGTACGTTTTTAGCATACAAGTCGGCAAGCTTGGAAATAAATCGTTGCGTGCACGATTTCGTATTCCTTTCCTCATCGCCCGCAAACATTCACAAGTGCAAATGAGATGCATCGAATAAATCGTTATTATTGCTCTTCTTCGCGATCACGGAAGTTTGTATTAATGCGGAGTTAAATACCGTGGCAGTGTATTAATTTAGCTTAATTTAAGCGATAAGATAATTCTTATTAAAAAGAAACGTGATACACTAATGATATAATATATTCGCGATAGCGAATGAAAAGAAGCAGGACAAAGTCAAGCCGCAGCTAAGCAGAAAGTGATATCAAGGGGTGGACTAAAGAGGGAAAATCCGGGCACGCAGGAGACGAGAGGCACGTAGCGTGCGAACAATAAGCAATAATAGGTAATGCAATTCAAACGTGGAGGCTGGCAATACTCCGAAGCCGACGGGGTGGTTACAATGCCGGGAAATGCAAGACAGGCATTTCCTGCGAAACGCGACGGCAGCGGCGAGAGGCGGACAGGGATGGTTAGAGAAGGGGACGGAGAACGGAGACAATCATACAATACGGGACGTTCGGATAGTCTATCGCATATTTGCCTTTACGCAATTCTCTACTCGCACAAACGCTTCGCCCGCGATATTACGCAATCGCGATTTATCCAGCGCAACATGACGCGACGCGACGCGGCGCGACGTATAGTCATCGTCCGGAAGTGCGGTTGTATTTAATCCGGGGATGTTCTCAACGTGCCTGCGTACGCGGTACGGTGATGAAAATGCTATCCGCGAATCTCTGTATTCTTTACGTTTCCACAATATTGGTAAATAACCACCAACGAATTCTATTCTGTGTTGCGATATATAATATTTTTTGAGTACATAAACAGAACTAATGTTTATAAATAGAATTACAACTTAATTAACATAGCTTCTATTAATAACTATTTTAATAATGACAGATGATATTTATTATTCCTTTGCAGAAATTTTCGAAATTATTCTATCATCAACATAAATTTAAATTATTCTCGGGATGTTTTGTACCGTATTGTGTTAACTTATATATAAATATTAATCATATTGGAGAGTACCTGAATATTTATGTCTGTAAACAGCGAGATATTTCTTATGAAACCGTCTCTTGTGTATCTCTAGGCTCGCGCGTAGATCTCGATGTGGTGGGATGATCTCGGGGAGAGAGGCATGAGGACGTAGTAGATGAAATCGTTTGTTCTAATATCACAGGTCCGACCCCCGAAGCTCGAAGATGAAAGTTTGTCCGTTGGAAATTGTCCGGGTGACGTTGCAAATGGGTCCAGACGATTCCACCCGTCTCTTCTTGTAGCTTTATCGCGACACTCACACATATGTTTTCAACGTAGCGGCATAGCAGCCGGCAGTAGCCTCTCGCCTCGAAATCCCGTGAGGCTAATTCTTAAGATATCGTTCGACGTTGACAAAAGTGGTCATATCGGAGTAAAAGATTTCGCAGAAGTGCCGTATTTGTAAATATTTGCAACGGCTTGTACTCTTTATCATCGCGTTTCGTTGTGAATGTGTATCTCATAAATGTTTGATCAGCAGTAGAATTAGTTTCGACAATTTTTAAATTGATCGTTATGTACTATTTATGACATTGGTTAAATTATTATTAACACCAGTGACAAGATAGTTTATTATAAGAGAATTACATTCTTGCTCTTCTATTAATACTTAACAAAAATATCGACAGCGCTTATTATATCTACTACTAAAAATGAAAATTCCTCAATTTATATCGAAACTCTTTCTATCAAATCCTGTTCTCGACGAGTCTCTTCTCGCTTCACGTAGTAAGATTTCAACGAAGAAACTCGAGGCGAAACGTCATCGGTCTAACTCAGAAGGCAAATGACACGAGAAATATAATCCATGCCACCCCGGGCTTTGAACCCGGAGAACTTCTTACCCTTCCCACTCGACATCGTTATAACTCCTTACAGGCTTGGCCTCTCTTTCCCTCGACCGCTTTCCCCTTTCGTCTACGTCAATCCCAGAGAAAGCTGGGCATTGTCGTGCCGAAATTGTGCGTAACTACGACAATAGTTCGGCAGGATTGGGCGAAATTAATGAAAACTCGCGCGGGATCCACGAAGAAGGGGTGAAGAGAGAAAGGGATGAGACCTCCCTAGAAACAGATATTCCTACGGTTGCAGGAGTAGGGGGAGGGGGTTCGGCTAATCGTGACAAATACTGATCCGGGATTGCCGAATTATAAACTAATGTCTCGAACAAACTTCGTCCAAGATAACTTTCTCCTCCTCCATCTGATTACTCCTCCGAGTGCTCGCTCAACCTTCAAACAGCGTGTATATTATCCTGCGTCAGCTGTTCTGAATTTTATTCGAGCTTTCATATGCATTAGTTAAACAATGCAGAATATACACTTTCTGTGTCTAATTTAGTTTTATTTAATCTATAAATAAAGTATTCAGCATAAGTATAAAAATAATCTTAATTGTTCTTATTAAATAATTTTATTTTTTTGTCCGATTCTGTTTTTATTAAATGAAACAATTAGAAAATAAAATACGTCGAAAGAAAAATTTTTTATTTCATTTTTTCAATTTTTTAAATCAATTTTAAAAAACACCGATTACTATACAAAGTATTATACACATCACGTACAAGCATCAGTACGCATATTGCATCGGTGCAATTTCAACCGGCGAACTAAAGGGGATGATTTCGCCATCTTTACGTCTTGCGACCGGGCGTGTAAAGGATAACGGAAAGAGGGTGGTTGATGGTGAAGTTAGAGGGCGAACGTGAGTAGGCGGACGAGCGGCAATGTTCCGGCCCGGCCAAGAGAGAAAGGAAATTGGATGATATTTCCCGCAACGATCAAATCTTATTGCCAATTGAAAGAGGAAAGTTCGCGGTACATTTACCTCGAGAAATCACCGACGACGAAGAGGTGAGCTAGCGAAAATGGCCGCTGCGATCTGCGATTCTGCAAACCACTCGTGCCTCTTTCCATCGCGATAACAAGCTCGTCTACGAGAAAGTAATACGAAAATAATTACAGTCAGATTGATAGTCCAGCAAATAATTAAATTGAATAAATTCATTTTGAAGATGCAATTAAATATTTGCGTGCACGGTATATTTTTTATTTACGTTAAAATTATTTTAAATATCTCTCGTTGTTAAAAAAAAATAAACTTCTCGTTCTTTTTTTCAAAATTGAACTGTTCAAATGTTTAAAAATACGTTGAACCGATTGGTGATACTGGAAATAATCTTAGCGTTATTCTTACGTCCGTAAGTTCACAGTAGATTGCGATCTGCTATTGGACGATTTCCTTTCATTTATTCGTATCCCCTTATCACATCGCACATCCTAGTAATATCTTCAGGAGCCAAAAGATTGCACGGAGTGGAAATCGCGGTCCAATTTCGATATCCTCCCTCATAATTTCATCTATCAGTATCCGTAAGAAAGAGAGAGAGAGAGAGAGAGGAAGAGAAAGAGAGAAAAGTCAGAATAGCCGTTTTCACGGGAAGATCGCGTTTGAGGATGGGGTGGGTTGTAATGAGCGAACGAAAGCGTCAGCGGCATCTAATGTCAGAAATTATAGCATATTGGCAATAAAATCCGGAGCAGGGTCCGTTCTTGCACGAATAAGCTCAACGCAGTTACCGCCTCTGTTTGTGGGTGGTTCGTTTATTGTAACAAATGGCGGAACCACATTTTGCCATTATACGCGATCTTGTCTCGGGGAAATATCTGATATATTCCCAATCGGTAATCACATTATTGCCTTTTATGGATAATACTATAAAAATATATTGATACAGCTCGTCCCTTGCGTCATATCTATGGTCTTGTAATTAGTTGTTTATGGCTAAAATAGTAAAAGCGGTAATAATATTGATTAAATTTCAAAATACTGTGTTTAAAATTTTAAAATATATTATACGTAATCTCTCATACATAATAAATTCGCACAATTTTCTCGTTGAATATTATTGAAAAAATATGTAAAAGTTGCATAAAAGTTTATTAATTTATGAGCTATACGTGTGCACAACAATAAAACAATATAGAGACAACAATACAAATTAAAAGTACAATAGTAGAACTAAAATGTATAACATTTGAGATATGCAGGAGATTTTTTCTCTATTCAATTTAAAGTATGACATATGTTTAAAATGCGAAACATTCAGCGGAACAAAATACACGAAACACAAATAAATGTCAAATTACTTAAAAAATGCACATAATAATTCTTAATATCAATAATTATATACAAGCATTATGTATAATTAAACAAGCATTAATTATTATGTTTACTGTCATTCAGTTTCTGAATTACTATTAATCTGATTAGAGAATCGCGAAAGTGTAGTATTACCAGATGTTCTTCTAACATTCATCCAATTTGGTATTTTCTTTCTGTCTTTGGTACCTCCTGATAATCTCATATTAAAATTATCTTCCATTTCAGAATTATCAGTTTCATATACAGATGAATATACATTTGACTTTACACTGCTGTCTGTCTGAAAATGTAAAAGATGTAGAATATTATATGTGAGATCTCTTTTCGCAATTATTAAATTTTCCAACTTTACGTGTATGCTAATAATAAACAACTTTTAATTTAATTAAAAAGCTCTCTTGAAAACTCTATTATAACAATTAGACATTATACGTTAATTGCACACCCTATCTGTAATTAAAAAGTACTTTGTATTATGTGCAAACGGACCTGAGAAGATTCGTTATCAACGAATTTAATGCTAATGTCATCATTGGAAAAAGTTGTGGAATTTTCTCTTGGAACTGACGAAACATTTAATATCTCCGAACTAGTGCGTTTAGGCACGAAATTGGAACTGCTTGCGAAACTATTTTCGGCTTCATGATCTTTCAAGGTTTCTTCTAACTGTTTTTGATTCTCAGTTAAAGATCTTTCCAAGTTATTTGGACTGTTCGCAGTTTCAAAGCATTTGTCCTTCTCTTCGATTTCATTTTGAAAATATTTCATTAAAATCTCATATCTTTTTATTGAAGCATCTTTATTAGTTTTAAGTAGAGTTATTTCTAATTCTTTATGCTCCAGTTGCGTCTTTAAACGAGTTATTTCATCCTGGCTGTCGCTGTAAGTCTTGCAAATTTCGTTCAGGAGCGTTGTATTATTTTCTTGATCTGACAACCGGGATTTCAAATTATGAATTTTCGCTTTCATGGTGTTCTTCATATTTTTACGCAAATCTTTGCAACAATGCAGATCTTCCTTAATCGAACCGATACTTTCGTCCGCTTCGGTAATTTGCTCACTCAGATTTCTCGCTTTCTCATTGTTTGCAACGTTCAGATCTGCTATATTACGTACTTCACTTTTCAACAAGATAATTTCGCTCTCTCTTTCTGTTATCATCATTGTTAATTTCTTCAGTTTATCCTCGAGAGTCAATTGGGTCTCAGAACATTCATACAACTGCCTGTAAAGCTCTTTCTTGTCTTTCTGACATCTGTTCACAATCATCTCAAAATCATATATCTTTTGAAACAATTCGTAGTCTTTCGCAAACTCATATTGCATCTCAGCAATCCTTCTATTGAGCTCGTTTATCTGCAGAGTCTTTTGTAACAATTCTTCTTCTAAATTTTCGATTTTTGGGAAGTGTTCATTTGCGCATTTATTAAACGCTTTTCTCAGCCGGTCGTTCAACAAAGATAATTTATTTTCAAAGGTTCTAGATTTCTTTATGTATCTTTCTAAGCATATGAAAATTCGATTTTCATTTTCTTCTTTGACTAACAGTTTGCGGTTCAGATCATGAATCTCACGTTCATATTCTTGTACTTCTATCATTTTGAATGTATCATCGTCTTTGATTGCAATTTCAGTCTCCTCTTCAGTCAGTCGTTCCAGTGTTTTCTCTTTGTGTAGCGTTTGATATTCGTTCGTATCAGTCTCTTCATTTAATACATAAATCACATCCCGAATAGTTTCCAAGTCCTGAGACAATTCAGCAACATGTACCGTCTCTTGATAATTCCATTTATTCAAATCTGCGCTATCTTTGAGTTGTTCAATGTTTTTTTCCATTGCATTCTGACTGTTCTCATCGATGACACAAGTTTGTAGGCACTTGTCTTCGTTTTCGGGGGTACTTGCGGGATCACTTACGCTAGATCTTCGTAATTCACTACTTACTCCCGAGTCATCTTTGCTACTTTTGTCACTCGATCTAGAACCACCACAATCCATACTGCCACTACTTTCGAAGAAACTTTTGCGATCAACGCTTGATACGTTCGAGAGTTTCTTGTTCGTTGATTCGACGTCATTCGTAAACAATGTTGAAACAACGATCCAGTCGTTAAACTCGTTTTGTTCAATTATGGTTGAATTCATGCACATCCGTGAAGGACTTTTCTCTACAAATCTACTATCCTGAATAGAACTTTCTGCTGTATAATTTTCAAATAAAATATTTGTTGATTGGTCACATTTTTTATCACTTTTACTGTCATTTTTTGTATCATTCAAGCACTGTCGAACTTCAGCAAGCTGTCTTTCTTGTAACTGTGTACGATGCTGCAGTTTGACGATACAAGCTTCTTTCCGTAAAAGTTCCTTCTCCAATTCTTTTATTTTGTTCAAAGTATTATTCAAAGAATACTCCGATTTTGATAATTTCTGTTTTACAGAAGCAATTTCAGCGACTTCGTTTTCTACTACACGGTTATATTCGTTCATCTCTTCGAGTTTCTTCTCGGTACTTTTTACTTTTTCATCCATTAACCGTTCCAGATTGTTCATGAGACAATCAGCATCATCCTCGATGTTTTCATTGTTGCCACCCCACTTACGGATTCTAGCTCGCGTGAGCTGTCGAAAGTTTTTCAATTCTTCCGTTACTAAGGCTAATTCGAAACTATATTTGTTCTTTTCGCAGAGGATCGTCTTGTTCTCCTTCCTCAATTTCTTCATCGCTTCTTTCAGAACTATCACCTTGGAAGTGACCTGTGCATTCTCAGCTTTGAGCTCTTCGTAGAGTGTATGATTATCCTCGATGTAATCACCGCTGTTTCCTCGCTTTCTCTTTTTACGCTGGTTTAGATTATCGATGCGTTCCTTGTAAAAGCTTTCGACCTGTTTGATAGACCATTTTAATAGATCCTCTCTCTCAGTTTCGGTCTTCTTAGTATTCTCTTTGTAGGTTCCTTCCAACTCTTCTATCATATGTAAATAATGATCGGCTAGTTGTTGTCGAATAGAGTATTCGCAATTTAACATATCACTTTTTACAGTTTCTAATTCTTGCTTTAATCTTCTATTCTGCTCTCGTATATTTCTACACTCTAACGAATCGGCACAGCCAATTGTTTCTGCAATCTCACATGGGCTTTGACAATTAGATGATGACGTGATAGTGTTATCATCACATGTTTCGAGATCACGGATAGTTTCTTCAAATTCACAAATTTCTTTGCATTCGTTATGATAATTAGTTAGCTTTCTAACTGTACAACAAAAATTTAAAATGCTCTGTGTTTCATCAAACAGATTTGGCTTAAAAGCGATATTCACTATAACACTCAGATTTTCTTCACCTGAGAGAGCTCGTTGACATATTCTTGTTAAATTTGACTGGCGAAATGGCGCCATTCGATTCTGACTCACAGCTTTGAAGCATCTATCAAGTACCAACAGGCTGTTGTTGATGCTACTTGCTTCGCGCATGTGTGATTTTTCGAATTGTGTAGAACCAGCCAGATCGCAAAAAGTCAAAGTACTAAGCACCACTTCCTCCGCTGCATGATCCTTCCGATACTTCAGTAATTCCATCGTGAAAATAGTATGCGATCGAGACCTCTCCGATCCTGTCTTCGTAACACTTATTTTCGATTGGCCCGCTATGAGAATCTGACAGGCTTCCAGCGCAGTTAAGGCATGCATCTTTTGCAAACCGCAAACAGCTCGCCCTTCAGCGTTCATATACAATTTCAACGAGGAACGTATATCCGCGTCGTCCAACAGATCGTAAACATTTCCATTGTGAATCTCCACGAAGGACAGCCAGACGGCGTACATTGACTCGCTATCGTACTCTTCGGATTTATCAGGATTTCTCGGCTGTAAGTTCTCCAAAAATTTTCTGGCCTCTGCAGATGTCTGCTTCAAGTTTGTTGATAGTCCTTCTAATACTCGCATCTTTCGTTGCATCTCCGAAGCTCGCGCGGTCTCATTCAAACAGAGCACAGCGTCCTGTGTCGGTTTGTACCACGGCGCTATAGTGCAGTTTATCGCTGAAAATACAAGCTCGATACTGCGCGTTATTATACCGGGCGATGAGGACGTGCCGAACAGCGTGTAAGTCTTCCCAGAATCCCTCATGCCGTAAGTCATGATGGTCGAACTTTTACCACTGAGAAACTCCACGACTCGATGTTTTATGGATCCCTCGAACATCTCCGCTTGTGAAGTTTTTGATCCAAAGATCTTCGTAAAGACATGCCGCTTGCCTTCGGCCTCGCTCGATTTCGCGCATCTCGAATTTCGAGCGAATTTATCTTCAAACGGCAGAAACGTTAAAAGAGTTCTCGTGTCGAGTACGATGTAATTCTTTTGAAGTACCGATGCTGGTTTTATCCTAAGATACATCTCGACACTCGGAGCGGATATTTTCGAAGCTCGTCTTGATTGCGCATTAGATGTCTTCTTATTGCATTGCAATGGAAAGAAATAGTTCATTTTGACTTCCTGCGTGCAACTCTTTGCGAACGTGTCAGGGCGTTTCGAGAAATTTTTTCTGGTTGGCGTCATACTGAGTTTCGATACAAGTCAAAATGAGCAATAAAATGATGGACTGATATGTTCCAAAAATTACAAAATGAATACTTGTCTAATTATTAGAGAGGTTATTTTACGTCCATGTTTCGCGGTATTTCTGGAAAATTAAACATTATTGTTTCAGATGTATAACAATATGAATTAATTTGTGAATAGAAATTTGCTTACTTTGAAGAGCTTTACATATTCTTCGGAGAATTTTCATAGGACGCCTTCAATTTTATGATACAACTCTCGCGAATGTTAATACCACGATCTTCGACATCGTGTCTTTTTATTCCTGAACTATGTTCAAGTTTAGCAATTAAGAGTTACATTCATGATGTAAGAAGACGAGGTTGTATTCACGTAGGTAAGAGCACGGATAGGTTAGACGTGATAACTGCTATAAAATTATAAAACATTTCACTATCATCTTGGTTTCTATATGCATGTGTCGACGTACGACAAATGACGAGCGCATGACAAAAAGATGCTCGCTTGATGGAGACTCAAGGAAATCAAGTATTAATTATACCTAAATAAATATTTTAGTAACTATAATAAAATGAGATTGTAATAAAAATTACGTTAGTATAATAAAATGCCGTTCCGTAATAATTCGCCAGTTGCACCGTTCAAAGAAGTATCTAACTTCGTCGCTAATATGCATGTCGTAATTTATTCGAGGAGACACATTTCCTCTTTCGAAGCCATTCATCTGTCGCCAAGACACGCTAACGCGTGGTCCGTGACCGCGAAGCGGGAACGCAGACGAACTTGCAGAAATTTGGCGATGACATCCGCGATACATACGGCAAAACGCGCAGACGATAAAGGAACGTCGCGAAGGAGGAGGAGGAGGAGGAGGAGGAGGAATCCTCCTGCAACCGCCTCGAAATATCTTCAAAGACGAGCAAGCAGCAATTTATATACGCGTGTCGCTCGGCTCATTAAACGCAGCCAATCAAAGCCGAAGCTAATAGCGGCCACGGCGCGTATGGCGTGTCCCAGGATGGGACGCGCGATGCGCGAAATCCCGCCGTAATCTCGGCATCGGAATCGGCATCGTGGGGCACAAGTCCGCCACTGTACCGTCGTGCACCGGCCTGACCGCCGAATGCGGTCCGAGCGTCGTCGGATCGGCGCGGTGCCTTTCAAGCCACAATCGACCCCTTGTATCGACAGTGCGGCAGCCGCCTCCGCCCTTGCGGCCCTTCCGCCGTTAGTGCAGTCCTTCTGCTGAGATTTCGCTTTTCGTCTTAGCCGCTCCCTCGGATGTATATCGCTTCATCGCACGCGCGCGGTCTTCAACCGTGTCTCTCTTGTGCTGGATTAAAGCTTGCCGCTGCGCCACGGTGGTCCTTCCGACTTTCTTCGTTAATACATAGAATTTTGTGTATTAACAGATATTCTTCGGTAATTGAAAATGACGTGTCGAGTAATAATTGACATGCTTCTGTGAGAAGTGTTGGGATTCGCTATAATTGCTTTGTGTTATCTCATTAACCGGATTAATTTAGCACCAAAAAATTCTATTACGTTACAACGTTCCAACAATACTGCAGTAATATTGCAAACGTTGCTGCAATGATTATTTTGCCTTGCTTACGAATCTCTGTCTTCACTCGTCTCCTACTTGGCTATTTTGAATTTGACGACGCTGTGATACAGAATTTTTGTAGTAAACTTATAGGGAGCCTGAATTGTGGCATCGTGTATCGAGACAAAACTTCGTCCACAGAAAACCATAACGGAGACTCGAGGGATCTTAAGTATTTACGTCATAATAGACACATCACTTTTGATCTACGGCGTAACTCGCGATACGGTCCAACGTGCCGGTCGTAAAAACCTCGAAGAAGAAGAAAGAGAAGAGCGGGAAGAAACAAGAAGAAAGGGGAGGTCCTCTCCTTTACGGCGAGAGGAAGAACGCGTGAGCTTCGATATATAGGCGCGCTCATATATAAGATGTAGCTGGTGTATGAAAAATAACAGCCGTTGTGCCTCGCCCCCTCTCTATATCGGGCGTTAATGTCTTCACGGTGGATTGATGTTCTGCCTTTATGGGTTATTTATTTAATACTGACAAATTTCACCCGATGCCCACCCCCTCTGCCACTGGTGGCCCCGCCGACCATCGCCGGCTGCTTCTTTTATGGCGCTTTTGATAGCGTTGAAGAACGAAAACGGTACTCGGCACTAATGATTCGACCATTCGACAGAGAAGAGAATCTCGATACGAATGTGAACTATAGAAATGCGCGCTTGAAGCTTCTGTGAATCGATTCATGTTTTATTTTGCTTAGTATTGTTCTTTAAATATATAATATTTTCTACTTCTAATGTCATTCCGAGAGAATATAAATAAAAAAAGAAATATAACATCTATATGTGCTATGTGAATAAATAATGCGCTATTCTTGACTATATGAATCTTTAGTAACTTCTTTTTTTAGTGGGACACAAACAACCACCGTAATATCACGACATGGAAAGGATTACGCTTTTCTTTCTTCTTAAGTCGGATTTAATTCCGTAAAAAAAAATTTCAGAAACTCTGGCTTTGTATAAAACAATGTAACTATAAAACGAACTTTTCTATATAAAATACTGCAACTTTAATACAATTAACCGCGTAATAATCGATCGCATACTTTTTTCTTGCTATTATTATTATTTATAGATCCTATTCAGTCACCACTATATTATTTCAGATTATGACGTAAAAATAAAAAAAATACATAAAAGAATTCTCACAAAATATAAATTGATATGACGATATGTTTCAATAAAATAACGCAATCGAAAAAATTAACTTATAAAATACATCGAAAACTTTTCTTTTAATTTCATTAATTGATAAATAATAATATATCTAAAACGAATTATTATGCGTAACAAAAAACAAAATAAGCTGTATTTTATAGCTATGACGCATTGTAAAATTAATAATATATAGAAATAAACATAATTTTTAAAATTTGTTTCCAAAACGAAAAGATAGTTTTCAATGTATTTTATAATCTATTTATATTGATTGTAAATGTTATTTTATTGAAAAACATTTCTATTGAATTTGCAAGAATTTTTATGATGTGTTTTCCCACTTCTAACGTCACAATTTCAGACGGTATATTAAATTATAGAAGCCTTAATTACTCCGAATATACGTATAATTAGTATAATGCCAATATTCGTTCGAGCAATTCATAGCAGCAATACAATTGACGGTACTCGATAGAATTGATCGGTCTGTATCGATAAGTTTTATTACATACGCGGAGTATGTATGCCCGGAGGACGTGTGTGTCGATGCGTGTTTCATAGCAGCTGCCGGACTCGCGCGGCGGCGCGTAAGGAAGAATGATGATGATGACGACCACGACGACGGTCGCATGCGAGCCGAAGAGGGGAAAGACTACACCGCGCGTGTTTCAAATCAACTCAAATAATAATGACGAGTTATAAATGCCAGTAGACGGCTAACCGGCCCAGACTGATCCCGGGTTAAGATACGTCTCCGCGCATCTCTTTTGACGCGAAGTCATGTTTCCGCGACTTGACGTAACGCGGCGTATATCGGCTGCGCTCTTCACGTCAAGGTCACGCAACGGGAATACATTGTCGTAATACATTATCGGTACTGAATAAGCCTGACAACGTTAGATTTAAGATACGCGCACATTTATTTTTTTTGTTTTGTTCCCCATCGGCCTCGATGACTGCTGCATGCAACGCGTGCAATTTATTATAAGGATTAATAGTCATTACACTTGCACATATAAAAATAATCAATTCGGGATAGATGCATTGCAAGTAGCGCGCGCGCGCGCGCACGTGTTGATCGAGACGAAAAAGTTCAAAATAGACGTGGTACTGCATTATTAAAACGAATCGCCAATTGTAGTCAGCCTGCGGTAATTAGATGCAGCGATGTACCGAGTGAATTATGGCCTGATAATTGCAGGGCAGACGCGCACAACGTTACTGTATAATGTTAACGATTGTCTATGTATCTTCGTGATGATCGTGATCAATGAAACGGGTAAAATTCTCATAAATATCGGTAGAATACGCGTACTTACATATGTTGCCACGCGGATCACGCGCGCATGCATTCCCGATGCGACAAGTGTGATTCCCGGATACCTGATTACATCGTAAACATAAAATTGCACGTGCTTTTGCATTACCTGCCATCAAAGTTGCTCTTACCGAACGGATAATATTCGCATTACCGTCACTTTCCGAGTTAATAACGGTCGACTTGCGGACCAATTAAGACACATCGCCAAGCACATGATCGAAGGGGCCTTTAGTGACAGTTGGCGTCATTAAGGCGACGGCCATGCGAGGGCCCCGTATTCGTTTTTAAACAATTTTATAGCACGAGAAGCGATCCCTATCGCTGCGTATCATCTCTGTGAGATCATCGGTGACCATCGTTGTAAGCGAGCGTCATTTCCGCTCGAACCCACGGCTGGATTATTGCGATCATCAAACATCTGTCTGTATGAACTAACGCGATCGTACTTCGATCGATTTTGATCGAAACTTGGGTGAATGCAGACAGTTGTACGAATATTTTTATGGATGTTTATTTCAAATAATATTACAATACTTATAAGTATCGATTAAATACTTAAAAACGTATTATTCTTAATGAAAACTGTACTTAAAGTATATAATGTTTTTAATTAAAAAAAGAAGAAAGTAAGACCATATATATATAGATAATTAGTAAATTATAATCAAAATATTCTTATAGTGATTCTTTTAACTTTTAGATTAATTCGATACTGTGTATATCTAATTTTGTGTTTTATTATCTATTTAATTAATTTATTCGTTTTGATTACATTTAAAAATGGAATACATTATAAAACGGAATTGTTAAAATCGTTTTATTGTAATCTCCGTAATGTATACTTAATTTTATTATCTTTCAATAAATCCTTTCAAAATCCATAGTGATACTTCATTTTCTTGCGACTAGGAGCCAAAAGATCCATCATAAGCTTCATACAAGAAAAGATGGTTGAATTCACGTCTCCAGATATCAGATTCTCAAGCGACTTTGGCCGTTTCGCCTCGAAGATATTAGATTTATCCATTTGTTTGCCGAAAGTCTCATAAATATAAGCTCCCTTTGACGGCATCCCACGGGTCTTATCCGCCGTCGTGATCTCATGGGTGGGCGGATAGATGAGTCCGCGGGGTGCGGTGGTATACGACAGAGGGGTGGGATCGATTCGGTATAGTTCGCCTTCGTACCGGCATCAGTATTCCCAATTAACGAGATCCTTTCATCGGCCATGGAGACAGGACGGGGGAGAGGTTACATTTATAAATATGATGATCGTAAAAGGAGGCATTACCATCGATGAGACGAGGCAGATTTTCCGACGCTTCCTGGAGAAGCAAGAGAGCGAGAAAGACAGAGGAGAGAAAGGGACGAAATTGATGGCGACGCAACGGGACGGGTATGGGAGATCTTACGGATCGTGTCGGGCGTAATCTAAAGGGAATAATTAATGCCCGCTTCATTGGCGTAAGCTTTCACCAATCGCGAAATTTCCAAGCTAATCCTTATGTTAATTAAGAATGCCTCTCGCATCTATTATGCACTATAGATTAATTATTATAAATAGATATACTTTCTGACATACGATTTCATAATTAAAATGCTTCATCTAATTTAATCTTAAAATGTATGAAAATAAATTTAAATTCTTCTTCAGTAAATTTTCCACTTTACGTTATAGTGTTTGCTAAGGGAACGTAACTCATTAAACGTACTTCTCACAATTGCTTATAAATAATTGTTTAATTAATCTCGTGGTACCGGCAGTAGGTTCTAACTTTTGACGGTGTTTGTATAACAACGAATTTCAATGCATGGAACGTCGAGTTAGACGCAAGCAGCTGCACGAAGGCTTATAGGGGCGTCGCTGGAGCTGATCAAAGACGATGAAGCTTCGGGGAGGAAAATTGGTAAAGAGGGACTCTATATACGCGCTACAAGCGTATCCGTCGAACGATTTTACGCGAGACGTGGAAGAACGGGAAGGAGGGGTGACAGCATCAGAACTAATACTCTGTTATATCAGGAGTTAGAGGTGTTAGCGAATTATGTCGTTTACTGGATGTAGTTGGAAGAGAAGAAGGTGGCGAATGTCGCATGTCAAAGAGGAGAGAAAGTAAATTCTTCTCCCATTACTTATCGTCCTTTTAACACAATTAAAAGGGAACAAATAATTATTGAACAATGAGCTATTCGCTACAATTTCATAAAATCAAAACCCTCATGTTTTTAATCAGGTTGATTGAACTGAAAATTGTAAAAATTCAAATATGTTCAAGTTTTTTTTTTTACATTCTCTGTAATTTATTGTGCACTATTGACTCTAGTTTATAAGTGCAACTATGAGTTACGTCCGTATATATTTCTAAATTTTTGGAAGAACGTGCATAGCGCTTGAGAAAACAGAATTGATGCTTCTCGCGGTCGTATTTTCCCTTAATATATATTAAGTGTCGCGCAAATCGAGAGTGGAGAAAAATCGTCGCCAGTGGTGCGTAATGGCCTCAGTCAACCTGCGGCCCACGATCTGTCCACAAATCATCGACGGGCATCCGCCAAATTGTAATCAGTGTTCATTAGCCTGACCAAGCCGCGATTCTACGGGGTTTCTCCCGTGGGGAGATCTTTTCAATAACTCTTGGTCGGTGGTAATTGGTGGCTGGCGATATCTCTCGTAGCTCCACTCCTCGCCTTTTCTTGCTCGGGGTCCTCCACAATGTCGTATATAACAATATCCCTGGCTGTCTCGACCTGACCGCTATAGATAGAGAAACATTAAGTGTCCAGGACACGCACCCACACAGACGATGTCGCTCGCACATCGTGGAAGAACAACAAGTAATCGACGTGGATATGTCCTGTGACGCACATTGACAACGACCGACCACGACAACGTTCGAGAGAAGAGGACGAAATTCATGTTGGCTACCAATACTCACCCTTCTTCCATTTCATGTCTTCTAGATACCTCAGTTGTTCTCATTTTCTTTCGCTAAAATTAATCTCGTGAAAAAATCGCGAATAGATAGAAAATCACGTCTAAACTTATAGTTAATTTACATATTTAAACGAAGCTTATCAATGTATCTCTTGAAGTGAATCGAGCTTTTTGTATGTATAATATAAACGTTTTCATAATTTAAATATAGTTTGTCCGCGTATCTGTATTTTCTTATTTTTCGTCATGACACGTTGGTATTTATTCTTGTAACAGAAAATTCAGATTCAAGTAGATTTATTTATGAAATAATGTTTAGAAACAAATTATAGATACAAATGGCATATATCTGAGAGCCACTGGTAGAAAAGCGGTGGATCGGAAGGGGATTGCTCGGCCAAGGGGATTGAACAGACGCACATTGGGTCATAAACGTTTATATTGCGCTCAGTACGCCAGTAATGTCGATATTGGCAAGTTATTGACCCCCGCCCCCGTTAAATGTTAGGACAACCTCCGGGTATCAGCAAGACCACCGCAAACGTAGCGTATTTTCGTTAATCCGGGAAAGAGTATCGCTCGGTATACAGCGTAGAAAGTTTAATTGGAAATATCAGGGAAACTGAAAGTGGTGGAGAATAGTGTTGGTAGCGGGTGTCTCGAACTGGCGTATTAAACGAGGGTATTCTCATTGTAACAGCAGTCATATCCGCATTATCGAGGCACTTTTTGTGTGTTTTATTAAAAACAGTAAGGTTCATAATACCCCTCTTCAATGCGATCTTTCTATTAGGATATTTTCAGAAATTAAAAACATATATTTACAAATGTACAAATTTCACAAATAAAATGTATTTACTCTAATTAAATCATTATCTACTTAAAGTATTTAATTATTTTAAAATTATATTAGAATAACATATTTTTAAGAATACATATTATTTAGATATATAGATAAATAATCGTTTCTTCTCATCTTATAAATTTTTCTCTTTCTTTTTTTTTTTATAAAAAAAAGAAAATTTATAAAATCGGAAGCTTCTTGGAGAACATCGAGGCCGAAGGAATTTTCTTTCCAGCGATACTTGCTAGACCCAATCAACTGATATCGCGGGCTTAAGCCTCCCAAGAGCAGCAACTCCTGATACGGTGGTAGTTCGACGATGGTTAGGCGACTTGATCACGAGTTAGTGGTTTGAGATGGCAGCGCGGCCAGGATAGACCGTGGAAGGAAGAGAAGGCCAAGCCGACTTTATGTCGGGACGTAAGCCGGTTATAGGCACTGCCGATGTTATTTGATGGCCAAATGCACTCCACCAGCGCGGAGTGACCTCAGCCTTGCCCGCCTTCTAACCGATCTCTATCGTCCAGCTACTATTTTCCAAGCCACCTTCATCCTGATCTTCCCCTCTATCAGCGTATTAGATGAAGAAAAATTCAGTACGTTATGTTTTATAGAAACACAATGTACATTCTTGGAAGTTTGAGTTATCAGTCTCATAGAATTAATGTTTAAAAATCTCTATACCTATCTACAGATATCATTCATGTACAAGTCATGATATTTACGCAAAAATATATATATATATACTTTGAAACATATTAACCGCTAGATTTAGCGAATGAGATGAATCTTCTTCTATTACTTTTTTCAAGTTTATCATAGAAAAACGACTGAGGAAGAAATGGCAAGCTTTCCACGCGCGAATATTAAAGAGCCATCGATATTCAGGCATCGCGCAAAGGTACAAGAAACGACGCCAGCAGCAATAGAAGGGCAGACAAAGGGAGGCAGAGAAAAGAGAGATCCACCGCCTCCACCTGCCTCTTCTCTCCAGCCTGACTCGCGCTTGGGCGAGCATAAAACGCGCCGCGCGCATTTCCCACCCCCGCGCATTAATACCTAACCGCGCCCGCAAAACTTAATGAATTCTTTAGCGAGATCAAAAAGAACTCCGGTCGGCCGATACGACGAGCGGCGGGAACGGTTTTCTACCTTTTTCTTTTTAAAGCGCGGGGAGCGAAATTGAACGGCGATATTCCCGGTACGGTTTAACGACAACGTACACCTCCGGGCCTCCCTTACTGCATCCCCTACGTTCTCCGTTTCTCTTAACGAGGCACATTCTACCAAACTCTGCGCGGCTCTCCCCGTCTTTTCTGTCGCGTTTACAGCGCGAGGCGCTGGTGCGCTACATTTCATCGATTTTCGAGTTGAAAGTTCCGCGCTATAATTAATGTCAAAAAATTCATTATGATTATCATTGCATATTTAGTATTTCGAAATATTGAAAATTGTATTAATCAACGGTAATTATACAATTGAAATAATTACAATTTATTTTGGAATTGGCACTGATGAAATTTTTTTGAGACCAAAACATAATATTGTTTAACGTTCTCTTAAAAATAAGTCAACTGAAATAGAGACTTTATAGAGATTTTAAATAGAGAAATTTAAAGCTAGCATATAAAATATATTATTTACTTATCATTTACTTTTTCTATACTTAATCCATAAACAAATCTTCGAATGCAACACTAAAATTCAAACGAAATTTATAGCAAAAAATTTGGAACAATTCATTACCGAAAGTCTACGAGATTTAATAAGACAGTGATATGCCAAAATAGCAACACCGAGCAAAGTGAGAAAAGAAATAAAAGAGATGGACAGCGACGTGCCTTCGGTAAGCTTGCACTATTCGAGAGAGAACGGCAACCACCCTGATACCAACTGAATTGCTCGCGACTGCATGTCTTAGGGTGATTGGGAGTTATGACTCCTAAACCGTACTCCTAGGCGTCGGAAGGACTTGACACAGGTCAGATACCGCCTCGTAAAATGTTATGAGAATTAATGTCACCCCTTCCAACCATGCCACCCATCTCCGCGTGCCACCCCCTTCGTCACCCTACACTATCCGAGCATTTCCTCCGACACCAACGACATCACCGGCGTGATGTCCTTTCGGTATAGCCAATTTCGTCGTTACGGTGACCACAACTTTTGTGGCTAATGGAAAAGTCGATACCCGATTGCCCAGCACTGTCCATTAAGACGCGAACGACCAATGGTATGTTAAGATTCGCCTGGCTGTCTTACGATCACCGATCAATCGTGAGATTGCTACGCTTAGTTATTTGTGTGACGTTTATACGTTTATGTAACTTTATGCGTTACGTGTGCGTGTGTGTGTGTGTGTATACATATATATGATTCTAAATTATGGTCAATATTCTCGAATCAATATCTCTGATCTTATAAACGTGTTTCGATATCTTTCTGTAATTCTTATTATTTTTTCAACAAATTTTTTTCTACAATCATTTTTAATAAATTATACGTACAAACTATGTACTCTCATATAATCAAACGTTTATATCAAAGCAATTAATAATTGTTTATATATATAAATATATAATTTAATTAGGTATGTAATAATAATTTACAAATATGCAATAAATCGATCGTTGAATGAAACTTGTATCATCGCAAAATGTTATATTTTATAATTTATATTATAAGTTATGAAACGCTTACAAATTGAGTTCAAATGCATTAACATTTGATAGATACGCGTACGAGCGAGATTATTGGATACGGTTAAAGATTCCATTTTCTGCGTAATTATCTAAAACAAATTAACTTGATGTGTCGTCATGATGCAGGTGCACGACAAACAAAATGTTCGTATTTCTCTTCTCTTCAATTTCTGGTATACGTGAACATTCGAGTATTTGAACGAATATTTCGTAGCCACACATCAATGTCGACAGATGAACCACGGCACTAATTATCATCTCTTTTTTCTTTTATTTTTTTCAATCGGAATATGTCACAACGGACGCTATACGTGACGATATAGTCACGCGTGCGATGCACTTTTCATTTCATATCAACGGACTGCATCCCGCTTCGAGATATAACCGGAACCTTTTAAAATAATGTACTTCCTGAATTTAACAAGTTACTACACAACAAAGTGTATGTATATGTCCACATTTTTATCAAAAACTTGATCAATTATTAATTGAATTATATGAAAATAATTATAAAAACAACTAAGTAAAATTAATTACGATTTCTTTAAATCAAATTCTTACTTTTGAATAAGTTAAAAGAATTATAAAAGAAGAAAGAGATTAGAATTTTGTGTTTTATAATTTCGCTTTTATCAAATGAATATTTTTCATCACATATTTATATACATATATTTCGATCAACAATAACATTTTAATATTTAAATAACTAAAAAATAAATCGTTAAAAATGATCTCTCTTCTATTTATTTAAAATTTTTACTGTTGTATTTTGACCAAAAGTATAACTTTTACAAGTCAATAATAATAGCAATATACTACATCGAAAAAAAAAAATATACAATGTATAACAGTTTGTTTTGCTGTCAAAATTATTCCCGTAAAATCGAAAAGCAAAGCGTCTATCTAACAATACGCGACAACGGGTTCGCATAGACGAGCACTCATGGTAACGTGGCCTCATAAAGACGCTATACATCGGCAATCGCTGGATGAGTGGTTTCTTCCGGTCGCCCACCAGCGTTCCATAGCGTGTGTATATTAGCCGGTGGTGTTGCGGCCGTCAGTTTAGACGATGATTTAGTGGAGGCATTGATTGGGTCGATCAGAGGCCATATCATCTCATTTAAAGCCTTCCATCATCGGTGCCACTATTTATAGAGCGACCTATCGCGCGTTCGTCCGCCTCGGCGACGATGATCGAATCAATTTTCGTCCGCGTTCCTTTCGCGAGATATCCCATACGCGCGTATGTGTCTACATCCGTGTAAATGCTGGCCGCAACAACGATTGAAAGATTGCACGGAAGTCTTCGTAGCGAGAGCTCCGTCCTTTCAATATCGCCTACGCCATTCATACGCCCGAGTGCCCGTCATTAATCGACGCAGACAGTCCGAAACAAACATGTTGTTCGGTGATGCAGAATCATACACGCGTCTTTCGAGTAAAATTAATTTTAGACGAAATAATGAGAGAGAGAGAGAGGTCAAAAACTCTCTAGTCGCTCATTTATAGAGCAAGAGATGCGACAGGACGTGTAAGCAGCACCTTTGTGTCAGCATCGCCAATAAGCATAACAATTCAATGCGAAAAACGGTAAATTACATTTTTTCCCCTATTCCTTTTACGATTTGGAGAGCGGTATCGCAACACGAGCATGCGAACAAGATAGCATGCGTTAGATATTTTAAAATAAATCAAATGAAAAGTATAAAATTTATAAAAATGTATGTAATAATAGTTCTTCTGTGGATAAAGATCCGTTTCCCGTGTCTGCCTCATTCCTCTTTATAAAAGAAGACCATGTATCCTGAAACGTCAGAATTCACAAAAACGGGAGCTGTTGCGGGAATGACGCGTATTCTGTGTCCGCGATTTCCGAGTTACGTAAAATTCATACGAAGAAGAGACCAGCGGCAGATGATATGATTTGTTGCGCGAGAAACGCAGTGTAAAAGACCGCTACGCATGTAATTACGAAAAACATAAATTCTTACCGTACGCTTCGTATCATAATTAAAACGAATGTTTGAAATGTAACACTGCGGTATCATTGAATTATCCATCCTCTGCCGTATTCAAGGGCTCTTATGCTAATTTAATTCTTCTCTGAAAACCAGATTCGGGAAACATACGTGAAAAGCGTGCTTGTTAATAATACGCACGATGAAGCAATTATGTATTCCATATGACGGAAAGAACATTTTTATATGTTTAGGAGCGGTAAGCTCTCATCTTTTTATACGAAAAATGCGTAAACAAACGATAAGAAAAAACTAAATTATCAGAATGGCAAACGCGTATCGCTATAATCAATTATCTTCTTTATGTGTGTTAAGTATATTAACATGTATAAAATTCATATTGGTAATATGTATATAAAATATTATTATATTATTGTAAGAATAAATAAACTAATAGTTAATACTTATGATTATAAAATAAATATTATATATACAAATGTACTTAAATATATTAAACTAAATGTTCGCGAACATACAAAATGTGTTTAATCGGCCCTGAGATTAAATAACCTTTTCCACACCAATTAATTAGTATATTTTGTAAGAGATCGATGACGAAGCCCCACGGAATCGGCAGCCGAGAGAAAAAGTTCAAACAACTGAAACGACCGATGTGGAGCGATGTGGTTGGGCGATGTGGAGAAAGAAAGGATATTGCAGAGAAAGAGGGACAGAGAGAGAGAGAGAACGAGCAATTTAATTAGTATAATAACAAAGCAGTCTAGAGGCTATCGGTATCGGGGACGCAATATCTTTCCATCGAACGGTCACAATGCGGGAGAGGGAGGAGGTATACAGATTACCTCTCTCTTTCCATCCCTAGCTATTTTTCCCTTTCTCTTTAACGGCATCTCTTACCGGCTTCGATGTTTTTGAATTAGCGCGGCAATGATTTTTCACAGCGAGACAAAGCGTTCCTCGGCCACGCTTTAATCAATATACGCGTCTCTGGTGCGCACACCGCGAGAGAGCTTCCCCTATTGTGCCCCCTCGGCTTTGGGTCTCGATAAAAATTAATATTAGAACCCGTGTTTCTTCGCACAGAAAATATGCCGCGCACCCTTCGTGTAATAGGAAGCATTGTTTCTATATTGGCTCTCACGTATCAGCCTCGGATCAATCGACCTGTAATATCGTCGCCCATTGACGGTCGCTGAGAAATTATTCGAATCAGTTCTTTGATGTCGATTTACAATTAATTCATTTTTCACATACATAAATAGTCGTATAGTACACGCGTGTTTTAGCTCATGTGTAAGTTGCGAAATATGTCTGCGCATAAACGCATCGTAAGTGACAGAAGCGTTATTTCGTTATAATTTCATTTACCATATAGTAAAAATAATATTATACTGCGAGAGTAAATAGTTTGCGTGAAAAAATAATTCGCTAAAAAATGTAAGTAAATAAAATTGTAACGAATAAGTTGATTAAAAATGATAGACAACAATCAATCAGAAGGGAACCCATTATCATGAACATTATCACGGTTATATTTGATAGAGACTAAAATGATTCTTCTGAAAAGATGAGAGATTATCGTGGGGATATTCATTCGATGAAGCAGACATCTCCTCACCGATACGTCGCTTGTCGCTCGTGAAAAGCACAATCGCGATTTCGATTAATCTTTGAACCGGTTGTAAGGGCCGACGCGAGATTGTCTTCCCTTGTAAGGGAATAGCGGTAGGGACTCGATATTCCAGCCTCGTCGCTCAGGTTTCCCGGCGCGGAATTATTTCCGAGGGGTAGCGGCGAGAATTAAGGCTTCTTGCGGCATAAAAAATCTGTGTAATCAATTATCGAACCTTTTACCCCATATTTCACGGCCAATGAGTCGCCACCCCGCCGGCGTCTTTAAGCAGGCGAGAGACTTACCGACCCTCTCCCTCGGTACTTTTTAGCTGCGATCCTTGGTCCTTCCTCCTCGCGGTCTCACCCTTATCTTACTCCTGCTTCTCCGTTTTGGCTCTTCGGCAAGGAGAGGAATAGCCGAGTCTTTGTTTGAGATATCAAATATTTATTTTCTTAAATAACGTAAGAAGACCGGTAGGGCGGATCATCAGTATTTTTTGTCTTAATAAATTATCAACGATTATTGGCCGCGTTTGCCTAAGCAAGGCGATTTCTTTTTCTTCTTAATCTCTCTCCCTCTCTCTCTCTCTCTCTCTCTCTCTCTCTCTGCGAGAGTTTTGAACCCCCTTGATAATGCTTTGCGGTTAAGTCAGACAAAATCGATGTAGCTGTTTGTGAAACAATTGTGAAACAAATCGGTGTGTTAAAGTATACGTTGGAAATTCTTTTAAATAAATAATAGAATCAAGCAGTTTTCGTATAAAAATGCAGTAGAAGGAATTTCATTCGATAGTTATAATAGATACGCGTATTATACATATCCTGGTTAAAATAAAGTATACTAGATACTTCTGGAAAAAAGGAGAAACGTTTCATGCAGAACAATGTAATTTGAATTCGCTAAAAACGCAAAGAATTAATTTTACGGGCAAGTACACCATTTTTTAATTATCATACGGCAACACTCGTGGGAAATTACTGTACGAACAAAATATGAATATTTTTGAAGCCATTTGGAGAAATTTCCAAACCCATCGGTTAACATCTCGTCTGCTAATTATTCACCAGGCAGTCGCGCGTTACTTGGCCGCTTGAGAAAGCCTTATCGAAGTGCAGAAGGATATATACTATATAAAGGGTGACGGCGAGAATGACGAAGGATACGCCCTTTGACATGGCATTGATGTAATATTAATATAAACGGGCGAAACTCAAAGGGCATACGCCTTGGTAACGAGTTCTTGTTCACGCGCACACAAATGTGTCACGACGCACGACAATAAAATAAACAACAAAGAAATTTTAACAGAAAGGTCGTAGAATGGCAGTAAAGTAACTAATTTATTCTTTGATTAAATTAATATTAAAAAGAATAAAATTAATCTGTATATATAATTTCCATTGAAAAAGAGACATAGGTATATTATAAAATTATTGTATAAAAGAGACAATAATTTTATTCGCGACAAAGTAGTTTTTAAGTTCTAGATCAAAATTTGAGAGTGCAATTGTATTTCTGTTGGTGTACTTAATTAGAATTGACTCATCGTCAAAGTTGTAAAGATATCGTGCTTCCTGTTTCATTTTTTTTTTTTTAAGATGGCTTTCCGTTCGATGATGCAAAGCAAGTAGGAAAGCAAACGTTATGACCCCAACTGAGGAGAGAGCCAGCAGCCGTGGCGCGCGTGCACAACACGTGTGCGTACACGCGTGCGGTCTGGGAAAATGAGCGTCGAAGTGCCAGACGAAAACTATGAAAAAAATTCAGCGTATACAGAACGTTCTGCGTTTCGCCGTGAGCGGATTTTCCAACCTGCGAGAGGTTGGAAGAGGGTAGTGAGAGGGGTCGGCTACGAGAAACGACAACGTAGACGATGTTGACGACGACGACAACGACGGCGAGGACGATAGAGGGACTAAAAGGCACTTCTAATGGCATTGTGCGCGTTCAAACAAACACGTGGAATGCTTAGCTGTTTTTAAAACTGCGGTAAAGTCTCTATCCTAGCTTACGCGCTTTTATTCACTTCTTGTCGCTCCTCCCGTTTTTCAGCTACAAGGAAAAAAAAAACGGTTTTGTTAAAGTATCTAAAAATTTAGCTGGATACAGATCTAAAAATAACTTTGCTGGATATAAAACTAACGTAGGACGCTCAAGCTGGTTGCTAAAATGTCAAAACTTTTTGCAGCATTACTTATCATCATCACTTGAGCTTCTTATATAATTATTCTTACATAACTATTCTGATAATTCATCAAAATTATTTTTAAATCTGTCTGCCAACATTTTTAGATATAATACTTCAGTAAAATTGTTCTTTCCATGTAGATGTGAAATATTAATGTGTATTAATATCAGATCACGTGATTTATATTATAATTGCGATTAATCAAGTCGACTGAATGCAATAATTGTGATTTTAAAATTTATATAATATCAATACATGAAAACAAATATTTCAGAATATAATTTTAAAATGAATTTAAAATAATTATTTATATTAATAGAACAATAAATAATGGAAAAAGAAAAACTTCTCTATTTAAAATTTGGCCGATTGAAGGCTATCGATAAATGTACAAAAGCATAACGTTCTGTCTCGCTTCTTGCGTCGACTTCTGTACACAAAGCACCAGCCATACAGTCTTTTCATTAATGCCTGAATGAATAAATGCCACTGTGCCCCTCCCCTGAATTCTTAATGCAGCAAGCTTGCTGAAAGTACTCCCGGGCCTTCAAAATATCTTTAAGAAGTTTAAAGTCTTCCCTCGATAGCATGTAAATATTGCATGTAAAGCGCGACATCAAAGAGATTCTTCTACGGTATAATGCTTTAAATTTCGGCACAAGGAGAGATTAAACAACAACGTGCGGAGCTAAACAATCTTAAAATGTCTATCAAGAAAATGTATTCGTCTTCTACGTTTAAGGATTAATATTTCATTAAGAGAATTCTATTGATTAAAAATATTTATATCACAATTTTAAGGAAAGAAAATATGCATACATATATTGGGAAAATTACATTTTACCAAATTATTCAATATTAAAAATAGGTAAAGATAAAAATCAAAGAAAACAATATAATACGTTTGCTGTAAATAAAATTATTTTAAAATTCGCGTATATATACTATGTCCGTAATAATTATAAATTCTGTAATATCTTCAAAAGATCGAGCAATTCCACACATAGTTTTCCCGAGTTTGCATAGTCACTCGTCACGCATAATCACTCTGAGTATCTGCAGGATAACGTTCAAGTATATCGCAGTAGAGAGAAGGTTAACGGAGGACAGCGAAGAGAGGACATCGTTCATCCAGCAAGAACTGGGTTCGACGCTCGCCAAAGAGACCGCAGAATCTGTACTAGCCTCTCTACCAGGACGTTCCTGAAAACTTTGTTACATTTTTGGTCGAGTCCGCATATGCGATACGACGAGTAAGTGGATCAAAGGGACACAGGAAAATTCCGGGATGACAGAAGGAAGGAGAGAGGAAAAGAGAGATGTTGAAAATTGGCGCGGACTCTCCTATTGCTCTATCTTTGAGTACTTCGTCGTATTTTCTTTCAATGTCGTGACGAAAAAACCTTTCCAAAGTTCTTCAGAATGCCAGGAACAAAGAGAATACGGAACGAGTATGGCAGGCAATACACAGAGTGAAAAGTGGATCGGAATTGGTGGTGGAAAATTTAAGTTAGATATAGAGATATAATTAATTGTTTGATGATTAAATAAATGAAAATAGAAGTAAAATTATATTTAAAAAATTGTGCTGTAATTATGAATACGAAAAAAATTTATAATATTATCTTTCTTAATATATTCTAGTAATTTTTCCTCTGTTCAAACAAAAAACGCTACATATTTAAAGAAAATGAGTTTCTATCATACATATAAAGAAACATGTTACATCTAAAGAGAATTTAAATTTCTTATATTGTCGAAATCTAAATTTTAAGCATCACTGAGTGCTACAACTCTTCTTTGTCATCGCAAAAAATTTCTAAAGCATTCTGAAAAAAAAAATTAGTGTTTCGTGGAGGACGGCTAGAGTTTGTGGTAACAGAGCATCAAAGTTATGCACTGTGCATAGAAATGACATGCATGTGTGCTTCTTACAGAAAAATGAATTGTATGCTATGTAAGAGAAAGAAAAAAGTAGAAAATGAGAGAGAGAGAGAGAGAGAGAGAGAGAGAGAAGGGGGTAGGGAGGAAAGGAGGGAGGGAGATGCCCCTAACGTGAGTCGCTCGCGCTAAAACCACGTTTAAAACAAAGGGTGCCGGCGGCGAATTAAGAACGATATTTTAACGCTCGACTTAATTGCATTAAATTGCAAGTGAGAAAGAGAGTTAACAGCGAAGAGAGCTATGAAAAAAATGTATGAACGTGCAAAGCCAAAAGGGATGAGAAGAGTGGCGAGAGAATCTAAAGAAAGCGACCCTTCTAATCCTCGTGATTGGATATACGCGATTACACGTGAGATACATCGTATTCCGCGTATTCCCTAATACTCTATATTCTGAGAACGTTGAAAAGAGAGGAATAGGCTTTTAGAATTGTTAATTGAATTAAGATGAAATATTACAAAAAAGATTAAGTCTTTTTTTCGGTATAAATTCATATATATTTGTATATATATTTGAAGAGTATCTAATATTCATAATTATAATATGAAGAAAATAAATAAGATCATTTAACATTTATTAAATAGTAACGTTATATAATATAATTAAGTAATTATGTTTCAGATAACGATCTCAAGAAATAGATATCACAATAATAACACAACGTAAATTACAAATTAAATCAGCATTTCACATCAAAACACGCATACATATATGTGTATATTTATATTTATACATATATGCATATTACTTATACACATCAACTGTAATTTTGAAAGTACATTATTTAATTTTACAGCTTTTCGTGATAGATCGAAAAAAATTGCGAATACTTAAATCTATAAATTATACAATAAAGAATCATTACATGATAAGTTTATAAAATAATTATATGAAAGCTCGTGTTACAAACAAATCTTTAACAAGACTATGTTTTTTTGTGAAATACGTCGTACTTTACTCAGTAACATTCACCTTGAAGAGTCTTGCGTTTATTACTAGAAAGTATAAGAAACTGAAATCAGATCAGACATGTGTCTCTATATATCTAGTTTATCTAATAGATATAGAAAAGTAAATTCTAAGTTCTATGAGTTACATCATCGGTTTTGCAAACTAAACTCTCACCTAAAGTTGAATCATGAGCTTCATAAACTTTATTCTCAGCAGAAACCAAATTCTCAGTTTTGCAGATTAGATTCTCAGGAGAACCTGAACTCTCAGACTTGTAAACAACTATATTCGAAACGTTCGACACCTCGCGATGAATTTTTTGATGATTTTCTAAAGTGAGAATACTTCTGAAATACTTGCCGCATTTCACACAGTAAAGATTACACTTCTCATGACTCTTGCGGTGCTTGTTGAGTAGATCCTTACGCGTGAACGTCTTGTTGCACATCGTGCAGGAGAACTTGTCGGGGTTCACGTGGAGAACGTTGTGCCTCGTCAAGTTGTCCAGCCTCGTGTACTTCTTGGTACAAATGTCACAGGTGAACTTAGTCCTGTCGGAGTGACATCTCTGATGGTACTTCAAGTATCTCTTCTCAGCGAATGTTTTTTTGCAGGCGCAGCAGACGATCTGATTGCTTTCGTTCTTCTTCGCATCCATATGATTTGTCAATTCTTCACACGTCACGAATTCCTCCTTACAAAAGATGCAAACAAATTTCTTTGGCTGTTTGTTCCTTTGTATATTCTTTATAAAGTTTGGATCAGTCATAATCTTATACAAGAAGGAATCTTTCAATTTGTCCTCTGGCTCGGCGGAGGTATCCGTCGTGACGTCGTCAATACGATTGGAAGGATTATCCTTTGTTGATAGATTCATGACCTCCACGTTATTGTTGTCATCGTTAATCAACGATAGTGACGTACTGGTGGATGAAGAGGTCATCCCGTTGTTCGGACTAGTAAACGTCGTGATTGGAATAAGAATATTTGAAGGTGATGCGTATGCCTGTTAAATAAGATTTAAATGAAATCTGTCTTAGTACTGGAAAAATGAAGATCAGACATACTAAAATCATACATCAAATTTTTATATTCATGTACATGAAATTTCTTAAGTAATCTAATCGCGCAATTGTATATTTTTCTCATAGTTATTGGAAAGTTTCAATAATTAAATAAAAATTATAATGTTATAATGTATAATAGGATAGAAACTGTCACATAATTATTTACCTGACATGAATCTCGAACTATCGTACCTATAGAATCATAATCTTTTTCAATATCCGCGTCATTTTCCTCTGAAGAGCTTCTTGACGCAGATGTAATCGTAATACGATTTTGGAGCATTCTATGTTTTGGAATTGATTTAATTCTCATATTTATACTGAAAAGATATAAATAATTATAAGATAATTAATTTTAATATTAATTATCTTATTTTGTATTGATATTATTAATTTTACAATAAATAAGAAAATTAAAGAATAATAAATTTCAAATTATATAAAATTGAAAAATATTATACATAACTCTCTATTATAATATTAATCTAACGTTATATTTTAACAGAAAATAACTCTTTAAATTAACAATATCTTTACTAAATTTAAATAATCTTAATAGAAGATAAAATATCTAATATTTATTTTCAAAATACAATAAGAACAATGTTTTTAATTAAAATAACATAAATTTGTACTTACATTTAGAATAAGTAAAGGTAAACGATGATCAAAAGACAGCTTCTCGTTATTATAATTAAAAATCTTACTTAACACTTTTGACACATTATTTCATGGATTCGTATAATCTTCGCAGCACGATATATTCTATATGAAATACCGATCGCGACTGACAAGATTTATCGCTTCTAACTTCGAATTGGCTGTCGCTCGATTGACCTCGGTACGACTTTGATGAGCGATACGACAACAAAAGCCCTAGCGGAGTCGCGGGAATTAGAATCCAAGTTTGCAAACATAGGTATAGTCTCGTATTCGCGGAAATGGATTATTACGGAGGCTACGTTCTTCAAGAATTGTAAATTCTTTCCTATAGACATGCTCTCAAACATATAATGCATGTTTATAGAATCTAGAGATACATATATAACTTCTCTAGTATTAATGTTTTAACAATTACAATATATAATAGCAATCTTGTATAATATGTATAGAACTACTAACACATTTGTTGCGATAACAAATTAATTAACTTCTTAAACAATTTTTCGTTATAATTATTAAAATATATCTATAGTTTATATAACGTTTTGCAATCCCAATATATATATACAGATAAAGTATGATTAAATAATCCTGTACAAACTAATAAAAGTAACAATAAAATTTATGATATGTTATTCGATATAGTTAAATCGAGAGTGTCAACATAGGTTTTGTATTGATTCTCCATTTATCTAGATTGACCATCTCAATCATATGACCCACAGGAAAAATGGAATATTTTTCCTCTCAGATATACAATATTTTTATAACCAATTTTATTCGTTTCACAGACAAAGAATTAATGTCGTCGCGCCGAACAGAGTAAATCTACAAGATGCTAAAAAAAGATATCGCCATATCGAGATAAAAGAGAGCGTGAAGATAAAAAAAAATGCGAAAGGGTCAAGCATATAATTGGCAAAAAAATATTCTCGCTGTTTGGTACGATATTTCCGTAGCGATCCTTGCACAGTACCGGTCGTTAATACGACATAAGGAGGAGCCAGGGTTAAGCGAGGGTGAAGCGAGGATTTTTAATTGTAGTTCGTCCGATATAACCCCGCTCGCGACCCGTCGGTATTGTCATACCGGGAACGGCGCTTTTCTTTATTTCCCCAGTGGCTGGATGAGGTTATACATTTTTTTAAACTACGGCAATGCCTCCGTCTTCTTATTAGCAAAGCTAATTGGAAATACAAATGGTTATTCACGGTAAGAAGGAGAAGGCTGTGCCGAAGAGTGACTGCGCGGTCGTAGCCGGGGATTTGAAGATAGAAAAAGAGAGAGGCGAAGGGGAAGGCAGTGGTACACTTCTGCGTATTAAGATTGTATTTGCTCCGGATAATTAGGACTTTTTCCCGGCCAATTCGGATGAATAATTGATTTTACTGTTCCCCGCGTCGCTGTCTGGACACGGGGTCCTGTCGCTCTTGGACCTTTTCGAATGACAATCACCCGGAGAAAAATACGGATCTTCGCAATGAAATATTCAATACCTCGACGCAATATTATGCGTTGAGAAGAAAAAACGCAGGGTGCTAAAACGTTCCCAAATACTGTAAGGTATGTAATAACGACAGGTTTAGGCATTTTACTTCTGTAAATCAATAAGTTTTTCGCATAATGTACTATTTTAATAAACATCAAGTTTATATTTGAAATTTATATTTTAATAGACTTTTATATTAAGAATTCGTTTAAAAAAAAAAGAATCCGCGAAAAATGATAATTCCCTAATATTACATTTTTCCATTAAAAAAACAATTTTTTGTAAATCTATAAATAAATGGCTTGATAAAACATCCTGCATAGAAAACTATTCGTCGTAAAAAATGTGGATTGAATTTAATAAGCATTAAATTTCTTTTCTCCGCAAAAATAATATCCTCGTGACTTTTGACGGATCGTAATAAGAAGAGGATGATCGACCGTCTATGAGCGACGAAATTCAACACACAACGAGTATTTTTCACCCCTCTTAGATTTAGATAACGGAAAGTTTCTCGCAATTTTGTCGGTAACGTAAAAGCAACGTCGAATGTCTCGCGAGACATTTTGACATCCAGTACATCACGTCCATTTCCTTCATCTAGTTATATTACGTATACAATATCTGTGTATCGAAGCTGGTTGATCCTGGCAAGTTCCCTTCCACGACGCCGGGCCATACATCATACTGCCTTCTTTATTAAACTCATATTTTTCAAAAAGTCTCACCTTCGCTATCTGGCGCGCCTCCTCTCGCTCGCAACTCGGAAATCAGCCCTGGAAGAACGAAAAATTCATTTGACACTCAAGGATAAGATGAATATGGAAATTTTTATGCTAAAGGTGATTTACGTTCGCGGATGTCATTATTACTTTTTTTTATCATAAATAACATATCCTTCATAGATAAATAAATGTCTTGATATTTGATAAAAATTACATATTTTTATATACTCATGTAATTAATACAAATTTATCCAAGCTTATATTGTAAAATTTGAAAAGTCTGAATGTTCCGTTCGATCAGCTTTGAAAAATTCTTGACAAAATAAATTTTTCACGGTGCAGGTGGAACGAAAAGTATACATATATATATAGGGATTAACGAAAGAATGGCGGAGATCCTTTTAACGAGTCACCCTTCAGAAGATACATCGTACAACGAGTTCGTTGTCTCTTCGTAGCACCAGAAAGTTAGGCCACTTACCTTCGACGCGCGGAGGAGAGATTGGCCGTTTGGCGGGCATAAAGAAGAAAGCCACCCCCTTCAGTTCGCCTTCTAGCGCACCCTTCGCCACCTTACCGTCGCCCGCCCCTCACGGCCCAAAACCGCGGACGGTTATAAAGCATTCTTCCAGTTTATTAGACGGAGACTCACGGGCCTCTCTTTATATTAAGCATGTGCATTATTAATGCGCCGGTATAACCGTAAAATGCTGATGAAAAAAAGTTGCTGAGCCCCGCGGGTGTTTCTTCTGCGGCAAAAGGCAAAAGAAGGAAAGAGCTCCTCCGAGATTGTTACCGCAACTTGACTGACTGACTCGTAATGTCGTGCGAGATTCGGGCATGAGAATAAATTGATCGAAAGAAATATAGTGTATAACGTAAATATGTACAATCATAAACAATTTTAAATATAATAAATCGTATTACAAATAAAAGCTCTGATAATATCAGACGCCCGTTCTCGTAAATGCAAATAAAAAACAGTGTCCAACAATACTTTCAACTTCAGTAAGCAATCGAAGATGGAGCGTCACGTTTGGTTAACGATCGGTTGTATGTTTTTTGCTGCAGAGTTAGAGCTGTCTCACGCGATAAGACAGCACGGCAATCTGGCGCAGCGCAGGAGTTACACGCACCAGGGATTTCCATGGAAATCGATGACACCCTCGACAACGTAACTTTGGACGGGAGAGAATCGCCGAATAGGATGCCCGTAACTTATCCAGATAAGGGGTTGTAAAACGATGCTGTAGCTATCTGCCAATACGGTTTACTCTTCCCTTTCTCGCGAGAGGGAGGGCCTGCATCCAGGTTGCGGGTAGATATAGGAAGCAATTTCCCAGAAATTGATGCCATTTGAATATCGCCTGCGCCACGACACACGCTTTCAAGGCGGTGTCGTTCGTAAAGGCGTTTACACGATTGTCGGAGATCTCTATCCATCCGTGCGCCGCTTCCTCGACAAATACTACCGAGACACATTGGCATTATATGTTTCGTGGATCGTATTTCCATTGCGGACTGCGCGAGCAGTACTTCACGAGGAGATGGCGCGACTAACGTAAACCGACGTCTGTTTCTCGATATTTGTTTCCTTGCCGATTGCAAGACAACTCCAGGAGTTAAGATTAAGAAGTAACTGCGTAATCTATTAATTCTATCAATTTCATGAATTATTTTATTATTCACACAAATGTTGCACATAAAAAGTTAAGTTTTATAATTAAGTTAAATTAAATAGCTTGTCTTACAGAAAATTATTTTTATACATTATTAAATAATATAATAATAATGACTTTATTGAATGTATAAATAATAGACACATCAAATAATACATATGTAAATATAAGTACAAATAAAGATCTTTGCAGAAAAAAGCAAAGCTGCTGCTAAATACTGATTTTATTCTTAATCTCAGTATTAAATCTTAATATTGAATCTGTATTTAACATAGCATGATTAATAAATTAAGTATGCAATAGTAAGAAAATATTAAAAATATTCGCAATATAAATTATATATAATTTATAAAGAGTTAGATAGAAAAGAAATAATCAATGTTAAATTATATAATTCTATTTCTATTAGGAAAAACGTCAATAATAATGTATCTAAATTTTTCATGAATCACTATTTCACGTGAGTGATAAAATTATTTCAAATCTCATCGAATATGTTATCAGAGATCATCGTTATAATATTCGCCAAAATACTTTCGGATAGCTTTAATCAGGGCACATTTTATCCCAATGCTATGTGATTATACTTGGTGACTTCCGGATACGTGCTGGGGTTACATCACGTTGGTGTTACCAAAGTCTTGTTTATCAAGTGCGTTGCTACAGTCGAAGTATACACACAGACACATACTTGGTGCCCGTCAATGATGCTTCTTAGCTTATGCATAAAGCCCCTTTCGCCCATCACCCTCACGCCCCGCCGGTCCCGGTCTATTCGCATCCACCTCCCGCAACCTCCTCATCTTTCACGATTTCATCCCTGGCGTTTCATCGAGGCTTCAACCCCTTCTTCGACCGGTGGTAGCAGATCGGGGTGTCTTGCTCGCTCGCTCGCGAGTATTTCCGCAGGATGTATCGCAAAATCTATAGCGGTCTGAGGGGCGGAACGAGGAGGTAGAGGATGAGGAGTGAGCGACGGTGGCGGAGGCCAGGGTGGTTTTCGAGAAGGGTGAGCCCCGTCACATTTCACTACAGACTAATAACTTCTGAATATTCATTTCGTGTTTCTCCTTGCCTGCTTGCGAACCCGTAAGCAAGGCTAATGCGACACTCACAACGGAATTCGTGATGTTCTTGAAAATATGTCGAAAATAATTATTAAATTCTAGTGATCGCGATCGCCCTGTTAATCGCGAGGCATAAAAATCGTAATGGCGTAAACTAGGAAGTGTGTGCTTTAATTATTCAAATATTTAGACCGCTCAAGAAAACAATTGGCATGTTCGATTCTGTGTGAGACGCGTTTAAGGAGTATATACTCTCCTTCGTCGAAGCGAGAAAAACAGAGTAGCTTGGAGGCGAGGGAAAAGCGAGAGACGGTCGTCATGGCAACTATGAATTAAGTAATCAATGAATTATTATTGACATTGATGTCTTCGCCCTGCGCCTCCTCCCTCTCTACTTCTCGCGATACTTCAAGACTCATAAAGCAGGTTGCCCTGTGCGTTCCTGATTAATACACCGGTAGTATATCTCACTGGATTTCAGGATAAAGAGATGGAAGGTCTGAAGCGAAAGCGAAACGAAGCAGTATAGCTCGTTCGTGGATAGAAAATGATCCGTGGCGGATTTTCCGTGTAAACATAATTTTTCTGCTCTTTACATTTACATTCAATACGAACGACGTAAATGAATGGCTATACTTCCACTTCATCGTGGTTTGCATACAATTAATAAATAAACTGAAAGCTTCACATTAAAAAATTGTATTGATCCTCACGCTTAATAAATTCTTGTTATTTGTAATATATTGCTACGTTAAATTCCTTTTATCTTTCTGTCTTGAAATTTTATTGAATTCCAAGTACATATTAGAGGAAAAAATTGTTGCGAAGGGAAATATTACTTTCAAACATTAATAAAAATGGTAATTAATTAAAAAAATACACGGTTGTTAATCTGTTTTAACTTACAGAATATTTTTTTACACGTTTTTCAATAATATAATTGTTCAACTTATCTGTTTTTCTCTTTCATATAAATTATTAAGGTTCCGATATTCGTAATTCGGAAGTGCTCACAGAAAATGCGATAGGATACTCCGTATTGCAAAAGGAAACCAGAGGAAAGGTAGCCGGAAAGAGGAGAGGAGGGCGAGAAAGGCGCACGACTGGAATGTTCCGAGCCAATAGAAGAGACTTCGCGCCAGCTTCAATTCCACGATCTTCGCGACAAATTAGCACAGACGAATTTCCGGCGTCCTGCATCCCCTTACACCGCGTCTCCTCACGAAATTTCTCTCGCGTCAAGCGTTTTTCCGTCCTTTTCGATCAAGTTGATTGGCAAACGCGATTATTTCCTACGCGAATTTTTCTTTCGAAAATTAATTGTCGCTTTTTATATCCTTTGACAGTGTTAGTGAATGCAGATATCGATATTTCAAATCACATAATCTAATTTCCTTAATTTTTCGTAAAATTCTTTCCGATACGCAAACCGTAAAGGGCTATCCCATATGTAGCGAGAAGTGACGGAGAAGAACACGATGTAAACAGAAGTGGTGAAAAACGAACGCGCGAGATTTCGCAACGCAAAACTTCGAATAACACCGTGCGGGGCAAATGAACGAGAAGCGGCGCGCGTGAAAGGCACTACATCTCCGCGAGCATCCGGCATGCCGTTGTAAAAATGACTTTGCGTTGTGGATTAGGATGGAGGAATCGCGCAATGGCTTTTACGTGCTAAGATCAGAAAAGAACAGGAAAGGGAAAGAGAGAGAGAGAGAGAAAGAGAGAAAGTGGCTGTAAAAAAAAAAGGAAAGCAGGAGAGGGCGAATTAAAATTTCACAACGACAACTGACAATCGTGAAATCCCATCCCTTACCTCTCCCCCTTACATCCCCCCCCGCGACAGTAGACGGTCCGGCGTTACCGACCCTCCATTGTCTCCGACAAAACAAAACTCCCTACCCTCCCCTATTTCCCACCCCCGGTTAGGAAACGTGCGATAATAAATATAGAGAAAATGAAAAATTATTAAAAACTTCCTTTTTAACCTTGGTAATCCTCGTCGCCCCTAGAGATGCCGCATTAAAAACTCGCCGTTCCCCCGCCCCAACCCCCGCGGCTCCTTCCCTCCGTCTCCGCTTGCTCTTTCTGCGCCCTCGTCCACCCCGGACTTCATGGTCCTCGGGGTTGGGCGTCCGGACACGCGAATTATTTATACGCAGGAGTCTCTCTGACGACATTACCACAGTGTTAGCATTAAATCATAATGTACGACCCGTTACGAGCCGCTGTGATTCGGCCTTGCGCACGCCCTCGTGTCAACGAGTGCTCTTCGCTCGCGCTCGCGTGCCTCTTGTTTTTGCACTTTTAAAGAGCGCAAATAATTATTCCCCGAGAAGGCAAAATACCCGTTGATGTTCGCGCACGTAAAAAAACGGACAATCATTTTTCGCTGAATGGATTGTTGATTGGCGACACACGTCATTTTTATTCTGCTCGTACATATAAAGATGAAAGAGTAACGCTTTAAAAGAACAAGTTTACATTAGGAAATTTTCCTTCACAATTAATTAATTATGTAATTAAGTTGATAAAGACTAAATTTTCCTGGTAATGTGTGTAAGCGAACGATTTGTGTAGGTATTATCAAGAAGATAACGCGAGTGCTCGAGTATTACTCGGTTAGGTAGATAGCTTTTTACCTTTACGTTGATCTACGAGTAATCACGCGGGATGGCACAAAACAAGGAAACCGCGTCGTATAATAAACCTATATTAATCTCGTAGAGGAAAAAGATAAAGCGATATTATCGAGCGAATCCGCCGTTCGAACGTCGACTCGCCTCCCTGCGTCGTAACTTTTTCATGAATAATCCCCGGACTAATTTGAATAAATTATAACCGACGGCGTTTGACGGGGCCCCGAATTCTCGGCGACGCTATTGATAGCCGTGAAAACGGAAGGGGGAGTTCTCCTGCTGTGGACGTGCTAAAGTAGAAGGATCTCTGCGGCTTCCATTAATTCCTTTGTCTCGCAATCCTGTCACGGCCTCGGGGGCCGATTTTCAAGAACCTTTTTCCGCCAAGTCCATTAAAATATCAATTAAAACGGCCGTGTCCATCTCACCTTTCTGCAAGACCAAGTCTTTATTTTCCTACCGTTACATCGAATCGATCTGTACATAACCGTATACGCGATCAAACTCAGCTTATACGGTAAGTCAAGCAGTTCCATTATACCTCAAGAAGAATGCAAAAGAGAAATCCTATTCAGATAACAATGTCATACATTTTATTATTTTAAATATATGTGAATTCTTTGAATAAGTCAAATAATTACCTTTTTATCTGGACCTGATTGGCTTTTACTTTCGCGAATTCGATTAAATCCGATTTAATTACCGGAACCGGTGAAACGTGTAACACGGGCAATTACCGCAGAAGAGCATCGACACGCGGACATCGGATATGTTTCGCAACAATAATGCTGTCAGAGTCAAGCCGCGCGATCGTGAATGCGCGCATTCATCCGGCTCGATAATCCAACTTGAAAGGTACACTCGGGGGCTTTTTCTACTTACTACAACGGCGCTCAGAAGCACGTACGTAACGAACAAACGTTTCTGGAATACCTGTTACCTAGGGCGCTGGAAAAAATATGGGAAACCCCATCCTTAGAGAACGAGCGAGGGAGGTAGCGGCGTCGGAGAGAGGGAGGTTGGTTTACCCCACGTAGAAGGCGCGCACAGATTGTATATGTGTGATACATACGTACGTACGTACGCGTGTATGTGTGCTGGTATACTCACACGAATGTGGGCGCGCACTCGCATGCGAGCGAGCGCAAGGGTTGAATTTTAATTATTTTCTCTTTGGTAGGTATAATATTTCAATGCTCGGCGGAGCCTGGCCGACCGGGCTCGCCTCTCGCCGCCATCTCTGTCAAGTAATGTTATTATAATTATACGCGTGTGCGCTTGGTCGGTCATTTCTTGTGCCCGTCCATCCCCCGACCACCCCCGTCGCTCCACACACGGCGCATCCTCTGTCCGTCTTTCTCCTCTTTCTCGCCGTCTCCGCCTCGCCACCCTCTCGCGAGCGCTCTCTTTTCGCTCGCCTCTCGTAGCCCGGGTATTGTGCAATTAAAATGTCGTAATTGTCCGCCGGAATTCATCTTGAAATTCGTGCCTAACCAGTCGGCACACCACATTGACGTCCATTCTCTTCGCGCGCGTACATTGTACTCGAGTAATGTACACAAGGTGAAATTCAAGGTAATCTTTTAAATATTTATGCGGAAAGTTTCCTAATTCCTTACACGAGTTTGAAGGAATTTATCTGAATTTTATTCAGGAATAAAGGAAGTTGGTGCGTAATTATTTTGCGAATGTGAGAAATAACATTGTAGAGCCATGTTTGCCACGTTCAATGTAAAGGTAATGTTTCATGCTGTAAGTCAGATCCGTCTGAATTTTTACACATGAGTAAAATGCTTTCCTTCTCCGTTATCTCACTAAGTCAAAAAGAGAAGAGATAAAAAGGATTAAGAGAAAAAGAAAAGGATATGCTGAAGCTCATAAGATCATTATAGTATCTTTATTATGCTCAATCGATTAATTATTATCGTTGAAATAAAATATGTATATAATATAATATAATATATGACGACATCATAAAAATACGTTATCATTATATACATTAATTTTTTTAATGACATAAATTTATATTTTAATAACCATTACAAAAATTATAAATTTATTTACGAGAAGTCACGTAGAATACGATGATATATATGTAAACATGATAAAAATAACGAATTAAGAGCTTCACGATCACCAAGGTATGGTAACTACTGCGGTACGTACATCGTTATGTACATAACACAAAAGAAATCTCTCATTTAATTTTACTTACATAAGTATTATATTTAGTTCCTCCTGGCAAAGATCCCAGCGGAAAAAAATCCATAAAAAGACATAAAAGCAAAAGTATAATTAATTTCAAATACTCTGTGAAAGGAATACAAAATGTAACTCGTGATATGAGATAAACATCTCGTATATCCACACGTTGTCTTAAAAGAATACGAGTATATCGCAGTCGCGGTCGATGCTCGGCGCGGTGGACAGAAGGCGAGTCGTCGTCGTCGTCGTCGTCGTCGTCGTCGCCGTCGTCGTCGTCTACGGTGGGATAAAGCCGGACGGCGTATGTATGCGATCACCTGAAATTCAGAATTGCAAATTCTTTAATTCACGGGACGCGATGGCGATGGCGACGACGGCGGCTGCAGCGACGGCGCGGTCGCCAACGTAGGTCCTCCGCTCTCGGCAGGAAAATACCTTCGCCTGACCTATACAAACATCGCGGGAGACGAGGGATGTGTATTCAAAAATTTACATAGGTACATTCTGATTAAAGTGTCCTAGAAAGCAAATCTAATACAGCAGCGCGAGTGCGCCAAGTCCTTCCTCCCTCCATCTCTCTCCGTCGCGTCGCTTTTTCCATCATGCCAGGGTGAACCTTTTCGGAGTGCGAGTAACATGGAATTGTGTGGGATGGATTATTACGTATCCTTCGAAAAGTTTCCGCCGGACCGGAGAATATCGGGACCGAATGGAGGGATGAAAAGACTGGATGTATCTCGCTGCCGTGTCCAGTATATCATGATAATCGTGGGATTTATTACTCGTTACCGAGGTTTATTATCCCGGTAACGCGCTAGGGTGAACGTGACGAGAACGTAGAAAACAAATAAAATCACAGAACGAGAAGGAGGACACTCAAAAAAGAGGGGACAGTCGCGCGGTATACGGAACGCCATAATAAATTTCTACGATTGATAATGATGGAAAATGCGACCACGCGCGCGGTCGAAACAACAAAGAAAAGAAAGAAGGACTGCGCTAATATTAGACAAGAAATCATATTTCGACCATAAATATGTAAGTAGAATGCGTCTTTTGCGCCCGTCAAGATACCGACAAAGCGAAAGCATACATTCCACGCTTGGCGATTGAATTTGCCAATTAATCACCAGCGGAGCACCGCGGCGGCACGGATGAAAGAATAACGATGCGGAAACGAAACGAAATTTAAATATTCTCGCGTTGTTCGCGAAGAGAAGACCGAGGGTAGGAAAGGACGACGCGTATCGCGGGCATTCCTCCGCACCCCTCAGCGCGGCGTTGCCGGGGCGGCGAAGGGACGGGCAAGCATGGTATAATTGCAAAATTGCATTAGCTTTGTGTTCTTCCGCCGTTCGCCCAGACGTAAGAGATACGCATGTGTGGCGCGTTGCAACGGACGATTTATATACGAATTCTCGTTTTCGTTTTCTTTTTTTTCGTTCAGCGTCCCCGATCCGCCGCATGTACGTCGCTAAGTGACGCCTTGCTGGTTTAACGAGGCAATACGAGAATCGTGTGTAGTCGGTGTTCGGTTCAATCATCGAATTGCCGTTGCAATAATCTAAAAAGAAAACACGTCGAATTTATTTTCAAGCTGTATGTGTCTAAGTTTTAGCGTGCTTGCGTTAATAGTTTCTCCGACAATGGTTCCTCTCGCGTTTAATTTTCCCCTCGCAACGTTGACGTTCGATCTTGTCGTGAATCCCTTCGTCTGGTTGTGCGAGTCGATAGCATCTACGAGAGCATCGAACCTCCCGTTTGAGGTTCGATGCGAACGAAGGATCCGAGGGTCGCACGGAGCAGAGGATGCAGAGAGAAGCTCGTCGTCTCTGCGACCGTTATTTGCACGGTTTCGAGCACAAATCCCTCCCACACTCCTCACGCGCCCTTAAACCAGCTCGCCGTTTCCCCATCTCGTTTCGTTTCTCCAGCGACAAATAAGCAACAGAACGAACCGCGGCCCTATCTCGCGTCGGCAACGATTGCTCGAGAAACGCGCCAGATTCCTGATTCCGAGCTGCTTCTCGACTGAAATTTATCTTCTTCGACCCCTACCTCGCGCCAGACACCCTACTAGAATGTCGTTTCAAATTTGGATCGGATCCTTATCTCCGCCCGTCGGATACATTTTAATCGGAATTGTAGGGACATCCTTACGCGACATCCACATTTGAATACTAAACATATTAATAACTTCTTGACAAGACAAGATTCTATTTTTACCAGATTATAAAGATGAAAGTATCAGAAAAAATTAACAGAGTATTGCTGATTAATATAATTCACAAAGTATTTCATATTTTTGGGAATGTAAAAAAAAAAACAATTTTTATTCGTTGTAAAATATTGTTAAATAAAATTCATTAAAATTTTAAATTAAAAAGCGAGAATTCTCCAATATAAAAATTCAAGGAAGGCTAATTTAGTTTAAATAATTGCAATATTAATGACGATGTTGGCTGTTAAAATTTCTAAAATAATGATCAAAGAAATTCTCCACGCCAATAAATATCAATATCTCGTTAAATGCTGGGAAACGTGATATTGTCTATTTATACCCGAAACGTCTTCTTCACGCTGAAGAGACGCAAGCCTTGACACGGATAATACGTCCGTTTGTATTCATCCAGTTATCGAAGCGAAGGGTGCCGATGTGGCGGTGCAGAGGCTCGACAAGGTATTGTAATACCGCAAGGTTTTATGGGAAAACCTGGGGGCGTCGTCAAGCCGAGCGAGGGACGGAAGAGACGGGGGGCGGGGAGTAAAATTGAAAATGAGCATAAAAAGCATAAAAAGCGAGGCGCAGGGCAGATTGCCGTGGAACATTCTTCGGCAAAGGGGCAATTCATTTTCGTATGCTATATCAATTTCTTGCTTCGCCTCCTCGCCTCGACCGTCTCCTCGTTCTCCTCGTCGACGTCCCTACGTTCGCAGCCACCAACCTCCAATCTATACGCGTTTCATCCCTTAAAACCGTTAACTCCGCCAGACATCAAGGGGAATGCGAATTAGCCCCGGCCGTCTTATCTGCGCCGATAAAAATGGCGATGAAAAAGACGGGCACGGTTAGTTCTATCATACTTCGGTCTCGCTCCGATCCTCGCCGCCCTTCCCTCGTGCTCTCAATCGAGAGCTACCTTAATGGAAGTTATGCCTTAATCGATCTCTTCCGTCGCTTAAAAGTTTCACGTCCGAAATTCTGAGCGCGCGGTGTTTACGGTGGGCGTAGTTAACGACGCTTTGCACAAATAACGACTTGCCGGGACGAAGGAATTAAGATTTACACGGGATAATTAAGGATTAAGTAGAACCCCGCCGCGCGTTCGACGCATTTTCGTAGGGTACGCCGGGTAATACGTGCGTGGAATAAGTCGTACTTTTGCTTTGATAAATAGGTGAGACACAGCCTGGAGACGAATGCGACGTATATACGGGCGCAAGCTTCTTTCTCGTCTTTTGAAAAATATTTTTACAACTTTTACGGATTACATGGATTTTTCTCTCTTTCAGGTCTTCCCTTCATCGTCGAAATTCTGAATATTTCGCCATGGAAATTCGTCACGCAGCTTAGAAGAATTCTTATTATACAGATCTCGCTTGGATTATCAATGATTTTTACACTTGTACATCATTTAAATTACGGTATATATTATAAGTGAAAATGTGAGAGCAAAAAGAACAGTCTCACGAATCTCGTGTACAACATCTATTACACCCGCGCGCACGAACCCTCGCACATGTACGAGCATTTTCCGAAGCAAAGGGTTGAAGGAGGAGGGCTCGGGCTACGATCGATCATGCATTATAGACTGGAAGCTGACACCTGGTGATAGATCGTGGTAATTAAATAACTCGTTGCGATCAGGCCAGGCTCGAGATTCGGCCGAGTCGATGGAGGAAGAAGAGGGTGGAGGATCGACGGCGGCACGGACTACCAGCATGTGCACGTCGTCCCCTGGACGGGATGTAATTGACAAGGCAATTGATAATCGCCGTCGGGTTGACAGTATCTCCGAGAATTAGCGTTACGCGAGCGTCAGGGCTCCCTCCAAATTGGCGCACAAATTACCAAGACGGTCGAGAATGCAGGACTTCGTTGGCGGTCGCCATAGGTTGTTAGAGTCGTTTTATTGTAAGATAAATTTTCTGTACCGATAGATCTGCAGTTGTTACAAATAATTTTGATAATTAAAACATAGTTGCTAACTAATTATGATAAAAGACAAATAATCATTTAACGTATATTTGGTAATTCTAAATAATTAATTATAACAAATAAATATAAAAACTTTGTTAGTTATAAATAATAGACTTTTTTAAATAAAGGTTACAAATGATTATATATATTGTAAGAATAAATAGTAATTACGTAAATTTTGATAAATACGCGCGCATAAACTTAATTTGTAACTTTACAGAAAGCTTAACGTATTATTCATCCGAGGCCAATGGTCAGTCGACCTTATCAGAAAATCGAGAGTCGAGGTTGGCGAGGTAGCTACGACCTAATTAATAATCGCGACTCAGCTCCACTCGACCTTAGGGCGAGTCGACTCGCGGTCCAGCAGCGTTTAATTATTTCGACGTGAAATATGTATAGCGGGTGGTCCGCAGAAAGAGGGAGAGAGAGAGAGAGAGAGAGAGAGTTGGTCGAAGCTGCGAAGCGACTGGGTAACCTTATTCACCATTGTCGAGCCGAGGAACGGGGGTGGAAGGGTTTTACTAGTCGGGGGTGGAAGCGAGATACGGGGCCGGCCGAGCCGGCAAAAAAACACTGCCTTCTGTTTAATTTCATTTTTAACTTGAGGCTATATTTAATTAAGAAATATCACAAAACTCTGCGTGCATATATATAGGTATATATATGCAAGATGGCCGACAATGGGTTAACCCACCACCCATCGACTTGTCGCAGCACAGAGGAACGACGGAGGCGATTGTAGCGCAGAGAGCGAGTGTAAATTAAAAAAGCCACGGCCAATTTGCGCAGGACGATCTGACGCTTCGAGAAGAAAGAGAGAAGAAAAGCACAGCGGGGAAGGTCAAAGAGGAAGGAAAAAGGTCGGAAAGAAAGTTGCCGTAGCAGAGTGTAGGGGGAGGCTTCCACCTTCAACGTACGCTTCGGCATCGGCGAATGTTGCGAGAGAACGCGTTGCTTCACGTGCGCATTATCGGGTTAATTTGTATGTAACTTTAATTCGGTTCTTATCACTTTGAAGCAAGCTTGCACAGTAGCCTTTGCACTCACGAAATAATTATTTGTCGGCACAAAGTATTCAGATTTTTTCGTGCAGTAATGTTACTGCATATATAATGATATAATGGTATAATGAGTATAACACATAATTAAATATACTTTCCAGCATAAAAAAAGAAAATAATTCCGCCAACGATCGATCAAATTGTCATCACGAGAGTATGTGCATGACATCGCACACATACATAGGTATACACTTTTTGCGTGACCTAAGAATTATATCCACTATTTAACAATTACGAGTATTCTTTGTCTAAATCTAAATGTAAACTCAAATTACATCTTTCCTTCCGCGAGGCGCACCAGGCCTTTTTCTCAATCCACCCCTTTTTCACGCAAGAATGCACGGATTTGTATGCGCTTCCCCTGAAATGGCCTCGAGGCTGATTGTATTTGTATTAATTCGTATGGCTAAGTATATTTTTTATTCTTCTGAGGTCTACCGCGGATGATCTCAAATTGCTGAGTAATGGCGGTCCCGGCATTCGTCGGAGTGATTACGAGATCGAAACAGAACAACCAAGAAACAGACTGACAACGCGAAATAGCGAGGGTTTGTAATTTCTGTTCGGTGACGCGAGATCACCGCTGACTTTGACTCAAACAAGTAATTTTGCCTATTAACGTTCTAATTACCAATACATCATTGTGTTACGAGTGCTGTCGAGAGATAGTTTCAACTCATCGGCGAAACTTAGGTGTCCGATTTAATTTAACTGACGTGACTTTATAAAATTACGAAAGAAAAAAACGAATCTCGCTAGTCTAGTAAAAATTACTTTGATAAAAAGTTAGCTCATATTTATTGTCTCCTGATAGGCAAATATTGTATAAAGCAAATGTCGTTTATTACGTCTGAATGAGCAAGAAAGACCTCGACAACTCGCAATCGTTCTCCCTCCGCAACCACGAAGTGCAGCGAAACAACCCGCACGACATTATTACGTTTCGCGCTCTCGCATCGACCAAATCTTAATTATTTGCAATTTTACGGACGGCAGAACGTAATTATAATACGAGCAAAGGACTATATCGCCGTAGGGTCGCGTGGTTGGTGGCGCAGTTACCTACCCCCTGACCTCCATCCGCCCGCCGGCCGCCCTTTTCTCCTCTTACTCTCACGTTCTCTCTCCGGCGTGCGTTTTCACCCCCCCTCTCTCTCTCTCTCTCTCTTTCCTTCTCGTTCCTCAACGACCCTCCTCAGAACCAGCACGGCGGTGCACTCGCCGTGAGCATTTCATCAGAAGCGCCGTTGAGTTCCACAGACCACTTAACTCATAAATGAGGGATTATTTCATCGTGTAATCGCGTATGGACCAAAAAGCATTACAATTAACGCTAACCAACTGCGCGGCGACGCCATGCACCCGCGGCACCGCGACGTCAAATAGAAACACGCCGCCGGGTTGCCACGGTACTGCTGCGCGTCGCGTTGCCTTTGGATATTATTTTGAATTTATTGCAACGAAAGCTTCGGTTACATCGTCGCGTGGAGCGCTCGGGATTTTGAAGATGACGCTTTGTTCATGCGATTAGCAACAAATTTCTGCAAATGCGTGTATTTAACGCTCCTTTATTCAATTGTAACTCCTTTGTGTACTGAATTTAATAAATTTAAATTAATAAATTGATTAATGTTTGACTTTTTATCTTAAATTAAGGAATTACATAAATCGTGAGTTTCGATAAAAATTTTACAGCACTTCTTGACAAATTAATTTTAAATATCGCAGGAAATTAATTTTAAAGATCACACTATTCAATCAAATCTATTATTAAAGTGAAGAAAAGGTATAATACCGAACGAGTTTTATTCAGAGAAGGATTCACACATGGTTTGCCGTAAAGTAATCATCGCCATTCTCCAATTTCGCGTTACACGAGGTCGATGTGAAGCGAGGTAAATCGGGCGGTCTAAATCAATCGTACAGCCGATTAGGCTCCTTTCCAAAACAAGATGGCAGGAAGACGCGAGATTTATCGCCCCGTGCGGTCTTTGACAGCGGAAGCGACGAGCCGACGATTCTCCACCTTCTTTCGCACGTGATCGATCCGCTCTTTTCCACCCTCGAAGCAATAATCCTGACTGGAGTTAATATATATCGCGAGACGGAGGGAGAAGGGGGCAAGTCAGAGAAGGGGAGGGTGGGGCAGAGGAAGAAAGAGCCACGCCAATACATCACTCCGTCGGCCGTTCGGCGCGGCAGACCCGCCAAAATAGCAATTACCCCCGCGGAATCAAATGAAATAAAATTGCATTATCTGGCATGCCATGGCGCGATCAATCATACACCCTTTAGTCGGCCCTCGCTGAGGCGGGCACCTTCTACCCCCGTCCCCCGCCGCCGCTCGCCGGTCGGTCGTTCTTTCGGGATACCTGTCTATACTTGTGTGTATGTGGTGCGTATACGTGTGTTACAGATCCCGGCTGCCTGTGCCCGAAGAAAGTGCCGACGAAGACGAAGAGGATACCATTTGGCGCGACTTACGCGATCGGTCATTGGTTGACGCGAAGAAAAGTCGTCCCTTGAATCGTCCTTCGTCGAAGATGGAGGTTGCGGACAAAGCTGAGCGACGCACTGTCGCACCACGAGATTAATTGCTCGATGCGTACTTATCTAGTCATCCATATTCTTTGTTAGGAAATGCGATATTTTTGTTTTATCAGTACAATATGAAATATAATTAAACAAATGTTAATTTAAAAGTATACGAAATATATATAAGAGACATACAATTTCTTTCTATTATTTATTTATCGTCTCAGATATTATCATTACTATTATATTAAAAATATTGAGAATAGTCATGAAAATAATAGTAACCTTATGTGTACAATATTAATTTCTATTATTGACGGCGAAACACGAATTTGATAAGCGGTCTCCGTTCCTTTTATTCCTGTCTGAATGTCGGGGAGATACACAAAAGCGCACACAAGCGAGGCTTTTATACCGAGCAACGCGATAAGTTGGTACCGCCTCGGAGCAGTGGCATGATTATTACTATTGCTATTATTGTTGCGGTTACATCGACCGCGATCACTCAAACTCGTTAAAACTTTTGGCATTAGTACCTACTTCGGCCTGCATTCCACCCTCCTTCGTGCACTTTCCGCCCACCTTCGCCCACCTTTCCACCATGAGCTGCACCCTCGTCGCATAATACGTACACACACAGACATATACTTAAATGCACGGGTGTGATACCACACGCACAGTTACTTGTGGCGAGAACTTCTTCCGCGATTCCGCGCTCCGTGAAATTGAGAGTACGACTGAGTCCCCGAATAGTTTTGCGTGTAAAAATATAGCGCTTCGTCATGAAAGATCGTCGTTAGATGTATATTAAATATTGCTAATCATTTTGCAACAAAAAATGATTTAAAGGTAACGAAAATCGTTGCGAAAAGTTACACAATAATAAAATATATATTTTTTTAATTCCAAAAAATTGTAAATTATTTGAGATTAGATCTAATTTTTCTCGAACAAATTAATTAATAATCTTTGCTCGGTTATATTTTTATCGATAGCAAACTCTGCTTTATCGTACACATCGTTCGATTGCCGCATAACCATCGCGTTTTTCTCGGAAATTCCACCTGGATTCAGCGCCACTATAATTCCAGGCTACGGCACAGATATATTGGACGTATGTCCAATTCTTTTTCACCTCCTCTCGAAAAACGGTGCTCGTAAACACCATGAAGAGTGCGACGATGGCATGAGGTATGAGGCTGGCGTGCGGACGTTAGAAAGTATCTAGGAATACGGAATTAATCGCCCCTTTCTCCATCCAGCGCGCACGTATATGCATAATACGCACACGCGGTGTTACCAACGTGGAGATATCCGCAGGTGGAGTGGTAGCCGCCGGCCTGGAGAAAGGAACGGCGATATAAAAATAGATATGACTGGGAGAGGGGGAGCGAAAAAAGGGGGAGCAAGGGTGGTTCGAGTAAAAAGGCGAAAAGTGCAGGGGCGGAGGATGGAGAAAGACGGAAAGACAAGAGGATATGGCGGTGAGAAGGGGGTAAGCGGCAAAAGGGAGAAGGCGCGGAATGTATGGAGATTCGGAGTCATGCGATTCAACTATAAAACTCGGCGAGTTTTGCAGCTGGCGAGGCGTCGTACCCCTTCCTTCGCTACACCCCGCTACGCCACCCCGCGCCTCTTCGCTCCCTTTCCTTTCCGCCGTTCCGCGGTTATTTACGGTTTGATTCGCCTTATCTTCCCAGCCACCCCCAACTCCATCGTCCTTTCTCTCGTATTCCTCGCCTCGGCCCGTACCCCGAAAACTACCTCTCCTCTCCACCCCTTTCGTCCCGTAAAAGATAGTCGAATCGCGCGGCCACGGACTTCCGCATCGCGCTTGTTGTTAGCGGTGGCCATTTCCGGTATAGGCTCGATATTTTACCAATCCGACTCGCAAAACACGCCGAAGTCTTTCTTTTCTTTCGTCGTGCAAGATAAAATTTTGTAAACGATTTAGGTTCGAGTATATATACAATATATTTATTACATAGATTTTAACGTTTTATTATTTTTAATCTTATAACTAGATTTTAATTAATCTTGATTGCTTTTAATAAAACGGAGAAAAACATTATTGTCGAGATCATTGAATGGTAAAATTAATGTCATAAATTATTAAGTATACAAAATGTTTAAATTTGACTATTAGATATATAATATAAAAAATACGAGAAAATCGCCTCTCGGAAGTAACCATTTGTAACTTTAACGTACAAATTTTACAGCTCGTTGACGTTCAAACAACGAATGCAAATTTCAAGCCAATTAACGAAGGCTTTTCGTCGATTTAGAATCGAAACACCGCTGTAATTCGCCAAGCCGTTCATATTCCGAGCCGTACACTGGATTACATCTCCAAAGCAAATACTTGCGCCTCGTTAAGGTAACAATATTCAAACAGGATCTGCCTTAACTGTTGCGCAGCTTGTTTTGGTTTGGTCCTTCGACTTATCCGTCCTGCATTATTCTCCTCGTGGCTACCGAGGAAATGGGAATATCGAGAGTTACTCAACTTCTCATCGCATTAATTCTTCAGCAAGAAATTAAATATTCAAGTCAGAGGCAAGGACGCAGCAAGATGTGCAATGGAATTAAACTCTTTAAATAACATTTCGGTTGAATTGCAGCTTTTTATTTTAGTTTATTAAACGCAGTATTTCACATTAATCAATTTGTATTTTGCGTAATATATTCGACTTTTAATGCTAAATTTTTGCTCGTATTAATAATTGTACTAAAATTGACTTGTTCTGCTCGTATAATTCATAATTACATTAATTATAAGCATAGATTACGACTATTATGATAGAGAAAAACATAATCTTTACATAGATCAGCAGTACCAAAAAAGTTGAACTTGTTGGTTCTAATAATATTTATCTATCTATTGGTTTCAACTAATCTATCGTATCTATCACGATTAATTCCATTTGACGACAAAATTGAATTTCAAACGGAAAGCGCGCAAATACTATCGCGTCTATTGTATCAACAAGCATCAACCTGTGCATCAACAAATGCATGCCGACAGTGTATACATTCAATTACACCGAGCACATACGGATGTATCCGCCGAAGGACTCGCGGCGTCTTAGGAATTCTGCTAAGCATTGAGCTTACAAGCGGATACAGTTGTCTGTGACGGTCTTCTATTCGTCTGTTCATCGTCTATTCCGACATTTGGACAAGCGAGCCTCTCCTTTCGACCGCGAACACCAGGAATCGTCGTCCAGCGATCTCAAAAGCCCCTTAGTGCCGTTTCTCGGCCAGTGTCCCCCTATATCCGACGAAATACTCCTTGAGGATCAAGGGAAGGAAGGTCAGCATCTCAATGGACCAGACAAATCGCACAACATCCATCCGTCGTATACGTATTTTGATTAGCTCAGCGGCAAACGGCTTTGACCTGTTCTTGTATAACATGTACTAAATAATTAGCTCAACATTGAAATGCCCTACCCTAACTCAAATTACTATTAGACGGTTTCCTATTAGAATATATCGCACATACATTCAGTATGTTTTTTTAAAATATGAGAAGCTTCGTTTGTGTGTATTCTAATTATCGAAAAGTTAAACGCACCCAATAATATTATCATTACGATTAGCTCTTTAATCGTTAATTTATTCCGACGATACATCAAAGCAGCCATTATAATCCGTGGCATGACCCGCTCGTTGACTCGTTATAAGACTTCCACCGTTATCCCGCCCAAGATCCACGGCTTATCGATATTCGGGATCGTCTGGCGGTCTAAGAACAAGATTTTCATGGGACGCGGTGGAAGTGAGCACCGAGCTTTGGTCGTCGCGTCAAAGACGAAGACAGAAGGTGGATGAACGCGTAAGGGTAGCCGAGGAGGAGAGAAAGAGAGAGAGAGAGAGATCGAGAGATGAAGAGCTGCCGGGTACAAATGCTTTCGCTATCAGTTGGGTCTGGCAGCGAATCCTGCCTATCCATCCATACCACAATGCGGAGATATTAATTATGAGATATTACGATAAGACCCGAACAATACGCCCGTATTGAATGAGCGATCCTCCTTCTGCGATGCCACCGCGTGGAGAAACGTGTCTTACCACCCCGCCTGTGGCTGCGAAATCTACATCTAACGCACCTACCGATACATACGCATCTCTGCGCGTGTGACTGACGAGTTTCGACGTAAGTGCACGTAAGACGGCTGTTTACTGATTTCATAACATAGCCTGAATCAGACGTTGTCGCTGCATTGTGCTACCGCGACAAACTTCTCTCGCTGATGACGACTGCTAGCCGCCTCATTACGTTGTTAGTTGTAACTGTGTCCGACATACCTCTCTCTTTCTCTCTACGTTTCTCGTGATTACACTAGATATAAAGATTTTTTAAATAAAGTGTATATACGTATACATATAAAAGTTAAAGATTTTTTTGAAAAAGAATTGTATATGATTACTTCAAAACATCTTGAAAATTAAGAATAAAGGTTATTCTTTGTATAATATTTGAATAAAAAATATTGTATATTTAATTGGGGTCATTATAATCAAATGAATATAAGTAATATTACAATAATAAGTTAATTTCATTATTATGATACCGAAATTCGATATTACATATAAATTCTGACTCTTTTTGAATTTTTTAAACTGTTTGTATAAGTTTATCACATGTCACACTTTATAATTTGCTGTTTCTGTTCTTTAAATAGAACTAATATTTTGATTATTTAGACACGTAATTTAAATTTGAGGTATAGATGATCGCACTTCAGGTTCTTGTTATGAATTCTCGTACCATGGATTTACGATTTATCGCGAGGTGCAAAATACCTGCAATCATCCATGTGACGACCTAAAGTCTGAAGTTTCTCAATACGATGTCATTTGTGGAAAGACTCCAGTTTGGATCAAATAACCGTCTCTCAATTGTTGAAAATCTCTAATTGTTATTTTACTGATATATTATGCATATATTTATGCATGCATACTTTGTAATTTAATTTAATTACTTAATTTGCTTATTCTAAACTCGACAATAGAATATTTCATTTTCATACGGAGTATTAATACATATAAATAATACTATGGCTAAAACAAAGGTGCAAATGGATGAGCATTTAAATAAAGTTCCATGAGATGTTTGCTTTTACGTGAAATACGTGCAAGTCAAACCTTCTTCGACATTGTTCGTAGCCACATCCATCGAACTATTCGAACTTACGGAAGTGCTTTCGAGACATTGCTTCGCGAAATATGACTTGGAGTACAGATTCTGATGGGTTGGCCGGGAACGACAGGGGGAGGCGAAGAGAAGCTGGTCTCCCTCAAGATGGCGCCGCTCGCGAAACTTTATTAGATATTTTCTTCAATAGGATAGAAATGCAAATAACAGTTGTCAAGTAACTTCCTCCGAGAGAGTAGGAGAAATAGTGCGAGGGCGCGAGACGGGGAACGAACACGGGGAAGAAGATTGAGAGGAAGTGAGCGAAGGAAGACGCTGTCGGAGTACCAATATTGAGCCGTGGTAAAAGTCCAAGTCTCTCCCTTTCCTACTCCTCCTCTCCTACACCCCTCCCCCCTTTTCGCCATCCGTCGTCTTTTCCGCCGCTCCCACCGCTCCTCCAACCTTCGTTCCCTCGTCAGTGAATATTGTAGAATATTGCATTTCAAGATTTCCTCCTGGGATACAGTCAGACGCATTAACCCTTTGGCAAACGAGGAGAAATTTACGAGCGAACGGGTCTTAAGGAGTCTGCGAGAGCTACGACGACGACTTTCGATCCGGCAACGAATTGCAGGTCATTCGCGTTCATTTCCTTCAGATTAACATTAACGTTCCGTTCCGAAGTAATCAATGGCCGTCTGCTGCAGATGAGAAATATCGTTCCGATCTTAAATATATTATTATGAAAACATTTTTCTCCAAATACGAATAGCGCATACATCGTATCTACAATTTATGTAAAAGTATTACAATTATTTATGCTAATATATTACGTAAAACTTATTGAGGCAATGCCGAAATAGATCATCGGATATTATAATGAGAGAGAGAGAGAGAGAGAGAGAGAGAGAGAGAGAGAGAGGAAATTTCTTTCTTATCGTTCACAGAACATTGTAATTGATTAGTTATGCGATGGCAGTTACGAAGTGTGAAATTATTAATACGGATCACACTTCGTTGTATGACAGTCGGGGCTAAATGAACATCCGCCAATACAATTGGCAATCCAATGATCATCGCTATTTCTGTCTCTGATTCAATCATGTTGAGTCACGAGAGGAATATAACCGAAAGTAATTTTTCCACAACAAGTCCGGCGTCCTACGTTCATTAATCTTTCAGATAGCGACGCACGCTATAAAGACTCTGTCATCAAGCTGCAACTAATTAACGTTAATTTCTACGTGCACATATTCGGGCCCTATAATGCGGCCGCAAGGTATTTTCTGGTCACCTTTTCCGCTATTATTCTACCTCAATTCACGAGCGATTTACTCCGGTAAGTATTTTGTAAAATCTGCATTTTCTCGTTCTAATTTGTGTCTCTTGAAACGAGGCTAACTGAGTAAATGAAAGCAACGATGGTGAAGGGAGAAGGGGGCGACGAACAGAAACTCTACTTGATGTGCGTCCATATTTTTGCATAGCGGCGCTCTGACCGTCGCTATTCTCGGCCGCTGCGTTTCTCGTGGATTTTATAATTAATTATCTTAATGCATTCGATTCGAGAATCATGCCTCTCGCCCTCTTTTTCCCTCCTACCTTTTCGTCGGCCCTCGGTAAACCTCGCCGAACACGACAGAATGTTTTCTCGCTTTTTCTCCGTTGGTAAGAGTAACATTACGTTAATGATAATTTTCATCTCGCGCAGGTACACAATTAATTATACGAAGAGCGAATATGCAATGTGACTTTTTTAAGGCGACATGCGCTCATATGATTAGTGTGTGCAGTTCCTTGCAATAAGAAAAAATAACGCGGATAATGCCTCAGCATAATTAGTTAATTTCTTTATATCAAGCTGCGCCAAAAACAAACAGACTTAAAATAATTATCTGATTAATAATAATTTGTTATACATATGTGTACATCACGGGAACTATTACAAAAAAAAACATGAAAAATGATGACATCTAAATTACAATCGAGATTACAATAAACATAAATTAATATTATCTTTGAATTATTTGGCAATGCTATGACAAGTTGCTGTTATTGGAAAATGTGATCTATATTCGAAGCACCTGTCTTTTTCTGTCGTCTTGAACAAGAAATCGCCACTTTGCATTTCTTATTGCCCATGGCGTTCGTATAAGAAGAAGATTTGTGCCAATAATATCGTAGCTAAAAATACGACGCTTTACGATCGTCCTCGATAATTAGACCACATTCGACGGTGACGTAATCCGCGGCCGTTCATAAGCGGATCACGAAGACCGCGTATGGATTGTTGGCGCGTGCCGCAATTGACACCAGGCCATCGTGTACAAGAATACTCTGGGCGATCATATCGGGTCAATTGGTACCGGTGACTAATCGTCGTAAGTCAGTGACACTTTTAACAGCTTAACGATTCACCTACGCCGCCGACACACAGCGTCAACGTAGATTGCTTCTACTCGCTGCAGAATCAATCTTACGATACCGTCTATCTTTTTTTTTTCCTTGAAAACAATAATGCAGTTCTATCGATTTGAGTCATTTTAAAGAATAAGTCGATGGATGATATATTAATTATTTTCTATACAAAATCAAAATGTTTTAGTGCTATAATAATAATGATTTCAGTAACAGGTCAGTGTTTTGTTAAATCTTGTGTTAAATTATAAAATGTTTAGACAATAATATTACCACTGGTATTCATCGTTACGACTGCCAACTAATATTACAGTAAAATAAATTTCAGACATATTTGTAGAAATAATATTTGTAATGAAACAATAAGCAATCCTTTTAATTAATTAGAGAAAATTCCTTGAGCGAACATCACGTTTCACAGATTAATAACAACGCAATGAAATGCAGAGCAAAGCATTCGAGTAGAAATAATAATTGAGCTGATTCAATAATAACTAGAATTGTATTACAAAGTGCTATAGAATGCGTTTCATTACAATAAGTTTGATAAAAGCGCAATTTCGAATTACAATCAAGCACCCATCGTCACGAATTAACTTACGTCACGTAGGTAAGTTATTCGTTGACTTAATTCTTAAACAGTAACAGCCGTATTTAAATAATACTAAAATGCACGAAATGAGATCAGATCCTTTTCCAAAAAGCTCACGTTTCGCGAGCAGAGACTCCACCTTAGATTAGATTGCGTATCGCACTCCAGCACTAATAAAATATTGATTATGGTTTCATTACAAATATGTAGTTGCGTGGAAATAGCTACGAGATGGGCGGCGTAGGTGGGCAGGGCGGGTGACGTGGTGCGGTGCCTTTGTAGGAAGTTTGAAAACTCGACGAGTGGATTAATATCGCGGAGTTCCCGTTACTCGTTGTTGATTTTGTCTGTCTCCGCCCGACTACCCTCGCGAGGCAGCACCTCCGTCTCCGTCCCGACCCCTGAAGCCACCCCACACTTCTCTCTCACAGCCCTGAACCACCCCGGAGAGAGAGCCGCCGCCACCACCCCCAGACCTCACCCGCTCTCCTCGCGAGAAGCTCAAATGTCTCTAATGAACCGGCTTGTGTGCTTATATCTGCGGCTCCTCTAACCGCTTTATACCGGGCGTTCGTTCGCGGGATATACGGAAAGTAAATAATGCGGTGTAAATAAAAACACGGAACGAAGCATAAAACGGAGAGAGTGCGGCTGGCTCTGCTCCGGACCCGCCACGATTCGATCCCTCGAGGTGGACAGAGCTAGGAGCTTTTTTTCCTTTTCATCGCGCGCCTCGCGAAGGGTAGCTTTGGCATCGACTGGTTCACCTTGCGACGTTGCTTTCAGTTATCGCGTATGTGTGCGCGACGTGCAAAATTCAACGTTGTCGCTAACGAATCGGTCAAGATAAAAACGTACGGCCACATATTTTGCACTCAGATGCACTCCATGTAGTAGAAATTTAGTTTTACAGTTTCCGTTATAAATCAGTTTCATTTGGTTTAATTTGAATTATTGTGAAACGGAAGATTAATTTTTACCATGTGTCTTCAATACGTTTTCTTATTAATTATATATTAATAAAAATTTTTTATTTTTCTCAGTCAGAATCTTATTATTTCTCTCATCTGATAGCTTATTTTGTTATTTCGCGATTATTAACTCGGTGTAAAAAAAAAGATATATTTTGAAAAAAATCCATAAGCAAACGTGATTATCGTACATGTATTTTAATACAGGCGGTGTCGATACATATTGCCTGAGCTCGATCACATGCCTCTGAAATTTAATGTCGCATTAAAGCCGCCAATATGTCCCCCTCTAAACACAAGCACGAGCATAAAAATTGTCGAACGTATTAATGCTCTGCTTCCAGCGATCGTGCTTCTGCTCGCCGAACGTGGATTTAATAAAGTTTCAGTGAGGAGCGATTCGTCTTCCCGTTCGTGTCGTGATAATATTCCACACTTTCCGTCTCGTCAGATATCTCCGGTCATTAAATCCCGTATTAATATCACGAGAACCAAATGATTTCTCGTTTTCGTCGGCGAACATTTATCTGTGCAGACGTCGCAACAGAAATTAACGTTCCATCTCTCATAAAAAAATAGAAGAATAAATTCAGTCGTTTAACGTTTTAATCACATATCCTCATTTTCAATTTAAATATTAAGTTTTTAATAACCAATGTAATCAAGAAAATCTTTATTAAAGAGCATGCCATCTTGTTCTGTTATTATCGATGGAATAATTTTTATCACTAATGCTATTATATCATCACTAAGCTGATATTATAAGAAAGTTTAATATAATCATAGTCTAGTAATCGATGATATTATAATTAACATTAAAATTGACTAGATATAAACTTTATCCAATTACACAAATAAAATGCAAAATACTTTAAATTATTAATAAATTATATTACATAAGATACTTGTGCGTTTCTATCTATTCCATAAGCATGGTGTTTGCGATTCTTCGAAGTTCAAATCGATTTCTTGAACATTTAATAGAAATGACCGGTGAAACGCCGATACGGCTCACGAAACAAAACAGCGAACTAATAAATAGGAACTAACGTTGCTTTGTCTCAATCGAGAAGGGACTCGCCTCGGTCCGTTGCCGCCGTAGTTTCCAATTTACGCTCGAAGTACCTCTCAATCCTATCAGAAGAAGTAGAAGCAGAAGAAACGGAAATGGACGGGCGAGGTAAGACTTCCATCGTGGAGTCTTATGCGAAGAGAGAAGTCAGCCCGTTCCATCCCTCGTTTTAATTAAAGCAATAAGACCCAGTTACCCATCTAGGAGGGAGGTCGAAACTGATTCGTTACTATTTATTTCTAATTATCTTCGATTCCATAAGCCTGGAAATTCCAGCGATGCGAATCCCGTCCCGTCGTTCCTTCCACCGCCGATCTATCAGCTATCCCACCTGCCTGCCCTCGACCGTAATCGAATAATTAAGCCGTTGATTGGAGCTTTATTACCCAATCCGCGAAGTGAGTTTTTATTGGCGCTCTCGAGCTTGCCGTTGAGTATTTAAACAGGGCTGATTGCCCTCTTCCGATTGGAGGGAAATCACCCGCGAGATTGGACGGTGCATAATGTATTATATCTATCTCTACCCGCCGTTCGAATTATTCTCGTTTCTTTATTGGAGACTCCATTAAAAAAAAGTTCTTCTGTTTTCTTTGACATTTTCGTTGTTACATTTAAGCAACAGTTTTTTTTCGACTCATACGTAAATGCATTCGTAACTATTATTATAATCAGTATAGATAATATAGTCGACTGTTTATTGCAAAAAAATTTTTGAAACAATTTAAAGCTATGAGATTATAGATATGACAATTTTACATAATGACGTAAGGACAATTTCCCATACCGAGCTATCCATAACCGAACATCGATTTGTGGTGTTATATAAAATCTATATTCAATATGCACTTTCACGGTTTTAATTCTTCATGTGAGATAAAAATCACGTAAAATATTACACAATTGATACGTCGCGCGTCTCGTTCTCGCTGCCTGCAATAGGAATATCAAAATGCGTTTTCAATAATCGTGCGATTTACCGGAAGAGACTGTAGGAGAATGTCCTACGTGCAGTAGAAAGGGGACTGAACGCGGAGGGTAGCCCTGATGTCGGCATTGATTTTGCAATGTAAAACATTTCAGTGCTTCCTAACGGGTTGGCGGAGGGCGGAGGAGGCTGAGAGGAGAATGGAAATCGAGCCGCACACGATTTTCTCCGTTGGGAACGAAAAGATATTGATGGTTACGGAGATTTGATGGCATATTGCTTGGCGTCGGACGTCGATATCGTTGAGAGATATCGTTTTGTGATGTCTTCACTAACGCTTCCCGATGTCGGCATGCAGGGACACAACCCCGCGTATTAAGACCGAGGGTGCCCAAGACGATCTCGAAACGATACTTCACTGTCAGTAACACGTCGACCATCGTGCGTTCTAAAGCGACGGATTGAGTAGAATGGATACGCGAAACTGCAATCTTTTTTTCCCCCCGACGCACTGATGATAAAGAAAAAAACGAAGCAGCGCGTCATTTGAAATCAACACCAACACGATGTAAAGTAGATGAGAATTGTGGATTCGGATTATTGTTCTCTAAAAATACTCCAGGATAATATACGCAACGTATATTTTTCGTTTTGTTGTTTATAAAGTAGGAACTCGGTTTATGAAAATATCTCTCGAAAGAAAACTGGAATAACGGTGCATTGCTCTTTATTCGAAAACGATAAAGATCACTTACTTACACTGCGAATGAAAGAAAATATATAAAGACGGTGTATAAAGACGATGCAGAAGAACGGCGATCCAGACGAATCGCTGGTCCGTATCCGGTCGGTGACATTTCATTCTCAGGCTGGCAAGAGGGCATTGTCTCGCTTCCCTATCAGATTCTCTCATTTCGCTGCCTTGACTCGACCCTCGAGAGCGTACGATTACTTTCTTTTTGTTTTCATTTAATTACAGATGTCAAGGGGTTGTACCCGCTCCTCCTGCTTCAGCCGCTCTCGTCCACCCCGAGGCCTTTTTTTACCCCCCCCCCCCCTCTCTCTCTCTCTCTCCTTCTCTCTATTATTCCTTTATTTATTCCAATTATCTGCACGACGTGAATTTGTCATTGCCTTTAATTTCCCTACCCTCGCGCTCTTTCCACGGCCACTCCGCTGCTCGTCGACGACTTCTCGCGCGCCGCAGCGACTGCTAAAAGCGAGAGCCGGCGCTACCGGGGCGCGCCAAGACGTTTGACGCGAGTTTAGCGGGTAATTTGTGCTCCCGGGGTAAAAACTCTCGACTCAATTATACCGCAATGCTTTGATATTAGGGCCGCATTTTTATTAAATCTCGCGTTATTAATTCGCCAGGCTCGATTTTTCGTACAGCCAACCGAACAACGTAATTGCACGTCCACGCTGATTGTTGTGAATTCATTCTCGAGTAGGAAAGAAATTTGCGCTCCTCATAATATGCTGCGTGAAGAATATTTTAAATTGTAGTAGTCCTTTTCACAGATATTAAAAATTAGATTTAGTTTCTCTCGTCTTTAGATATAAATATCTTATACTTTCAGATTCATTTTCTCAATATTTTCAATTTCTTAATTTATTTATTAATTTATATATATATATATATAATTTTAATGTAAAATGTTTAAAAATTAATATCAAGATAAATTATTATCGTAATCAAACAATGCACAAAACATAGCGCTCATACTTTGTGCTGCAATCGATAGCTGACAATAGGCCTGACTTTCGGGACGGATCACCCCACGGATTATTTACGACACTCGGCTCGGATGTATCGGCAATCCCCATTTACGAAATTGCCTGGTCGCATTCGAATTTTGGGGTTACCGCCGACCGATCTTTGAAGGGTAAGAGGGTGTTCCATCGCTAACATCTTTTATTGTCAGACCGCATATTCGGCGTTTTCATGATTCCCGTTCTCCCTGTCGACAATGATATGCACGCTCGCTATTACGGGAGAGCAGAAGGAAAGGGAAAGACGCGAGCGAGCGTAAAACGGAGATGGATAGACGAGAGTGCCATGCCGCGGGCACAGCGCGACAACAGAGCAGAGAGACGCGTATAAAGGAGACCTCCATTTAGGAATATTGAAAATATTGATTTATTTTAAGTAATGGAGAGATATGAACGACGTCGCGATCGTTCGCCTGCCAATGCCGTTGTTGCTCGCTCACGACTGACGATTGTTCTACAAATTTTGAACCTTCTGTCACTGATAACGTCAATTAATTAAGTCATTGTATACGCTATACGGCGTAGATTTGAACGAATCGCTCTCTTACTTCGATTGTACGGTTATATAGTAGAAAGAGAACAATGAACACAATTGGAAGGCAAATCGAGTTAAAACCACCTTATTATATACGATTTATTATCATACGATTCTATGTATATAAACGAGACATCAACCGATAGAAATTCCTTCATTGAAAATCTATCGGACTTACTACATAAAAATTCGTATCTATGCATACAGATGTAATCATGTATTAAATCATGATTCCCCCGCTCGATGAGGTTTCCAGAAGCTGGAGTAGCGACGCGTTAGAGCAAGATTAATTGATATTACAAACGTTTCCGAGCGATCCACTCGCATTCAGCGTCGTTCTCCGCTCGCGTCGCTCATTTGCGTATCTCCCTGGCGGCGTTATTCTACGTAGCCGACCTACGAAAGCACTCTCCAGAGGCACTCATGCCGGTGTAGGGACGACGACGCGTCAAAAGAGGCCGAGAGCAAACCGGCGATTCTCGCGATCGGCGAGAGTCGATCCCTTGCGAGCGCGCGTCGCACCACGAAAAGAACGAGCACGCAAACGACGCAGCGAAAAGAGAGGAGTAGAAAAAAAAACGAGAGTCAACGGGGAAAAAAAGGAGGACGCGAAAGCTCACGTCGTCACCGAGTTGTGCATATACCCGCGCAAAGCCCACTCCACGCTCGTGATATGACTTCTCTCTTTTTCTCTCATCAGCTCCGATACCAATATTCTAAAAACACCCTTTGTCGCACCGAAGCGAAAAGGTGGCTCGCACCACGTAATACGCCTCGTTATATACGCAGACACTTCGCGCTTGTAACGCCACTGCAACGCGTCGATGAAAATTTATCGCTAATAAAAGATTATTCACCGTGACATGAAACGAGGACACCTCTATAAAACCATTAATCTCATTTCCTCGGTTTTTTTTTCTTTTCGGCTTGTTTGACTTTTAAAAGAGCAATAAAAAAGCGAAATATCGCGCGTCAGTTAAAGAATATTATATTTCTCCCTTTAATGGCTATGCGCATTAACAATATTTTAATAACGCAATGATAAAATAATAATAATAATAATAATTCGTTATTGCAATATAACGTAATTATCAGATATTGAATTAAATGTTGAAATGCAGTATGAGCTCAAATATCTTTATGGCTTCCATGAGCACTCTCCCAAGTTCGATATCAATATTCTAAAAGCGCCCTTTGTTGTGTCCTGGAAAAGAATCCGCGTCGCGATAACGCGGAATGCTTTTTGACTTCAGCAACGCGGTGACTGTAATCATGCTTGGCAGCTCCCTTGCTCGTATTGCGCGCCATATGCTGCTCTAACCACTGCTGCACACTTATCATTCACATATACTATACTACATAGATATTGGAAATCTTCGCAGCACTCTCATTATATGACTGTTGTCAGAGGAATATTGTGAATCCTTCATAAAAAAACAGCATTTTTTAGACATTACTTATATGATATTACAACAACATGTTAGAGTCGTTAGCTAAACATACTGAATATTTTCAAACGTCACTTTCAATAATACTTTATATTTGTTAATATCTTAAATAATAAATTTGTAAGATATATTTTAATAATGGATATTAAAGACTGTGCTAAATCTAACAAATTCTAAAGAAAATTCCAAAAAATTATTTATCGCTTGACAATGTATCACAATGCTCGTCGCTTATTAACTGCAGTATACGAGACAACGCGATTCGAGCGGTGATAAAAAAGATGATCTCTTTTATCATCATCTTGCTCGTAATTCCGCGTGTACGCTTATAATCATTTGCATAGCGACATAGAGACCTCAAATATGCTAAGCATCGTGCACACGCATAACGCGTGTCATACGCGAATAGGCGTGTGGACGGTGACACGCGTTGACATTCGTCATTGTTCCGGCTTAATTACACTTTCTTTCAGCGGGACAGAAAAAATTCGCCACTGTCAAACGCGCTGCTCTCTCCCGTGCTTACCTCACACCCCATTCGGTCCGATTCTCGCTTTTACCCCTCGGTGTTGCATCCACGCGAGCAAGGGGTGACGCTCGTGTAAACCGCGTGTACGGCCGTCCGCCGACACCTGTTTACTCCCTACGGACGGTCGTGTGCACGCACGGTGAAACGGTTAGTTTACGGGGGCGACGAAATCGTCTTGTTTCAACTGTTTGCGTTGATTAAAGTGTTTTATTATGCCAATTAATGACGATCGCGATGTAACGCGATGACCATGTGGAGATATAGAGCAAACTATAACTAATACGAGAGAGAACCTTTTTATATGAGAAATCAGTCATATATGAATAATTCGTCGGAATATTTCTGTCAATTTAATCCACGAGTATATTTCTCTCGTACGAGACCATATTTTTTTAATAAAAGGAAGCTGTATCGTGATTATTTTAAAAAAATGTGGATAGTAATTTAGATTATATTATGTATGTGATTACAAATATTTATGTAGAACAGATTGTGATAGATATAGATAATATGAGAATTAAAACTTACGCATTTATATATTTTATATTAATAATAAAATTAAATAATTTAAATATGTTTCAGAAGAATTTAATACAGGTGGTACAAAAAAAAAAAGTATTCAATCTAGCGTACGCATCCATGAACGACGGATAATACGCGAGAGGATAATACGTCGAAAAATGATATGAGAACGTACGGCACGCGCCGTACCTGTGTGCGTGCGCGTACGTGTGTTCCTTTTCGCCTTTCGGGCGAGAGAATAATTAAAGGCACAAAAGGGAGCGTCCAACGAATTACTCGGCCGGTGCGTTCGGCGGCGCGATTGGACGGTCGTTCTCATTCCGAGATTCTCCTTGAACGCGAGGTCCATGTCAGACGCGGAAACGTTCAAAGGGTTTCCGCGGGACGAGATGGGAGGAAAAAACTAATTAACTTTTCGGAATAATTAAGATAAGGCCGTTGGAGATCCGTCCGATCGGCCGACCCTAAGCTAAGCTGCGCACCGCGCTTCCTCTTTGCTCTTCATGGTAGAGGAGCCGAGTCGAATCGGACTGAGGCGAGGGTCCCTCTGGAAATGGCGATCGGTCGATTAAATCGTTTGCATGAGAAGGGAGTAGAAACGCGAGTCTTAAGCGCGCGTAAGAACTACCGTGAAATTATACGCCGTGGAAGCAGAACAGCAGCCGATTTTATTGTCAGATTAGGGCATTTTCTTTTCACGTCAAAGTATTAATTATAAAAAACAAATTTCCTCCTGGATAAAAATTATAACAATATATAAAATATTTATGCAATGTATCGAAGAAGAATCAATTTACGTAACGATACTTGTTTTATAATATTTTCTTTTACATAGATTTAAGTAATAAGTAGTCAGGAAAAATTATAATATCATTATTTAAAGTTGTCTCGAAGTCAGTCTCATGACAATTAAAATATCGCAACTAAAATATTCCGTTAACTTACAAAGGCAAAAACGCAAATCGGATTGTTGAATTAAGAAAGTCTGGCAAGAATTTCAATAAAATTCTGGCGACGACCAAAATTTGCCGACAAGCAATTAGGGACATTACTATTGACCGACTCCCGATAAAGTTAAATTAAAGTGAAATCAAAGACGCTCGACTCTCTCGAGGCACTTTGGGATTTTTCTTTTATCGTTAAAGTTAACTCCAACACTTCGGCAGCTGCGCGACAACTTTCCATCTTATCTGTAATCGATTCTCTCGCGAACGTACATATAACCGGGAAAACCGAGCCGGAGAGAGCGAGAGATAGAGAGAGAGAGAGAGAGAGAGATAACTGCGCTCAACAATAATGCACATTCGCGTGATTAACGAACGGCTATCAACAAGACATTTACACGATCTACCGCCTCTCACCACATCTTCTGTCTAATTATCAGCGTCGGTAGACGAAGTCCGCCTTCTCTCTCTCTCTCTCCCTCTCTTTCCTCACACGCGCGCTCACTTCAATTCCTACCGCGTACAGCCCGCAATAAAGCCTCGTCTCTAAAAGCGAGGCAGATGCACTTTACACGAGAGAGCGTTTCTCGCGTGACACGAATAAAAGTCTTATTGCCTACCGGGGGAGCGAGCGACAGGGAAGAGCAAGAAAGTAGTCGAGCGCGATGACTGGGTCCGCCAACGACGACGTGGCGCATACAGTGCTCCGCTGATAATTAGCGAGCGAGCTTCGCGACATAGAACTGATAATTCTCAACAATGGTTCATTACTGTCGTTTAAATGTGCACGACAAGTGCATTCGAGTGGCTGTGCCCGGCATGGAGGCTCGGATGGCAGCCTATCAGGCTATTTCCATACATCTTTCATTGTCCTCTTTGTGCACGACTGACTATAGATTCGCGAAACTGACATTTTTATGGTGGAACAATAGGGTCGCGGACGGAGAGGAAGACAGGAATAGAACGAGAAGCGAGTGGAGACTCGCGCGGAGACCAGGGAGAGCCAATTCGACGTGAACCGGAGCATCATTATCCGAATAAATAGGCTGCCGGCTGTTCGTCGACGGCTCTCGAAAGCCTGTCGAATACAATTTACGATTTGTATTGTTGTATTTTATTCCCCGAGTAGTCGAAGATTGCAACTGTTGCAACGAGCTGCGAGTATCTATGGTCACCTACCAAGTACAAGAAGCTGCGATTACCACGTGTTACTGACGACGAAACTTAAGTCTTCCAAAGGGGGGGTTGAGATAGATATACATATTTAAATTACAAAGCGCATCAGTTATACATTCGAAATTCAGAATCAGAGTCAAGGTGTCTTATAATTGCATCAATGTTAATTTGAGATTTTTATATTTATTATTTTTAATATTTTTGTCATATAACACGTCGTAATTATATTTACAATGATATAAACTGCTAGATAAATAAGATTCACGAATATATCTGATAGAAATATATTAATATATTTTGTCATTAATACAGATCTATCCTACTAGATCGCTATCAGTGGCCGCAAGGAGTTGTGTCCAGCAGATCTAACATAGTATAGAGACATCTGTGATTCTTCTTTATTAAGCAAAATTTCAAGACACGTTTAGCTATTTTTCGGCACAAAATTCGTTAAGCATTCGTATAATGAAATATGCAGATAGGATAAAGAACAAAAGCACATAAGTGGTTCATTAAACGAAATAAATAATCGTAAATGCAATTTTTTGCAGACTGGCGCAATTCTACAGTGTCGACGAATTTTTCGTCGACAGTCCCGGGAGAAATTGGCCGTGTCTCGGAAAGCGATGTCCTCCAGAATAAAATCACGGCCGATAGAAATTACGAGGGACACTCGTTCTGGCGGAAAGTGGTGGATATCGGAGGTGTGGAGGACAGAGTCCGTGAAGCATCGTCATTAACTGCCAATCACTGCCATTCACCGGCGGCCGGGAAGACGAATTCGCGCAGGGAGAGTAAAGAAAGAAAAAAAAAAAAAAAAGAAACGTACTGCAGACGTTGAAGGGAGATTCTAATTATTTATTTACGAGGCACGAGAAGCGACGCGCGGCCTCTCGTCGTCGCGTTTGGATCTTCGTCTCTCTTTCCAATCTGTCCTTCGGCCGTTCTGCCTTCAAGAAGATTCGTCAACGAGAAGCGACACCACTCTCATTCTGATTACAGTTATTATCAGTATCATTTAGAGACAGTACCGTTACACAGTTAACGAAAGCCTGTATTTTACAGTTTTGCGTGAATGAATACATTAAACGATCTCACGTATATAATTATACGTCATTAATATCTTTAATTCGCGCGATCGCTTAACAGCGTATGCGAGTTCATATTTTATTTCATTACTTCGTAAAGTGTTCCTCCGCGATACGAAGGGACTGTATCAGAAAGAAGTTGGTCGTCGTGCATATTAATTGACGGCCCCACTTCGCGTGCGACTTTCCAGCGACGCACGTAACGCGGTTTTATCTCCGCATTGAGCGGAGAATCCCAAATTGAATTTCGCGAGGTAAAGCGTAACGACATCGCGCCTTATAAGCGTGGAGGGCGAAAGGGAGGATAGCCACCCGCCGTCGCTTTGGTATTGGTGAAGTCGCGTGGGAGCCGGTTTTTACTTCGCTAATGATTTCCGCGCTCGCTCAGACGCTAACTTCCCCGACAAATAGGAAAATTAAAGCCGCGTCCGCGCGGACCGGCGCGGCGCGGCGCGGGCGCGTAACTCCGTCCTGCTGGGCATTTAGTTACGACTTTTTTATAATTAATACCTCGGGTGGTAAATTAAGTCGGGCGCGGCCGGAAGAGTGAGGAAGAAACGTTTTGTAAAATAAATACCGACCGACGCGGCGGTGCACCCGCGGGGAGGAGAGGACGATGGGAGGGGAAGGGTGCGATTCTCCGACTGACTTCTCTTCTCCTGCCCGGCGACGACCCCCTCGCCTACGACCAAGTCTTGGACTTCTTCCCTTGGACTCCTACCCACCTACCTATATACTCGTGGAACAACGACTAACGGCGGAAAGGTCAATTATAATAGAAGATTACGTGCCCGCGATTCCGTCTCGCAGTCATAAATAGGTACAAAGAGTATTAAGTCCCTCGGAAGTATTAACCTGGAGAGCCATTGGGAAAACTTCCCGTTGCGCGGAAGCGAGGAAGACAAATAATTGAAGAGAGTTTTCGTTTCTCGGCACGAGACCAGACCGTGACGCTCCTCTGGTATTAAAAGCGTTTCGCCGCTCGCGAATTTGAACCCGCGAATTTATCTATAATGCAACATCCGTTTGCCAGACGTACGAATCGTATTAAAAATAATTAGTGTCTGCCGATTAGAGTCCCACGTTAAATTTCGTCTCTCATTAGCCTCGCGGAAGGGTATAACCCACGGTAAAACAAGTCGCGTGTTGCGCGGACGATCTCTTATATAATACGTTAATCAAACGCATATCGCCGTGATCGATTGACTTGGTATCCAGTTGCGCGTGACGCTTACTACCACGGCGTTTCGTTGATCCTCTATGCTCTACGATCTACAGAAACGCAAAGACAGTGCGGACGTTCAAAGGTCTCATGCTGCGTTCCCCCGAGCACTGACTGGCACTGCCTGTTTCTATTTACTTGATCTTACCCAGAGGCTCTCACCGTCACGTCTTATTTCGATTCGACCGGGTGACCTCGCGCGTCACGATAATTTTAGGTCCTTCCGGATCTCGCGTCGTACCGTCACGTTGAAGATTGAACGTTCAAAGCATCGTTTCCGTTGTCCGTCGAGACCGACGACGGACTTCGCGATAATTCGAACAACGAGATGAGAACCGTTGCAGCCTTAATGGCGCTGCGGTGCATAGCCTGTATTAGTAGCAGCGGTAGCAGTCGTGCATAGTTAGGGTTTAATAGCGTGTATTATTGATTATAATATCGCATGATTGGTACAATCACGTCGCATTGTACCTATCAATGCACGGCATGCAACCGACCGACCGACCGTGCATCGCTCGGAATCACCGATGCACGAAAACCCGGCGTATTAAATTATTTATTAGCAGGCTGTTTCAGTAGATTGAAATCGGCAATTATCAGGCATACATCATCGCCAGTTAGCTATGAGCTCATTGCGTAATCGGCGCGATTGACGGTATGTAATAAAAACAATATTATACGTGACTTATATACTTACCTAATATCCCAAATCGGTGTGATAACAATGCAATGGCCGCGGTCGCCTGCAAGTAGAAATAAAACAAATAAATTATTTTTTGTTCCAAACATAGTTGTGAAATGACGCTTCAGACGAATTATATTTAAAGTTTAATCGTATATCACGTTGTTTGTAGTCAGAAATATTAATATGCGATGCATGTTTCAACAAAATTTGCGATAAAATTGAAAATATAATTAAAAGTACGCGAATATATAATCGCGATAAAAATTATATGTGGTTGCAAGTCGAGAGACGAGGGAAGGTTCGTGAGCGAAGTGCGCGGACATAGTGCCACCGAAATCGTCATCTCCACCCTTTCAAAGATCCCGCGAACTTCCAATAGCTTTTACCCTACCGCACTAATGGCCGTCTACCAGCTGACGAGTAAGAGCAGACAAGGACGAGATGATTGCGAGATACAGCACTAAAGAAGAGAAACAGAGATTAGAGAGAAATGAGGGTGGCTACATATCGATATAAAGAGCCATCTCTCTTCGTTCGCCTTCTCTCGTGTTTCTCCTTTATATTCTCTGTCCCAAAAAGAGAACACGACAAAGGAAAGAACGTTGTCGTGAGTCTTTGTCACACTATTTTGTATCGTTGTCACGCATACATTTCGCAGGAGATATAGGTATATAGAAATAAAAATATTTTTTTACAAGAAACCTAAACAGATATTTTTTCATTCCTATTTCTACCTTTTTTTAATTCATGAAATGATTATACAATTGCGATTTAAGCTTCGTTTCAGTTGTAGTAAAGCTATACAATAGAAAAGTCTATTTATATATAAACAGAGGTGGACGTTATAAGTTGGAATCAGTACCGTTATTTATTACTCGCTACTTTCTTTTTTGTACATCGCTGCCAAGAATACAAGAGGGTGCAAACAGAGGGAACGGGCGGAAGCGGGGGTTTTTGTGGGGTGCTGGTAGTAGAGTATGTGACAACTGCCGAAGATATTCGGTCGCGAAAGAGTATAAGCTTAATCCTGCCGCGACAGCGACAGAAATATGAGACCATATTGTCTCCATATATCATCCGAGTGTGCTTCGACGCGGGCAACCCTCGAATCAACTTTTCTATTGCCGTCGAGTGTCTTAGACTAGGTGAGAATATAAGAGAATGTGACACGCGCGTTTATATACAATTCACATCAAATAGAGAAACATTCAATTTAACTTTGTTACTTAATTTGATTTTTTAAATTTAAATATAATTAGAGTGAAATCTGTCTTTTAAATATAATTATATATTATATCAAATATTACGAAGCAATCGTCTGTATAAATAAATTCAAATCATTTTAGAAATCTGAGAAATTACGGTCTCTAAGTAAAAGCTAAGTTAATTGTTAGCTAAGTTAGTTACTAATAAGATGCTTGTAATCATGATTACGAACCATCGATTGTTCGCAATGTTAATTTACAAGTTAATCATTTAATTTAATAAAAATAATGGATAAAGAGACATAAAGAAACATTATGTACAGCGACTCAGACTATTATTTATCAAATCTCAATTATTCTTCTTAAAAGATTAATTCATTGAGACGAGCGGCATGACGCAAAATGTATTCTTGTGGATCATGTATTATTAAAATATATTTTGATAAGAGAGAGAGAGAGAGAGAGAGAGAGAGAGAGAGAGAGAGAGATAATATTCGTAGACGAATCAAAATGTATTTTATGTCTGACACGAAATAGATTTTGAAGTGTTGAATCGAATAGCACAGATGACTCAACCAGGCTGAGAGAGAGAGAGAGAGAGAGAGAGAGAGAGAGAGAGAGAGAGAGAGATAATATTCGTAGACGAATCAAAATGTATTTTATGTCTGACACGAAATAGATTTTGAAGTGTTGAATCGAATAGCACAGATGACTCAACCAGGCGAGCAACGATCGCTGAGGGCTCGGAGGTGCGCGAAAAGGAGGGCAGCTCGCAGCTTCTTGGCGTCGTCTGCCGCGCCAATTCCCAACAAATTGTAATTTCTAGAAACAAATTGAATATAAACGCGCCGTAATTCGAATGCCTGCTGCAGCGGCACCGGCACAATAATGATGACGGCTGCGTAGGAGCCAGCGACCGTGGCTGAAGGGAAGCAAGGCAGCGCCAGGAGACGTAGCCATGCGCGAAACAGCAATCTTTCGAGGCAATCTCTTTAATAAATGAAGCATACGTTCCCGCTTTTGAATTACGTCTACGTAATGGCCTCCCACTCCTGCCCCCATCTCTCTTGCTCTCCGTCTCTTTCACTCTTTCTCGTTCTTGTGTCACGCGTCGGCGCCGAGCCCAGCACAAAGAGCGACGTAGATTCCGCCGTCGCGATCGGCAAAGCCGATTTGGCTGGATCTCTTAAAAACAGTGATGCGAGGCGAATACGACGCAAATTATCTTTCATATGACGAGCAATCAATAATGTTTCATAATTCATGATACCTCAGGGACATATTAAACAAGTTGTAAATTGCAATTCATGCATACAAAGAGTTATACATCTAATATTATATGGCAAAAAGAAATTAATACCCTAATTATAAAATTCTATTAAACGAAGCAATTTGATTTGCAGGCGGAAAGCCATATCGATATTTTCTGATTTGATAACGTTAGATCCTCGTATTATAATAAGTCGGAGGTTAATAGCAAATTCATCTCTGACGAGCATATAAAGCCCGTGTCTGTTAACCAGAACGTTCGCACCTCCATTCCGACAGATCGCACGCCAGCGATAAAAGTGCAACGAGCTCCGTCCTCGTCCTCGCGAACGTATGCAATCACCTACGAATATTATAGCCGGGAGCGTCGGCGAAATAACAGCACAAGTAAGTAGTGTCTGCTTCCATTGTTTCCCTTCAAATCAAAAGCAGTCAAATTCTCCATTGTGTGATCGCGCTATGCGCTATACTTATACGAGACGATGGAGAAATACCATTTAACGACATTGAATTGTATATATTACGCGAATATACAAGGTAGAGGTTTCTATCGCGTTAAATATTTCTAATCATATATAACTTTTAATATCTAATATTTAATTAGTACTCGGAAAGTTTTCTGAAAATATGTGAGAACATACAAAATGTTGAATATTATTTTTAAATTAGTGTTAGATATATCACGCATTTAACAAAAAATTTATTATTACGATGATTGTAATATATCATGTCTGTCAATATGTTAGCGCTCGAAATCTAATTTATACAATATTGTGTACAAACTGCGCGCCCTGTGTACGAACCTACATAAATATATACGTATATCTATATATACATATATACGAAGAGCACAAGTCGGTGTTGCGTGTGTACAGTCGATGCGTCTGCGGATATACTCACAGCGTAATCGCTGAATCGGTATTCCGTCGACTGACAGACCTAGGCAAACAATGGACGTTTGATTGTTCAAGATTTAGTGCTGGTTTACTACCGTCGAATTCGAATTCGCGATATCGCGTCGCTCAGCAGCGTGGGTGTGTCAGCATCTGCATTCACGAGCTTCGCGAAGCGTTCCCGATTTTCCGCCAAGTACAATTCCAAACAGGACTTGATTTCATCAAATCTTCCAGCTGATTACTCCCAATGATGAACATCATGAATCTCAATGAAAATCGCAATCACAATAGCAGAGAAATGAACAGAGTTCAATTATTACCAAGGAAATTAATTCATTAAAGATGCAGTGATACAATAGTAAATTACTTATTTTCATGCATACACAATATATATTCATCGCGTTACGAATAAAGAAAAAAACTTGTTTTATCTAGGCGTGTTATTTGTGGATTGTCAAATAATTACGGAAAGCAGGATGATATCCGTGGACTTCTTATTCGCACTTTGCGAGATAAAATGTTACGCTTACGCTGCGGAAGACGATACGGCATTTACATTATTTTACATTAAATGCCAGGCGAACGAAACTCGACGCGTACCGGTGCCGTCTTCGAACGTGCGGTCACGTCAAAGTGGTATTTTCAATAGCCCGTGCACTGGAATTCGCTCGGAAGAATTTGTATTTCCCTGTGAATCGCAGTTGGTCATCGGAAACAGGTCAGCTGAGATATGGGTACAACGTCTTAGGAATCTGTGGATATTCACGACAGATAATGAGATTACGTGACGGAACCCCTATCGAGTTTACATTCCTCCTTGTAGCAATCGTGAAAGTTTCAAATGTCTGTAAATATCATAGCAATGCTATTATTATGTAATTTATTGCCAATTGTAATACAATAAAATTATGTTATATCAAACCATCGTAAAATCTACATATTATTATTTTCACACACAAGATTGACTAGAACAGGCGCCTCTGTGTATTTTTGGTACGCGAGGGGGTTAGTTAGAAGAATCTGAATTTCCCTTCCAAAAGAGGGTCTGTCATATCCTAGAAGTGGGCATATCGAACGTCTTAGGAATTCCACAGCCGAGAAAACAGAATTCGATTCGAGAACAAGACAAGCGCAACCGTCCCCTTTCAAAATCTCAACAGAATGCAGAGCATCTGTACTTTCATATAAATGCTGAAGGGTTTCTAATACTCCCGAATGGAGGAAAAGATTTTGTAATATCAAAAATCATAATAATGGCTCTAAAGTTGATCTTAAAAATACCATTCTTTGAACTTATTACAAAAAAAATAATGACATTTTTCAATATTTTATCTATAATAATTCTCGAAATTTATATCATATCTTCTCTCTTGTAATTCGCTATTTTTTATAAATTTGTTCCCTTCACACGTCTATCAAATTTCCAGCTCGAGATTCGATAATTATAATTATTAATAATATATTTAGTCAACGCAAGACTAACTTTGATACATTTTTTATACATCCAAAAGAAACACAGCTGAGTTAAGTTCGCTCTAGATGCATTTAGCATCGCTATATTTCGCTTTTGTCGAGGCACGATCGCGTTGATTACAAATAAACCGAACAGACAACCGCTTTACACGCGCCAGTAAAATCCACACGCGCGTCTGTCTACGTTTAAGCAGACTGCGACGAGGGCGGATGGGGAAGCTGGTTTCGTTAAAACAACCCCTTATGTAGCATCCCCGCGCTTTGGCCTCCAGCTTCCACGGCGACGTCAGCCCTTTCTCCCACCGCAACCGCGTCTCTGGCAATTCACTGATCCGCATTTAGGACAGGAGGCGATATTTAGGCCGAAGGGTGAGAGGCCTCGAAGTTAATTAGATCGACTTCGTCAAGGCGCATCCACTTAACTTCAACGCTGCGTCAGAGACACGTCGCATCGTGAGTGCTTCCGCCGACTTGCATACGTACGGCAAAATAGAAGCTCTAATAATATTCCCCGTTAACTCACCAATTCAGTTCGGTAATCAAAGTGACCGTACGAATGAATGTACTTTTTATAAAGAGTTAATTTAACATGACTTTTTATTTTACTGCGTGATTTTTATTTCATATCAAGTCATACAAATAGTGAAATTTGATTATCATTCTAAACTTTTAATAAATAAATTTTTATTTCTAGCAGAAATTAACTAGAGTATTATAAGCTTTACTCTAAAATTATAATACTTTTTTGGAATACGTCAATTTTGAAAAAGTTTTCCATAGTAATTTATGTATTAAATTAAGCTTTATACGATATGTATATCTATTTCTGACAAAATCTTCTTTAAATATACACTCATTCTTCTATTTCTATACTTTTTAACTCATTTCGCGCTTTTATAAAATGTCATGCAGAGAGTAATTGATGTAATTACAGAAAATAATGGAACATCGATGAAAATATACAGTAACGACCTGCGATCTAAATCGAGAAACAATCCGGGACGAAAAATAGCGCGGCGGAATTAAATTCGTCGGGTGTACAAAAAAAGAGCGACGGGCACTCTCGGCGAAGTGACAGCGCGAGAGTTCCATAAGTATACCTCGCCTACGTCTCTCCTACGTTCGATAGCATACGTATGCGCTCGTCTAGCATACGCTCGCAAACGATGCGGCGCGCCTGCCGACGGTATTACGTATTAAAAGTTGCAGCCGACGTGAATTTTTCACAAAGGAAAAAGTATTCAGCGCCGCTCTCTCGTATCTTCTATATTAAAATCTAATATGCGAGCAGGTAGAACGTAATATCTATTACAGAGTAATATCACCCTCGAAAACCTTCCTCTTCGAGTACTTTGTTACATTCGCCGGGTAACGTTCAAGGGATGGGCAGAGGGTTGACACTGTATTAAAAGAAACGCGACAAACATGCACGCTTCAGTTTCGAAATGCCGAATTGCCGAACTTAATGAACTTAATGATAGTACCTACGTATTTCAACAGCTTCGACAGTTCAATTATTCGATTATCTTCGTCAATTCTTTCGTGTCAAATTTTTTTTTAAATATATATATTCAAATATGTATAATATATAATTAGCTACTCTAGAAAAAATTTCGGGATATGCAACAGTGGAATCGAATGCTTGTACAGTATTGTTACGTTCAAGAATTTTCTATCGAAATAAATGGACAAGAATAGAAGTCGCAAACAACGAACTGATGTGGGGATGAAGTATGTCATAAAATAGAAAAAGGAAGTACAGAGAGCAGAACCCCGTGGCGAACGATAAAAATTTATATCGGGGTATTCGCCTCGGTCGGATAGTGAATTTAAACGAGCATGTAATTGGCAGTATCGTAAAAAAAAAAGAAAAGAAAAGAAGAAGTACAGTACCAAGCTGGCAAGAAAGAACGAGAGGAGAGGAGATGAAATAAGAAACGAAAAAGAACGAAGTGGGAAGTAAGACGGAGGAAATTCGGGGATGTGGGTTGTCTCTCCATAATTTTTTATCCTAAAACTGCTCCGTCTCTTCGAAGAGCGATATTGTTAATATGCAAAGGAGCTTCGGAAAAATGGGGTGGCGAGAAATAAGGATATAACCGTAAACGAAAGATGAGGGACGATGGTTGGGACGGCGAAATTATCGTACTCTGCTCGCTTCGAAAGATTATCTTGTCGAGCGAATATTACGAGCCTGCTTATGACACTTCGATCGGCAACTTCGCATACACGATCCGTCTCGTAAACGTAAAATGCGGTATAATTGGATGTTCAACAGGGAATATTCTGTGGAACGAGAAGCATAATTCGACGAGTCACGAGCACTATATTATTCGCTAATTGATAAATCATGTTATAAAGGATCTTGGTGACAGGTTAACACTTCACTCTTTATATTAATGAAATAATTATAATTTTTTCAAGTAATCTGTTAAAAATAATTTCCTAAAATAATTTAGAGCTAAGAAGCTAAATTAAATATATTTGTACAAAATATAATATGTCAATGCTAACTGCCTTATCATACTCATTAAGATGTATCAAGAAACTATAGGATTACGGTTTTATCGAGGTAACCGAGTGACGAATCTCGAAAATGGCGTCAGCTCGTTTAATCAGCGGCGGGCGAAACAATGTTCGTCGCGACGGAGGGCACGGGTAGTAGTTCAACGAATTGTTTTGATAAGTCGCGGAGACAATACGTCGTTAAGACGCCGGGTTTCTCCGTTACGGGAGCGAGAACGACGAGGTGTACGTGGGAGGCAGGCAAGTAGGTAGGAAGGAAGGAAGGAAGGAAGGAATTCGCGGCGATCTCTACAAGAAGAGGGAACGAGAGCGACTTGAGGAAGAGGACGACGAGGAGGACTCTAGAAGTTTAGATTAAACTCGCCGCGGATAAATATTCGTAATGGAGCGCCAGGGTGCCATAAATTAGCATGCTGCCCTCTCCTGTCCTTTCCCGATTCGACAATCTGTACAGCGCGGCCCGTTACCGTCCGCCGTAAACTTCGTCTTTTCTCATCAGTGTGCTGTACGTCGATATAACGAAAGTTTCGACGTAACTCCGTTGAAGAAGCAAGAAAAAAAAAAAGAAATAGACGCCGAATCGCGCTTAGATCACTTAAGATCAATTCTAACGACATTCATTAGTAGTACATTCAAAATACAAAATACTGACGTAGACTCATTAGTGCAAACGGGAACGACTTCACGCAGGATCAATAGCGATGCAGAAGGATTAAGTAGTTTCTCGACTTAATTACTAGGGCGTTAATAGGAATTCAGAATCCGAGTCGCGGCTCGTATGGGGAGGCACTGCGGACGCGACAGGCGAAAGGAAGGCGGATAGAAAGGAAGGGAATAAACCGCTATTAATCCACATTGGAATTGAGTATTATTAGGGAACGTATCCAGGATTTGCGACGGGTCTGGTTAAAATCTCTTTCGACCGTATCTCAGGAGTATACCTGGCAATCGTTACTTTTCGTACCAACAAGAGACAACTCACCCCTCCTCATCGTATCTCTCTATCTCGAAGATTAGACCGGACGAGGATTTACTTTGTTTTATTGGCTAGACTAGCCCCGATTTCGCTCGAAAGGGACTTAATTGGTATTGCAGGATTGCTTTGATATCACGAGCCTTTCCAGACGATGTTATCCATCGAAGCGCCGTTCTAGATTTTCAATCTAGGGAGACACGCATCGAGTATGCGTGTAAGTTCTTTTGAGCACTTGTAACCATTTGGAACGACAGATTTTCTGTCTTGAAATTCAGCATTTTAGTGAATAGTCATTAATTTTTTTTTCAATTCAATTTCGCAATCAAATTCTAAAGTTGGAAAACTCTTTAAATATATATACATATATATTCTTTATAAAAATTTATCAATATATGAGTATACATACAAGAGTTTACTCTTTCTACAGATTTAACAGAAGTAAATAAAAACTGGTAAAAAATACAAGGAAAAGAAGATAAAGATAAAAAAAAGTCGCAGAGAAAACGACAATACCAAGAGATCAATAAGTGCAAGAACAGAAAGTGGAGACAGGCGCGTCGATGTTTTGAATCCCAAAGGTGTCTCCTTCGATCTCAATACGTCTTACTATGTCTACAGCGTAATAGAGAAAAAAAGCGGCTCGATACTCGCGGGGCTGCCTGCGAGACTGAAGTGGATTAATTGGTTGAACACTCACGGGGGTTGAAGCGGGACCGTCTCCTCTCTCCCCCATTCAATTACTTGTGATCTTTGCCGCCAACCCTTCGGTACTCTGAGACCTCCGGATATATCTCGTCGCCGTGAAAATTGGTCCTCCTCCCTCCGTCTCCGTCGAGAAAGGTGCACCGTCCTTCCTAGCTACCCCCTTCGAATAAGAAAGCCTCGCTGGGGGATCTTTCGGCGCGTACACTACGTGCGCGCCATATCGATGTTGGAAAATGACTTAAAGAACTGCCGGATGTAATTACGCACTTCGTTACCTTGCCGTTTGCGTGTGCTTGCCATAAGTACAAGAATTACGTCACAGTTATTATTATTTATCTATTATTAAATTATTATTTTTACATACTGTGTGGAAAGAACAAGCTGACAATTATTTTAATAGGTATTATCCATAAAAATCATTCAAATTACTAAATAAATAGTGACACATGGATATGACAAGGATGAGCGATTTACCTGTCAAAATATGACAAGAAGCTATAAAACTAGGAATGTTTGTACAAGAACTAAAGAATATTCACGAAACAATGAGAAGCAAGGTGCAATCTATTAATGCTGGCGATAGCGAATAGCTACATCTACATAAAAATGTGCACGACTGCAAGCGCCATTTCGCCGAGACGTCCTTCTCCAGGTTTTACTATCGATTTCTCGAGTAGGTACCTCTCTTACCCATATACCATCGTCTCTGTGCTCTCGCATGAGCGTTCGAGGTGGTCCGCCGCCCGGTATCATATCTTACCGTACGCGCGCGCGCTCACACTCCGCGTTCTTTTAAATAGGAACTTGCAAAATATTCATGGATGGTATTCAAGCCCCATTCAAATACTCACCCTTACACACCCGCGTGAATCTACACGCGCGGGCTCACGCGCGCATGCATACGTAGACGTCTATCTCCACCCTTGCTCAACGGTGTAACGGTGTATGTGAGAGCGTTTGTGTACATATGTTTATGTGTATTCAGCTTGGTTCTTACGTACATGCATAGGAAGATACCGACACACGTACATGTCTACACCCTGACGCGCGTTAACGCGGTATCCGCGGGTTTCGCGCTTTGCCCCGTCATAAAAGAGCCCCCGCCGCGTGTACGCCGCTGTATCTTTAGAAATATTGGTTAGATTTACATATTTTACCGTAAAGAGACGTGCACAAGGGGGAGGCGGGGACGAGGTAAGGGAAGATCGGTGCCTGCGGAAGGGACGCGACGCCGGCGTCGATGGCGGCGGCGGTGGTAGTACCAGCGGAGAGGGTAGGAGGTGTGTAACGGGGGTCGGGGATGGAAATCCAACGGAGTTGCCTGAATGCGGGCGGCTTCAGAGACGCTAAATATTAATACCTACTAGTGTTCCTTTTATGCTCTGTCTACCCCATCCCCGACCCCTATCGCTCCTCTTCGTCCTCCTCCTCCTCCATCGTCCTGTACTCTCACGTTTGCGGTATGACTTAGCATGCGTACATTGAGTTCTGTCTGTCTTTCTCCGCTCTTTTCGGTCTCTTTCTTGGATACCTCCACCTCTTTCGGCCGTTCTCCTCGTCTCTTTCGACGGTAACTCGCGTCTTCGCTCAACCGATGTCCGAGGGCATTCATTGGACGGTCCGGTCCGGGATGAATTTGTCGTGCACGCTTGTTTTTTGAACGTGCCCGTCGCAGCAGGCTTTCAACGGAAGCTCGGAGATTAATCTAATGAGCGTGCATGGAATCGTGGAGCAATACCCAGGAGAATCGTATCCGTCACAACCACGTCACAATGCGGAAAGCAGTGCTGAGGATACCGAGTTTCGCGCGCTTTTCACTAAAGGATACTTCAAAAGTATGTTAAATGCAAACTCAACGTTTTCGCAAAACCTGTTTGGGCACATCGCCAAAAAGATAATATACGCAAAAAATAGCGATGCTACAAATTGGCTATCGCGATGCAAAGCACTCGCGTGCGCATTGTTATTTCTCTTCATATTCACTTCCTTTAATCTCAAAAGAATCAAACGTAAAACATTTATAGAATGGCATTTCGAAAGAAAAACGTTGGTTTATAGCACAACTAATGTACATATGTCCAGAAGAGAAAGAAAAGTTAATTTACTTTACTACTGAAATATTTTATTCCGAATTAATGAAAATAATTTGATTTTTTTTTTCAAAAACCCTGCACCGCGAATAAAAGATAAAAATTTAACATCCGTTTTTGTATTAAAAACGATCGCAAGTATGTAACATATTTTGATCTGTGCGTGTAAAAATGTAAAGAATTCATTCGTGTAACCATTGAGGTGACAACGAGTAAAAGGCAATCGGCGGTTGGTTCGTCTCTTTTTCCATTCGATGGGGAAAACGAGCTTAAAAGGCGGTTGCAACAAGTCACCCCGCATTTACAAAGGGATCGTACGAGCCGCGTCGAACCGCGGCGCCCTACGCGCGATTCAATTAATAAAATTCATTCGAATGAGTCCATTAATTTTTTCCTTTTTCTGCGTTGGCGTTGGCGGCAAAGGGTTTCGAGTCTCAGCGGCAGCCGTTTAAAGGACCTGTCGGCGGGAATGGTAAGGGCTCGAACAGCGGATGAACGGGTGCAAATAAGATGGGTCCTCACAGACCTTAAATAAAAACGAACGAATAAATATCTAACAAGGAACGACAGGTCGGGTACTTATGGTATTCGCCCTATTGCCAACACTCGCTGCCATTCCATCTTTTTCTTTTAAGAGGCTCGATAACGGTGGCCCGAAATCGGGGTGAGAAGCGTCGCTTTCTAAGGAACATTTTAATTAATATTATTGACTTCCCAACAGTTTGACTTGCCTAAAAGATTGCACATTAATAACGATATTATTTGTGGGAATCTAAATTTTAAGGTTCCACGCGATCTTACCGGACGAATAAAGAATTTCAATAAGAGTCACTTTATCGGTAATCATATCATACAACAACAAAGAATGGCAAAAAAAATCGCAATGAATATAAATAATTTGATCAGAGAAGTAAGAAATAATAGTTGCTTCATTAGTAACGGAAAGCTATGACAAAGGGAGGCTTCAAGATCGCAGCAAATAACAACCGATCAGAATTTCTCATAACTCACGTGCACCAGGAATATCTACATCGCGCATTGAATTTACGCTAGGAAGTATACGAACATCCAATATGCATACAGGCAATTTCGAGAGCGCGGCTCTTCCCGGCAATTTACGGCAAGATGGCGTATACATGACAAACGATCGAATTCCCTATGCAAAGAAATCCACGCTACCGCGAAGGTTCTTCTCGCTCGTCTCTCTCCCCCGTATGCTCCTTCTACCCTTATTTTGTTCATTCCACCGGCGCGCGTTCGCTTCGAATACACTTATAACGCGGTACGCCGCTCGCTTGCCCCTCTCACTCTCGCTCTCTGTCTCTCTCACTATCTCTTTTTCTCGTTCGCGTCATCTCGTATCCCCTGCGATATTATGAGCGCGCATGTAATGGAAACCGACGGATGATACATGGAGACGTCAAACGTGACGGTTCGCGGTGCCGTTTGGAAACGCAGTCCCTTCCAATTCGCGAGCAGCCGATGCCACGGGAGAAAAGCGCGCGGCGTCTCTTCTCTCTCCTTTTCTGATAAAAATATTAAAACGGCAATCTATTAAACGCGTCGACGTTGGGAAGAGCTCCCAAAAGACATCCCTGACGCTCGTTTCTCTTCCTGTAATAAATGGATATTAATGGATTGTAAAAAAAACTAATCACCAATACGTGATTATGAATAGCACAGTCCAGATCCAATTACGATCCAAGTGTACGCGAATCATCGGGAGTAACGATATATAATCTACGAATCAATTGTCTGCATAAAAAAGCAGTGTAAATTCTACTATATATTTATCGTGTCAATTGGTCGCAAAAAAGCACATCGTATGCGAATATATCGCACAGTCACTTTACCCGGAAATCCGATACGACAATTTGTTGCTCGCCTGAAGGCCTGCCTCTCTTTCCCCTAAGACGCTTCTTCCGCCATCCGATTTTGATCGGCGGGAAATCGTATTGAATGCGATAACTTCGGCCGTGAGGTTTGTGGAAGAAAACGACGACGGGAAAATACGCGATAGAGGGAGAGAGGGAGGGAGAGCAAAGGCGGGGGCTGAACTGGCTCGGTCTCCTTTCAAGTAGGTTGAACTGATTTTCCACTCGTGGGATATTCAATAAGGCAACACTGAAAGGAAAAACCTGAAGGAGGCTTCAAGACGAGCTAGGGCAAGGGCTGGCTGTATGGTGGATGTATACGAAAAGAGCGTGCGTATATCCGCGGTAGAGCAGAGTCAGAAATCGACAGAGGTAGGAGTTGTGTATCTAACCACCTCTCCATCCCTCCGACCATCCATCCGTTCCCTACTGACTACTACCATCAACCGCGCGTGTGTATCCTGATATCTCAAAGCCTTCGAGGAAAGGGTCCCGCCACCACTTGAATATCTCAACATCGTGATAGTCTTGTCCAACGCAATCCTGATTCTGGTCAAATCAATCCAATCGCGAATAGAGATCTCGTCTCGTATGAGCAGACGGAGTCGCGTGCCAATATTTGTCAGCTTCATCAAAACGGAAGATATAGAGCATGAGTATGTTGTTTCTGGTCGAGCCGATTCTGATTTCAAATGTTGGCGAGGACCACAGAATCGTCAATAGTTATTCGTCAAATTACAGTGAGTCGTGATGCCTCGAGAGGATCGATCCTTTCCGCGGATATTTATGCATGCGTGCTCCCAAAAAGAAAATCACGGTCGTCACTACTCGAATCGAATCTATGGGAGGGAAAGGAGGACTGGGAGGCTTAATTGAGTGCCAGACGATATCAGGGTAGGTAGCGATTCGTCACTAACAAGGGTTACCTACGGATTACTGCTCGTCCGCCTGTAAACGCCCATCACTTCGACGTGCGTGTTCTCTTTTTTCCCTCATCCACGTGATATGGAAATGGCTTACGTGCTTCATGCTCCCTGCCCTGCAAACACTGTCAACTAAGCTGCTACCTTTTATTGCCACGAATCCTTCCATCACGATGTTACGGCGCGACACCGTCAGATTGGATTATCGGTTTGTATATTCGATTGTCAACGAATGTAACGTTGGCTTCGTATCACGTGTAAACCTCAGGAGAGGTAGAATAAGCGTTTGCATAATGATATCACCTCTCTCAATTTAACTTTAAATGTTATCGATTGACTCTCTTTCTACGATTCTCTTCTTTGCCAGCAACGACACATTCATCGGCAAAACTCTCGCTCGAGGAATCAAAGCCGATGGTCGGCTACGCTAGAGATCCGCTCTTTTCCTTGCTCGGCACTTCGAATGCATCATCAAGCGCTGAAGATGAAAGATGGCTGGTGCATAAAAGCTATTCCCAAATGCCAAGCGAGCGCAATGGAAGCGTCGGTCGTGGAGACTAAAAGGCTCCGTCGTCGTTAACATATGTAGGTGTATATCATTCACCGTGGTTGGCCGGCCGTATCAGTGCTCGCTACTAACCACTGCTAACTCCTCCGTCACTCACCCCGAATCGCAATGCAATCCGCGCGCGCGTCTTCGTCCCGTTTTCCGCGACGGATTCGCACACACAGCCATGATACCATGCAGTCAATAGATAATACCCGCGCGGTAGTCGAGAGTTCTGTGAATGCCCGGCTCGAAGATCAAACAGCAAATCTAAACCGCTGTTTGTTTTTCATCACGCCCCTGATCTCTTATGCAACCTCTCCCCCCTCGTTTTATTCAGAATTTAGGTTAGACTGTCGTGAGTACACGTGTGTGTGCGCGTGTACTCTCGTGATGCACACGTGTCGCCGGTGCGTCTATCCGTGTATCCCCGTATCCGTATCGATTCGTTTCTCTCTTCGTCGCAAATTCGTAAAGGCCCTCTTCGCCGTCTTGCTTCATCCTTTTCTTCGTTGAGTCTACCATGATCCTATTTTGTGTTCTCTCTCAATGTATTACTATCCGGGGATGCATCGAAAGTCACCGATGCACGTGTACCCACTGCACGTTGTCGTATACCTGCTGGACCAATTCACCCTTGGGACACCCTTCCGATGAACCCAGTCGCAAGCGTGGAAAGACACGCACACACATACGCGAACACAACCACCGTTCCGCCGGCAAATTACTTTTGTCTCGCGAGTCTCAAGATAACTATATACGCTTCGGGTTCGAGAAAGAGAGGATAAAGGAACGATCTCTTGAATCTAGATGAAAATTATTTATAACGGTTTGTATCTATAATTATTTATTTATATAAGAGGTATAATTGCTTATCACAAAATTTCTTATTTACGAGTACAAAGTAGATATAATCATTAGAATATATATTTTTACATAGCAGTAACGCAAAGTATTATTTTATCATCGTTACTTCAATGATATTTATAGAAATACAATAACGCAATCGGCGTTGAAAATGATAATGTTACAGCATTTATAAACCAGTCTGACAGTTATCTATCAACATTTTTTATCCAGAATGAACGGCGTGATCTCGATTCTCAATGGCGGCTCGCAGAAAGAGTTATGCCCGCGATCTAAGCTCCCGGCGCTCACGGCTTTTCGCGTTATTCCCATACGGACAAAGTATCCGAGAGCATTATCTTCCTGCATAATGCATACACACCGGCGGTGGAAGCAACCCCTCCCCCTCCCACTTGCCGTGAGCTCGATTCTCCGCGCCCTGCCGAAGGGAGGCTGCCGCGCTCCTCTTTCTCGCCCTCTCCCTACGGTCCCGCCGTCCCTCTCTTAGTCTCCTCCCGACCGAGTATTTCGTGTTATTTTATTGTGCTGCGACTCAATAGTGGCTCCCACCGCCTATACCGTTTCCATGTTACGTATGCTCCCGTTTCTTCCACATGCAAGGAAACACACATCCGCGTAGGAAGCTCGCGCGGAGATACCCGGACAATACACACCCTCACACGTGTGCACACCTATACAGATGTATCCGTCCGCTCGTGGAGCGAGAGGTGTGTATGCAGATACACTGAGTACTTAGCATTAAGTATTCAACGCAAGGGGATCACGTATTATCGCCGACTCCCCGCTCGACGCGCGCTTATTTATTGCTACCCGGTACGTATCTCATGTAGCAAAAAGAGAATGCCCGCCTCCCCCTCTAGCATCAGGTCTCCCTGGATTCCACCCCTTACCCTTCGTTGATCGGTGCTTTACATCCGGAAGATTATCGTCCGCTTTAATAACGTTTCCTTCCGGCGCACGCGGTTCACCTCTTTTGCCGCCTTTATAATGCTGCGATATAAAATATGATACATGACCGATAAAATTTGAATAGAAGTATTGAAGTAAAAGAATTTTTATATGTCAGCTTCTTGTCTCATTAAAAATCACAGTATACAACAACACTATTTTTGTAAGAAGCAACTACAGTACTGAATACTTTAATTGCCGACGGACTATATATTATAAATTCATTAAAACTGTAGATTTTATAATCCACATTTTGACGCAAAATGATTATTTGATTCTCAAATTCATCAATCTTATAACACGTGATGTTGTCCATCGATTAAAATATAATAGTCGCATCTAATATTAAAGATCTAAATAAAGATTTCGAAAACATGTTACAAAATATAGGTTTTACAATTTTGATTAATATAATTTAATAATTGCGTAACGAGGTTTACTAATATCTTTCGTAAAACTTATTCTCGATGACCGAAAATTGATATGGAGTAAGCGAAGAAGACTGAAAGAAACTCCGTAGAAAGAGGAAGCAAACGTTGGAAACAAAAAAGAAGACGGAGAATAGAATGCGTTACAGCGCGGTATTTCCGAAACTGAGGCTGATGGAAGAAGAGTGAGAGACGGGATGGGGGAAAAGAGATACAGATAGAGAAACAGATCGAGAGAGAGATGGCTTGTTTCGCAAACAGTTAGGAAACGGCTAACGCCGAGGATAAAGTGGTATCGGAACGAGACGATCGTCGAACAGATGCCGGGCCATAAAACAACCGCTTCCTCTTTTCCATCCCCTATCGCCGCTCTATCCACCCCCGTAGAGCAAGCCAACTAGCGTTTCTCCTAATGGGCCAAGACAAACTGCGCCCCCGCCGTTCGGTGTTTAGTGTGTCTGCCTGCAGGGGTTGCCCACAGAATTTCTTCCAATACCCATTACCTCGAGACTTTGGCCTCTCGCCCTCTCTTCCTTCTCCCACCCCCTTCCCTCTCTCTTGTTTTCCTGTCGTTGTATTTTTCCTTTTCCTATCCGGCTCTTGTTTCGCATATGCTGCGGCTACATGGGTCATTAATTGGAAAAAATCGCGGTTCCACGAAGTTCCTATTGCTCAGCGTAATAAACGCCGTCTTGGGGAATGAAGCTACGACCGAGTTTAATGCCTAGAGAAAGAGCAAACCCTCTTTTAAAATAATTTTTCTCAGGACAGCAAAAATTACTACTTACACTTCCTTATCCGTGACGCTATGCCGATGAATATTTCTAATCGCTTTGTATTCGTGCTAGAGAAAAATGTCCGTTCAATATATTCCATTCAAAACTGGTATGCCCGCCTTGCGTCGTCAATCAAATGATGAAAGCAACGACGACGACATCCAGGAACATCGAGCTCGATCGATTCGAACCCATGACCCCGGTGACGGACGCTAAGTGAAGTTTGGACTTGTTAACGAAGTTACAGATTCTCGTAATCAAGGAAAGGAGAGGGAGAAGTACCTACAGCGTGTGTAGATATTCAATATGCCGTGGCTGTTAGCATCCACAATGTTATTCATATATTCAGAGACCTGCACATACACACACACACACATACGACATATATACATACATCCGCGTACACCAAAAACGCATGTACTCCTTCGACGTGTACATATTAATATAGGAGTAGACGAATTCGCGGACGCGAGAAAAGCACGAAGAGGGAAAGAGTTGGACGAGTAGAACGCGTAAGAGTGTCTAGGAAGAGGACGGGAGGAAAGAGAGAGGACACATGGTGTCTCGAATGGAGCTTTGCATACAGTTTCGTACCACACTGACTCGATTCTAAGCGACGAATTCGTTAAGCATCCGTTTTATACGTTACGTACGTACGTACGTCCGTACGAAAGAGGAGAATTTTGCCGGTCACGAGAATTTCGCCAAAGCGACCGGAGTGCCGCTGATGCGAAATGCAAACTGGCCGCGTAATGTAATTGCTATAGGCGTTTCGCGCGCGGCCAGCGTTTCGCGACTATAGTCATTTAGCGATGAATAATGTGCAGCAACCGACCTCCCGCGCCGGTATTATACACCGTCGAGGCATTTTTTATTCCGCGGTTGCTTATCGGCATTTTGTTCGCGAGTCCGTTCACAATTGACAAAGTTTTTCGACTCGCGCATTCAACTTTGTTTTTCGTAAATTATACTATGATAAAAATTAATAATGGTAATAATTAGTAATAAAGCAAGACAGGCTGAGATGTTAGTACGAAAAATATGATTTGAAAATGTAACGTAATCAGAGAGAAAAATATTAAGCTAGTATATATAAATTCTTTTAAGATTAGTAAATTTCTTTTTTAATAGTAACGATACAATGTTGACAATAATTGTCATCGTTCACGGATCGCGCACGGAAAGGAACAAGACGAGGAAAGTAGTACGCGTAAGAGACACGCAGGCAAAAGGGACACGCAGTGATAATGATAGAGAGCCAACCGTTATATTTCTCATTAAAAACAAGTGCTTCATCGCTCGCCATTATTGCAGAAGTGGCAGCACGGCGTGCTCTCGTGCTTTCCCTGACAGGACCAGGCCTACAACCAGCCCACCCACCCACCCCCGTCTACTAAGCGCGCCACGAGTACGGCAGTGAGTGAGTGTCATTGAGAGGTGTCACTTCGTAGCATATTCGTTTGTATTTCCCGCGCTCTCGTCATTATCTGCCATGCGGTGCATTGTAACGGCGCGTCGGCCGCACTCGAGCACTCCAACCCTGCAAAATACAAATAATCAGGAGGATCCGTCTATCCCCCGGGTCTGTCTAGTGGATCCGCGTGCTCTAACGCTCTCTCTTTCCGACTAAGCCCCGACTCTATGCATCTCTCTTCTCTTCTCTCATTCCTCGCCGTACAACGAAGCAACCAGCCTCTCTGTCGAGCTTGCTGTTCTTTATTCATTACTACGGCGATTCGCATCGGTGATTCGTTTGTCATTTCCCGTCGCGATTGACTGTAGTGCTATTGCCTATAAGAGAAAGTCATGCTATATCACATTTCGTTATGCGAATCGCAAATAGACACGCGCGGTTCACAGATTAACAAAAAGTAATATTTCAAAAATTCTAATATATACTGATTAGATATTTTTTCTATCTTCTATGAAAACAATTTAAATAGAATTGATAAACATATAACTGGATTCGATGTCATGCATGAACCAGAATAAACCTCCAGCTTTTCAATTGAAATGGCGTGCACACAGTTTCATCTTTAAAATATTCAATCCTCGAGCTATAGGCGAGAATACATACAGATATATGCGCGATAAGAAAGATCTGCTCTGTTCCATATCTTGTTTGTGCATTGACCGTGCACGGATTGCATCTACTAAAGCTCGCAGGTCATCACGTTGCATCATTTCGTCGGAAATACAGCTCTGAGCTATTGTTGTTGGCGTTTACCTTAATTGGTAATTTGACGAAACCTCTGGCACACATTTCGATGTTGTAAACTAAGGGCGTATCTACGTATGACGCTGTACAGGCATTATTCGCCAAGGGCGCATAATACGATTTTCCAGTAAATCATGATAATCTTTGAATACTTTTACGACAGCATATAGTACGTACATCAGGATTATTAAATCGTTGTAGAGCGTCAAATGAAAATTTTCTAAAAAATATTTAAAATGAGCACGTATTACAACGTAACGCGAGGGGGTATAAATAAAATTGGACTTGCACGTGTAGATCGTGCATTTTCGATGGTAATGTTGCGTGACCGAGATACAAGTAATCATTCCAATGACAGGAGCTTCGAGATGAATTTTCGGAGGACAGCCTTTGGCAGATCGCATAGCTCATAAACAGCACCGTAGCCTAAAGCCATATCGACTATTAAGCAGCGTATAGCACGGATATAGCCCGGTGTACGTGGTGTATACGCCCGTAATTACCTTTACCCTTAATTATCTATCCAATTAGCCCGAAGCTATTATGATTAAACCTATACTGTAAGTTTATAATAACAATTAGTTACTATCGACCGCCGCGCTGCGACGTGGTAATTCTCACTTTCCGAGCTGAATCACGGCGCGCCTTATTGAGGTTTAGAGTTTCGAAATTGCACTTCGTCACCCCCGCTCTGGATGGCGAAAACAAGCACCGGAGTAAAATTACAAATTTATCTTATGTGCTCTGGGGTCGCGGAAAAAACATTATGCTAGACGCGTCTCTAATCGTCATATTTTTGAAGGAAAAAAAAGAACAAAATTTACGGAAAAGGAACCAAGACAGAAATATTGCCTTCGTTAATTTATCGTTTCGCGCTCCTTCTACTGCACGACTATTATACTTTCGGATAATTAACTCGATTTTTCTTCCAGCAAGGATGAGATAATTGCGCCGATGAGGTACAAATGTCTCAGCTCGTTAAACTTGTTATTCTTCTCGGTAAAGCTTTGGAAGACTTATCTTTTGGTATCTATGTTTGGCTCAATAGTATTTTCAGTACAGAGAGAAAGAAAGACAGAAGAAGAATTCCTTTGATTTACATACATTGAAATAGAAATTAATATAAACCCGTTTCATAGATTTATATTAATAAATCTATCAATATAAAAAAATATTTAATACGTGACAATTAAAAGATAAATTAGCACGGAAAAATCTCTTTTTTCTATCGATTAAGTGTAAATTTGCAGAATAATAATATATTTCTGTGATTATACTTTAAGCTATACAATATCTAACGAAGCGGATACGGAAAGTAGTCGATCCCAATGCCGTCAGCCGATAACGATTTCCGCAGGAACGAATTATTAGTTCATTAGATGGAAATAACCCGTGATGGAAAGTAATGAGCCTAAGCCGGTATTTTTGCATAATGGTCGCCATAAAGCCAGCGAAGCGTTCAGACGTCGTACTTCGTAAAGTTGTAAAAAAATCGGTTACTCTCTCAATGCTAATCAACTGGAATTAGCACTTCCTTCTTTACACTTCGTTTGTTGCCTCAATAACGTGCGACTCTTTCTCCCCAAGTCGCTGTCTGCAATTATAGTTATAAGTGCACGAAGGAGTTTATAATTAGAATGTTAATACGTGGTAAAAAATAAAAAACATGTAAAAAGTCTCGTTGTTAATTAATTGAAATTCTAGATTTAACTGGAAAGATACAAATTGGACACACTTACATAGTAAATTTAACAAACATAATTCATAACGTTACCAAGAATTCAATTTGGTATAATCAGAATTCATTTTGTTTATACTTCTTGTTGGTACAATCAGAATATTTTTCTCAATGTATAATCTTAAGTCTATTTATCTTTCTATAATTATTCCAGTTCGCAGGAATCTAATCCTCAAGAAAATTTCCTTACATAATTCATGATGCCATATATAATTAAATTCTATCTAACGTGTAAAGTTTTTTTTATAATTATTATCTCTAAAATGGTAGTTTTTAAATTATAAATTTTACTAATAACATATTTCAAAGCAACGAATCTATCGATGATGTAACGCGATGTAGAAACTCGATCCCATTTCTTCGAGATCGAAACCTTCCTTGAGAAATGATGAAACGATATGAAAGACGATCACCCGTTCATTAAATAAGAAGAGCATCGTAGATATAGAAATAGAAAGAGACTAAAATAGGAATATTATATCATGATCCGACTGCAGAGACTCGTTCAATCGTATAGAAAAACGAGTGATGATTGTATGCATGCACACCTTTCCCTCAGCTTCTTTCTCTCTTTCTCTTCTGCTTTCCTCGCATTCATTGATCCCTCTTTTTCTCTCCTCAAAGCCTCTTTCTTTCTCTTCTGCTCTTTCGGTTGCGTATTCAGATACGTGCACGTTTGGCGCGGTTGGATTTCAAGGTCTCGCCGCGGTCCATCCTGAATACGCCCACAAATTTATCATTGAGTATTATTCATTGAAGCGTCAATGGTACCATTTGAATATGAAAAGAAGGAGCCTAGTGAATGGTTCCGCCGAGGCGCGTCACCCGGTAGGAATATAGGTGTACACCTATATGGGGTGTCTCTTAAAAACGCGCTTTAATTATCTTGCTTACACTTGCGCTAAATATGCAAACGATATGTTGCACAAATAATATTTAAAAAAAAACAGTGATTAATCTTGTCGTATTAAAGTAATATTATGTAAGTGTAACAATAGGTTAAATATTTTTTTACTTCGATTATATATTATATTTTTACGCGTGAATATATTAAATTTTCTAATAACAATATTTAGGTATAATATATTAAAATATACTTATTTTTCTTTAAACATGTGACTGGTATGAAGTAAAAATACAATAAAAGTCATAATTCTGGTTAATAAGAACGTGTCGGTTTTTAAAGCACCCTTTATATATGTGAAGCAGCGGGGGAACTAGATGGCAGGCTTCGATTATTTAATCGATTCAGAATATTCAGGGGCCCTCGGGAATTCCTTTTTGTTTAACTTCCTGCAGATATTCGCCGGTGGGACCATCGTCTTCGTATCGTACGGCGTTCCGTACGTACGCACACTACTTGGCCTTGTCTCTGGCGAAGGGGAAGTAGAACCAACGAACAACACGTTGTTGTCACGGGACAACGACGGAGGAAACGACGTGTCACCCGAATAAATAGTTATTCGACTACGGCGATGAGCGTGACAAACCGATCAAAGACGGAGTCGGTTTCTGCGAGTGTACACAAAGTCGATCGACTTTACAACTCATGATTACTTCAAAATCATAACTGACGCGATTTTAATCCAATTCACAATTTGTCAGCTGTTACATCACTTATGTCAGTTGTTCGCTACAAATTTATTATTAGGAAATATACAAATATCACCTTTCTCCTCTCTCTCACTTCTCTCGCTGATGTTAGAATTGAAAAATAAGTAGGTATTCGCGTATACTAAGGGAATTATAATTACTCCCGTCATATAGACGGACAACTGCGAATTACAACTTTCTCTGGCTAAATCGCACGTCACGTATAAGCGATAATTCGAATTCTAGCGTTCGCCGATAAGTATCAAACGCACAACGGCCACGTTCTTCACGCGAACTCGTTTACGTTAATCGCCTCTGCGGGGCTCCCGCTCAACAGCGTGTCGAATGTTAAAAAGAGTATTAATATAAAACGACGATCGAAAGACGCACCGCTATTATGGGAGCGAGATCACGTCTTAACGTCAGGACGGCGCGCAACGAACGCCGATGCTCGAAGACGACGCGAGTGATTTCAAGAGCGGAGGGATTCGAGATAGGATTGTCTGCACCATCGGCTAGGAATCCCATCAAGTATCGTCGTTACCCCCATGGCGGAGCGCACGGGCGGCAGGAGGCTCGAGCTAGTTAGAGTTTATAATAAGGATCGGCCGTCCTGTATAACACGCTGCCGGGCCTATCATCTATTTATCGAGTGAAAATGTCTTCGGCTCAAATCCCCGTGAAATACGGCCTGGTGTCTCCTCCCTCCCGTCACCCTACGTGTTCACCAGGCTTCGATCGAGTATTGTTTGTCGTCTATGTGCTGCTCCGCGAACTGTGAAAATCGAACGGGATTTCGGAAAAGAGGATAGGAAGAACCTATACAACAGCCAAAAATTATATATATATAGAACAATGCAAGTACTAGTTTTCATCTCTAAAATGGAGCCAATTTCTCGATTATTATAAGATCTTCTATTTACCACTGTCAGAATTCACAAAATAAAAGATATGTAATATTCAATCATATTTCCGTAAACATTAAACAAGATACAAAAATTTGCGTATAAAATTGTTTCAGCACAAGCTTCAGTTTGCCCAACTACTTAAAATTGCTGTCCGTAAAGTCGAAAATTTACCACCTCTGTTTATATAGGAATCTGATCGGCGCCTTCGAAAATTACAGTGTTTAGTCCAAACAAGGGATTTAACAGGTCCGAAGTCACAAGTCATTCGGCAGATATGATCTGACTCGGTCGAGACGCTCAAGATAACGCAACCTAAGATGCTGGTACTCCTCTCGGTTAATCATACGGTAAACTCGTCGCGATATTTATTATATCAAAATAAAATATACAATTATGATACGAATTTGGGTCGATAAGAACAAATCTAATTAATTAGATTTCGCTCGTTTTTTGCAATGCAAAGTATAAAGAAAAAACGGTCTCGATCGAGCGGTATAATAAAATTTTTTAATTAATAAATTTCTAGTTTATACACACAATATCACTAAGAAACAACATAAAATAAAAATATAAAAAATAAATATAAAAATAATATCGGACGTTTCGGAACTCACTATGAAAAAACAGGAGCATCATTACTTATTCGTCTGATTTCTAAAAAGCATCTTTATACGAATATTAAAATAATCTGATGATGTTTAATCAGACCTTGAATATAAAATATAATTTCACACTCGATCTTGTCTGAAGAACCTGGGACTCTCGGGAGCCTGTACAATACTTTATCTTTTCCTATTCTGCTTTCCAAGGATCATAGAGTTGAAAACTCGTATACGTGTGTACGCATTGCGCGATGAGAATTTATCACGCGTAACACAACTCCAAAGTCGCGTACAGCACAGCATGAGCTGGGGGATCGGCGATGATGGCAGGAGGGGGTGGTTGCTCAAGGTGCATCCGCTTGGAAATTAAAAATGTCGCACAATGAACGTTCGCCGGCTACCGTTGACTGAAATGCAGTTGCGCATGCAACGGGAGGCCTCTCCCGTACCGCCTCCGCCGACGACCTTTTATGTAAGAGTTAACGATTTCGCGTGAGCGATTACAATCCCCCTTGCATTCGTTCGTTCGCTCGTTCGTTCGTTCGACGCCGGGAATCGCAAAGGTGGAAACGCCGCGTCGCGTCGGTAAGCCACCACGTCGTCGGAGACGTAAGGCGGGATTTGCTCAACGAAAAAAATGTCAATGGCCTTTTGCAGCACGGCATTGGCGTCACACTTCCGCGACAATGAAGCTGTAACCCCCCCCCCCTCCGGCGAAAATCCCGCAGCGCGCTGTTTACGATAGAAATAATGCGTCTTGAAACGAGATCGTTAGCACGAGGTTTGCCGCGCCTAAGTCCGAGGAAAAACTTTAGAGGAAAACTAGATTTGGATGTGGCGTGTAGATGTGAATTATTATTTCGTATCTCTCTGTAAATCTGTGTATAAAGGACACAAATTATATTTTTATGAATATTATCCAATTACATATATATTTTTCGTTCCTTCGTTATTTGAAGAAATTGCAATCAGATATAATAGACATGGTGCGACTAAAATAATTTTTGTAAAAATGTACGTATCCCCTCGTACAATGAAGAGGTTTTACAGTTTCCTCAATTCCACCGTTACGAGTCCATATAATTGCGCTCTTATTGCTGTTTTACAAGAGGCAGTAATTGCAGCACGTGAGAAACCGTGGGTGGGCCCGCGCGCGGGCATTCCAAAATAAAATCGAGATACCGCCTTTTTGCAGGCAGCGGAGATCGCAGCTTCTCTCGAGGGGAGGCGACGCCGGACCACACCGAGTTTCGACGTGTCACCCGGGATGAAAGAAAATGGCTGACGATCATTAGCGACGGTGACTCGCCGTCGGTGGATGGTCCTCGTTAAACACTCGACTCGCTTTTGACGTATCCATAATCACCGATAAGAACTTGTCGGACTCCCTCCTCCTACCGTCCGTCTTCTCTCTCTCTCTCTCTCTCTCTCTCTCTCTCTCTCTCTCTCTCTCTCTCTCTCTCTCTCCCGCTTATTTGCCGCCCCTTTCCCCATTCTTGAGTGCACTGCCAACGTCCACATCCGCGCACCATCCGTGCGACGACTTTGAAATCCAGGTGGTGACACCGTGTCTCATAAAGAGAGCGAGACCGAACGCATGCCGCAGTGTCGAGTGCATAAATAATCCGAGACAAATTACTCTTAAGTCATGTTATCGGCAAGCGTGGGGAGATTATAAGAAAAATATGCGCGACTCGTCGTACCTGCGGATTGCTCCTATATGCAGACTCATCGCGTTAGGCTGAGTTCCCCCGAGTGAAGGAGGAAGCTAATTAGACACCGCAAAATCGAGCGTTAAGGATCGTTTAATTGCATTCACAGAAATCGAATATATTAATAATATTTAGAATCTACAAAATAATTCTATAATCGTCTATTCAATTATTTTATTCATTTTGATAAATATATAGATATTTCATCTATCAAAATCGCCAGCATCAGCGAACAATGATTTTTAAACGTGCATGTTTATGAAACTCTCCAGAATTTTCGATAGTTACTTTTACTTCATCTATATGGACGTGTTTATTTCATTTCGATTACTCTGTGAAAGTTGCGCTCTTTCTAAACTTCACCTTCGATAAATCTCATTACGTGTAATCGTTTCGAGCGTGCGATATACATACTAAGACTACGTTCCATCTCTTCCCTTTCCGTGCTTGCCTTTCTTCTCGAGTTCACCTTTTTATCTCGCCTGCTGGGCGTGTCAATTTTGGGAAAGTTCCTCGAATGATGAACGACGGCACATTTCGAAGGAGCGCGATGGAATCTTCACGAAATCTTCGCTTAACGGCACCCAAGTGGATTAAAAGCTGATCAAAGTTTGCGAACAGTCGTTTCAATATCGCGGGATACCAGACGCGAAGACGGAGAACACGCGAGACCTTTTTCGTCGTCGTATAGGATACAACCAAGTTGGTGTTAACAGATTATTGTGTTTTCTGCGAAAGAAACTTGCCAAGATAATAGAAAAGACTGACGCGCGAACTACAATTTACAGGTGAGGAAGTTTTCTCGCGTAATTTTAATCAATATCGTTGGGCACAACCTATCTATAATATTATCTACAAATATACGTAACTTTATATATATAAATAATAATTCTATAATTATTAATTTTATTGATAATAAATAAGAAATGGAACTTACTGCAGTTAAATAAAATATTTGTAAGTAGAAATTAAGAAATAGAAATTAAAAAAATATTTCAATAATTTACTTTAATACGTATTGTAACTATATTAAAATTCTTTCATTAGAGTTGTTTAAAAAAAGTATTATACAATACGTATAAATAAATATATAATGATTATAGTTTATTAATAAGTCGTTTATTTTATATAAATTTTATTCACATAAATTTTTACCTTTCTTTAATTAAAAAAAGTTTTATTTTTACGTTTTTCAAACGTTATTCAAGAAATAACGTAATCAAAGAACTTTTTTCTCAATTCTTAACAGCTCACGAAACAGAATACTCTTCCGTCTAAATAAAGCCAATTAATTACCGAAATACAGTAAAAGCGCAATATAGATGACTAATATGACTATTGGGTATAAATATAGCACATTGGTCACTGGAAATTGCAAAGCTACCTATGCTCATTAATTACTCCACTGATGACATTTCACGATTACACGGATTAATTAAAAACTCATATAACCAATAATGCGACAAAGGTTTATCGAAGCACGAAACTCATTGCTTCGTAATTTCACCAGAGCTACATTATTATGCCATCATTAGCTAAACATAATTATGTTTCTTGCTTAATGCAAATTACTTTGCCCGGGATTGATAATTACACATTATATTACGAAACATTTGTGTTTATTCTCCGCGTTTACGCTATTATGCTCTTTGACTACGTTTACCGATGTACACAATCGTCTGCTCGCACAATTTGTACGCTCGAGAATAATTACAAACCTGCCAATGAGCGACATGCAAAATGTAGAAAAGAGAAGGTAGGAAAAGAAGACGACATCCGAGTTCACCCATACACCCGCAAATGCACATACATACACGCACACGACACGCTCACATATTATACATACTTATCGAAGTACCGAGCGACGACGTCATTACAACAAGGAAAGACCATCTCCATACGATCCCCGAGGCCGAATCGAATCAAAAGCTCATTCGCGAGCTTGGCTTCATCTAAAAACGGCAAGCTATTAATATTAATACGTGCAAAAAGAAAAAGAGAGCAATCAAAACGAGACCCGCCGGCTTCATCGAGATGTGCCACGTCAATCTAGAAAGATTTCAAATCATCTCGATCTGCATCACTTTCTTAAATAGAGATTTCGCAGATATCGCGCGCGCTGTTAATTTCTAGCAGATTGATTCACGAAGATTAATGCATTCTTAGTACTTATGTGCGACAATATAATAGTCTTAGCTTTAACTTGATTGGTTTGCGTTCATACGCGTGGTAATAATAAATTACCTACATCTAACACCTATTATTAATATTTTCTTAATTAACAATGATAATTTAAAACAGTAAATACGGTTGATAAATTACTAAATCAGAAGTTATCAACCATATTTACTAAGAGAAACGTCAATAAGGTAAAAAATGCGATCAAATCATTAGAGTCAATAATAGTATTTAGAATAAAAAAGAAAATCTCTCTGCGAATCTCTATCAAGGACAAAACCTATTTATTATAAGCCCATCCCTGCGCAAACACATATTACACGCCTGAAAGAGCTAAACCAACGCAGCTGGACGACGATCGATTCTCGCCAACGATCTTCGTCCTCGATCCCTCCAAGATGTGCGCGTGCAGGGCTCAAGGTTCTTACGTAAGCCTACAATATTCCCATGCACCCTTTGACGGGTCGATCGCGCACATTGCATTGTCCAAAAGGTTTCATCGAAGTGGAGAGGACACAAGAGCAAAGAGGGAGGCACCCAACTGAGAATGGGGAATCAAGATCCCTCCAAGGGCGCGCCTTCAGATGTGCGTTTCCCGCACGCGAAGAAAGCAAAACCGTAAAAGTGCACCTGCGCGAGGTGCTTCAATAGGCCTTTCGTAGGAGGCTAATATTTAAATGCGCGGCGAGACGAAGAAAGACGCAGTCTGAGCGCAACCGATCGGACCCCTGATCTGACCCCGGCATTCAAATGGACCGATAGCCGAGTGATACGAACGATCGGGTAACCCAACGAACTCCGTCGGTTTCAACCGCGTGGATTCTGAGTACCACACACACACACCGCTTCCTGTATCCAAGGTCAATTTGACGTTCCTCCGCGCTGCTCTTGTAAAATTATCATAAATTGATATCAACTATTTTTTTATTTCTTGTTTGCAAAATATTTGATTGCAATCTGCGATTTTCACAACTTTAATTTTTCTACACTTTATAATTAACATTGTTACCAGTAATAAGGTACTTTTCGAATAATCAAAGTTTATTTAGACATTCATGGGACTACATCAACATATCGATGATTAATAATTACTAATTCATTAGGTTCTTAGAAATATCTATAAGTTATAGATATTTCTAAGAACCTAATATTAGAAATATCTATAACCTTAAAATAATGAAATAAATTTTGATAATAAAATTCCCAGGTTGATAAAACAGATGTTTTAAATAGTTTAAAACATGCTTAATCAATGTTTTTAAATAATATGTTTTTTTTTTACAATACTATTTAAAGCGTATTTGAAGCATTAAAAACATGTTTTAAAAGAAACATAATGTTTTGTTCTTTAGAATAAAAATCATTAGTCTTTGTCAACCCTGAAAATTTCCATCTGCAAATATCTCTCTGTTTCTAGCTGAACCGCAGCGATGTCAAAAGACAGAGTGGCTGGTAGTAGCTGCTGATCCCTACTTATACTCTCATTAGCTGCGAGGTCAGCAGCAACGAGCAGCACCACCATCGGCAGCAACGGCATGCTAAACAAGCAGCGAAAGAACGAGGCAGCGATCCGGCGCAGCGGCAAAGGTAGCTCCCGCGACTGATTACGTATTAATACGTTTCTCTGAATCCTGCTGTCAGACGGACACGAAGCGGATGGACACGAACGGTCGGAAAGAGAGAACGAGGGGGGCGTCCTACTGCCCAGGGCGTCCCGCGGGACACCGGGCGTCCGGGTGCTCTGATGAGAAAAATTACCAGAAATAAAAGGAGGACCGGCAGCGCGATTATACAAAACGGATATTACAACGGACCCCGGCACTGGCTCTTATTAAACCCTCCACCTCTACCGGGGCGAGAGGTAGCCTTCAGCTTCGCGAATTCAATGGTACGCGCGCTCGCGCACGCAAACGGAACTACAGGAAATCTTCCTGAAATATTAACCCATCCCTCCCTCTATCTGCCAAATCCACACAGCCACTGATTTCGCAAGGATCTGCGACGTCAACCCTTTCTTCATTACTTTCTTCAAGCGGAAGGTGTCGGGGTGTAAGTTTTCACCACTCGTACAGCTTTGTACTGCTCAAAGACGAGAAAAATCCAACATGGACTATCGCATCGACTATCCTCAGTTTCATGTAAGATTTTATATATTTATATATAAATTTATCTATATAAATATTTATATAAATATAAAATAATTATCTAGAAAATTTTTTTGATATTTTAAATTTTAAGTACGAGAGAATATACGAGAATATCTCTCTGTGTTTTATCGGTCTGTAAAAGGTGATTTTGTAGTTATTAGATGAGTTATATAAACGTTCTATCTGTTTTCAGTTAATCAGACAATAATAAAAATTCAAAAAATAAATGTCGGATAAAAACACATCATCGCATTAATTTTTTCCTGGACTCATTTGGCAATGTATATTTTTAAGCATCGAGATATTTTAGGAATAATTAATCGTATTAGCGTATTTGCTTTTTAATGGCAATTGACAATTTTTTTAGTTTTTTCTAAAACGATATTTCCTAAATTGGAAAGTTCAGCGCCGAGTTAATAGGATCTACCGCCATCGAAATTATGTCCTAATCTTTTTGTACGTTTCAAAATTAAAGTGACTTTTTATAAAATTCCCTCGCACCTTATTGTTTTTAGCAACAAAACATTACTCGTATTTTTTTAAGTACAAATAAAATCAGAAATATAACATAAATTTAGCAACAATGTGCACTTATATACATAACTACTAATTAGTTTAGAGAAAAATGGAATAATTTTTTAAATGTACAGAATATTTCCATATATTTTTACATCAATAATTTTACCACTTTATTATAGAACTTACTTAAATAATTTGTTTGACGTTATTATAATCTCAATAACTTTAAAATCATTTGTCACGGATAAAATAAAATGATAATTCTTGCTTGTATTTATAAGCTATTTAGCTCAATAGCTAAACTAAATAATTATGCAGTGTGTCATGTAAGAATTAGAAACCAATGACTAAATTTATCATTAAAATATTATACATACTGATTACAACTGAAAGGAGCAATCGGTAGCATCATGACAGCGCGTCTTTGATTTAACCAAAGAGTCTTGCTGAAACTCGCATCTCCATAGTTCGTATTGAAGTGCATATCCAAGTGGATTTGCATACGAGTTCGCAACGTAACGTGGTGTTACCTGCTGTAGGAGGCCGGGCACATGTCACATTCCCATTGTCGGCATTGTCATAGAGCAAGAGAGAGAGAGAGAGAGAGAGAGAGATAGAAGCGGGTATGAGCGGCGAGGAACGAAGGAGGTAAGTACTTGTACTAAGTGCTGTTTTATTTGTGTAAGAACAACCACTTTGCTACCGCCATCCGCCCTTTTGCCCGGCCTACGAAGACAGACTGTTCGCGCACACAAACATCCGTATTCGTATAGTTGCGATTTGCTCGCAGAACGCACGCGATTCCGCAGACTTACGTGGGTGAGGCTGAGACAGGATCAGTGAGTGTGACTAAAGGAAGCTACTTCCGGTCGCGTAATTCCGTTAAGATGTCGGAGCATTCGCTATAACGTTCCCCTTGCCCCTTCGTTTTGCGAAAGCACGCAAATGTCGCAGTTAATCCGGCAGCGAGACATCTTTGATTCATGGATTTATGACATATTGCAAACATTGTTAGCGTATGCAAATATAAGAGAGATTTCAAGCCAGCGTAATTTTAATAATTTAAAATGTCAACGGTATAATCAAAATAATTAATTTATTCGTAATAATGAAGACTGAAAAATAACATAATATACACAGTAAATTGTACGAATTGTGACTACAATATTTTCCTGAAAGATATTTCGTTGAGAGTTGATCATACCAGCTTTCTCGAATTCTGCTTACAAACGAGCTAACGCAATGGACGCAACAGAGAACTTTACTGTGATCTTATCATCAAGAATCAGAGCGAAGTTATCGCCGGTTAACAAACGTCTTCGTTATTGCTTCAAACGGTAAAGAGAAGAGCCTGTGCTGGCATTAACCAGACACTCTCTCACGGATCTGCGGAATACTGGTCTTCTGCTTTGATCTTGGTCAACAGCGAAACTTTAGACCCCTTAGTCGTACGCGTGTACCAGCCAATTGGAAACGATTTGTTTGATTATCGCGGATCAATTCGATACGATGCAAGCTATCCGATCGTTCGTCCAATCGTCGTTCGCGTCGGCACGATTCATCAATATCGATCTATAAGCTTCTCGTCGAATTTGTCGCGGATTGAGACAATAGATCTTCCAAGCACAGAACGAGTCGGTTCGCAGGCAAAAGGAGGACCAACTAGGCGCTCTGTGTGATACCTCGGCTGATGTCCAAAGGTGCTTCCCTCACACTCAACACTGGATGTGCCTTAGTCTTAGCAAATTGTACAATAACAATCCTAGTAGTAGCTGCCGGTGCTCCTTCCCGTCGTCCTAGGTACATCTTCGCTCTATGCCGAGTGTCTTCAAACCAACCCCTTTCCACTCGCTCTATCCTTCCTCCCCTCCCCCCCCGCGCGCCGGTGTTGTGTACATTAGCGGATGCTCTGAAGGCAAGACAAACGGAATATTACACAAATACCCGCCCCTTTAACCCCTCCGTCTTCCGTAACTACCAAACCACCCCCGTCTTCTCACCCCTTCCCCTTCTTTCTCTCTCTCTCTCTCTTGCTTTAACTCTCGCGATCTTCCAACAGAAGACATCCCCCTTTGCGAATGTTTCATCTCATGGAATGGTAGATACAGATAGACAGATAGATAGAGGTAAGAGAGCAAAGGGGAAAAGTCAAGCATGTAGAAGTGGACACCACTTGAGAGGTATTTCGTAGGAGTTTCGTCAATTTAGAAGGAACTGAGATATTCGCTTCCAATTGCTTAACTAATTTAAGAACAGGATTATGAGATCGTCAAAATGTCGTACATTACTGCGAAGTCTGTGTTTGCTTAACTAAATCATAATGATCTACTATTATTAAATAGCAATTATAAATTATTTTATCATCTTATGCTCTTTTATATTATATGTTTTTGTAGAAAAAAATTCATCTAGAGAAAAACACTAAACTTCCTTTAATTTAGAATATTCAATAAAATACGAGTGTTGTAAATAAAATATTTAAGAGATACTGACATGAATAATGATTGAACAAGGCACATATATTAATTACGTAATAACTGATGAAAATTTTGAAGAAGAACGTTTAAAAAGGTTATTTCTCAAACACCATTAAATCGAAAAATAATCGAAGATAAGCAAGAATTTCTCATTATTATGATTATTATTCGACGACGACGCGGGACGACGAAAGAGCGCCGTGGGCCGATTCCTTGACCACCCGAGTACGAAGGAGCGGGGCGCTTCGTAAATGCATAAAACGCGATATGAAATGCACGAGTTCGGACGTTTTGGCATCCGGACAAGCAGACAATCAACTCATCGAGGCGTGTGGATGCATTTTTATTATATATTATAGACTGCCCGATGCCTTCCTCCATATCGTACGTCACTCATAATGTCAGTCGCTAACGTACCGTCTCGAACGTATTTTACGTACCGGGTGCTCCAAAAGCGATCTATTAGCTTAAACCCTTTAGAAGCTCCTATTCTTGAAACTCGTGAACAATTTGTTTAAAAAACATATTTTATATTTTTGATATTATAAATCGTTAAACAATACAAATATATTGATGTTTTTGTGTATAATTATTTTACTTTTAGTAAAAAAATCTATTACATAACACGCGTTTTTCGAGATAAATTTTAAAAGTGACCGGGTGACGCAATGAGAAAATGATGTAGTATGTTCTTTAATCAATTTGATGCGCACATGCCAGATTATTTCAGTGTACACGTAATTTAACGGCTTGAAGCTATCGCACCTGCTCGTGTAATTATCCCACCGGAACACTATACTCAAAAATTATGTAACGCGATGATATCGAAAAGATGTTGACGTAAAGTGTCACGATATCTAACAAACTTGAGCAGAGAATTTTTCTCGTACTCGGCCTGGCATTATTATAAGTGAGGTATAGTTGAGCGTTCACTCAAGCTGGCATTTCATTAATGGAGGATTCTATTTCAGAGTTTGACACCCAGTATAGATTTCGGATATAGGTGCATATCGGGCCGTATCTCCTTGTATCAGCCATACACATAATTACCATCTGATAGAGTCTGTTGTCTGTCGGGAGGTTGATTTCATACTTGTTCTTATTGCCGACCCGTCAAAGGTATCCCCGTGGTGGTAGGACGGCCGATCTCGGATGGGGGCCTTAGGGCCGCATAGGCCCCTTCTCCCGTCTCGACCAATCACTGACCCTTGGTCTGCCTTACCGTCGAGAAAACGTACGAGAAAAAGGAACGTGATTAGACCTGCTGCAGGACGATGCATCGACCAGTTCGAGAGTGTCGGCTGCTTCGATGGCCGCCAATCGAAGTCCAATCATTGGCTGAGACAGTCAGCCATTTCGTATATTTCTGCATGCCTTTCGTTAAATGTAATAAATTAAAGTCAGAAAAACTAAAAAATTTTTTTAACTCTCTGTGTGCATGTTATACTCATTTTTATATTTTTTATTCGAAAAATTATATGGCATCCGTTAATTTGTATAATTTAATTAATCCTCTTGAAAAAAGTGTAAATGTAAATGTAGCATTATATAAACAATAAGATAATTTGTGAAATAAATCATTCAATGTTGCACCGATAGCAGAATTTTGCGGAAATGACAGAAGAATATTTCACATTTGATATATATGCAAGTCGCGCGAAACATTATAGCATTAATGTAGCATGAACCTCGCAACAAACACAGTATTGTCCTCGACTCTTGCAATTCCCACGGATGCGAATGACGCCTGAAAGACGCTCCTTTAGATCACCGATGCAATGCAATCAACGCAACACCTGTCGAAAATGCAGATTTACAGCGCAGCTGCTTCCGCCGGTGCGCGCAAGCAATAATTCCAGCGAAACGGAGGACCCGTCCACAATTTCGTGGTTTCTTCCATTCCTCGCGTCTGTCTTCTTCGCACTGAGACCAGACCGGCCTGTATCACGTTTATGCTCTCGCTCGCGCTTTCGAGACGGTGCCTCCGCATTGTTTCATTAGGCCACGTCAAAATATTAGGGCTGCAACTCGTTCCTGCCCTCTCCGATACACGTTACTGAAACCTCCCACAGCCCAAGGCCCTTAGACGTTAATGCTGCATGGACGGCGGGCTGACTTGCGTATAATTACCACATTCGGTCATTTATACCAGGTGGCTGCTAAATTCAGAGAGCAGTACGCGAGCTTTGCTTTTACGACGCGCCATCCATCCGAAATAGCCAGCAATCGTGCAAAATTGTCAGTACTAATACATCAATTATTACGTCGTGCTTTTATAATAATAACATGTTTCTAATATATAAGGTAATGCTTATTAAAAAATTATATAGACGTATATGATTACGCAAGCAAATCTCTCTTCATTATTTATGAAGGAATAGGTCATTATAATGACCTATGACATATTCATACGTCGTAATTGTTAATCAAGATTTACTCGATCATCATTCGACTAGCAATAAAGGGATGTATACAAATATCAAACATACGCGATAAACACCTACGTGCAAGGGGAACAACCTGAAGTTCCGTTTGCGCACAAAGACTCGTCATATGCCCGAGTTTTTTTTTTTGTTACGATTTCGTTACGCCATTCATCGCGCCGTATGCGTTTCGGTAGAAGCCATTCTCCCACGCAGAACAGCCATCGAACCTGCGCTTCTTTCATCCTTCCTTCTTCGCTGAGATAAGTATCTTGAGCGAGCGAGTTCACCAAGCTACATCTCCCGCCGTGGAAGATAGAAATTTATTTCAAATCCGCCATGTGGAAAGCATCTTTCTGTCGAATACTTCACGCTTCGGATTCACTTGACCGACTTTTCACACTGCCTTAATGCCGATTTGCTTGACGTGCAAACAACCGCGTGTTGCACGTGTGACTTATATGACAGGCTTATGGTCGCACGAGACGTTAATATCACAACAAATATGCTAAATAATTCGTAAAATGTATCATTTCGTGGAACATCAAAAGTATGGAAAAAAAAATATCGAGATAAAAATAGCGAGATTAAAATTCTTTACGAAGATTAAACGTAAATTCTGAAGTAAACGTTAAAAAGACATACAATATTAAAATATGATATCAATGCGACAATTAACATTATAAAATATAAATAAAAGAAACAAAGAAAGAAAAGGTCTCTCGCAATTTTATAATGAACTGATGAAATATGGAAATGTACAATATAATCTCCGTTAAGACGTAACGAATGAATTACACGGGATGAATTAAAGAGAGCACCGCATTGACTTTGCTCGGGCACGCCCTTCCTCATTTCCTCTGTCGCATTGTAATTCACAACCGTAACACTGGATGCAATTGAAGGACTGTATATATGGGAAGGTGGGCCGGGATCGTAAGTGCAAACGAGTCAATCTCTTGAAATGGTCGATTTTAAATGAGTTCTCTCTCTCTCTCTCTCTCTCTCTCTCTCTTTCTCTCCGAAACGAAAGCGTCACCTGTCACTTCATAAGCATCACGGCGAGCCATTGTCACTCACGTCCGGTCGCATATGGGCGCCCTATTGTGCGAGACTTATATTTATTCATTAACAATTATCGGATACGAGCGGTAGCCGGTCGAGTTTTGTCCGGCTGATCGGAGATGTACGTTAAGGGCGATCGCTACTTCGCGCTGCATAAAAATTGACGCACATCTTCAGTCGATCTTGTTCTTTCTTTCGAAATGTAGTTGGAACGAATAAAACTTCCCGTATCTCTTGTTTTTTTATATAAAATTAGAATATATAAAATATTTAATTTGTTAACTAGGCTTATATTCGTAAAAATTTAATATCGTTCTAAATACTTTTGATAAAAAGATAACATATTTCGTTCTATTTCCGTTTGTTACAAATTCTATGAAATTAAAGATATTTTCTGGCTTTTTACGATATCAGCCAAAAGTATCAGTAAAAAAATCAACTAAAAAAGGCAATATTAGTAAAAAAATTTTGTCATAAATATGCTCTGAACTGTAAAAAACAAAACAACAAATTATTTGACTTTTAACGGCTTATACAGCGTAATTATCATATTTTGCTGCAATTTTAGGTAAATAACTTTTAAACGAGTAAGTGGATCCAAATAAACTTCCGTACGAATATTTATTAGAGTTTTATTAGTATATATAAAAAATTTAATTTAATTCGTGATACTACTTTCTCATTGCAAATGAGCTTTATTAGAAAACACGATTTTATATAAGAATCAAGGCAAACAAAAAAGTTAAATAATTTTTACACTAATAAGAAACTCAAAATTTTACAAAGATACTCAGATGTAACAATAGAATAAAATAATTAAAAGAACTGTGAAATATTTTTATATTTTTGATAATATTTTGTGATGCTTATATCCTTAATATAATGTGCGCAAAAACTACAATCTTTAAAATTACTTCATAATTTCTACGCTTAAACATTGCGAGCATTATGATGGAATCAAACCGAACGTAAAAAGCGGCGAGAACTTCTCACGTCAATGCGACAAAACTTTCAGGAGAGAAGCGACGAAGAGAAAACCCGCTCACAAAGAAAGCATCCCTCAGATCTCCCCAGAGAGTATCAATCGAGAATCGAGTCTATGGAAGATTATTTTTATAGACGACTCTTTCCTGATCTCTCTCTGTCCTTTCACGGGCGGCTTATCCGAAGACGCGAAGAAATCGTATATTGGACATCCACTCCTTTCAGCACGTAATCTCAGCGGGGAACACTTTAGTTTTCCTCTATACTCTACGCTCAACAAGCTTAATCATCACGTTGATAAAAAAAGAAACACAGAATGTTTCACACAAAGAATATGAGACGCTTCAATCTAAATTGCGATAATAGTAACGACGAAAATCACGTCCCTCTCTATAAAGGAGAGAACAATCAATATCCTTCAATAAAAATAAATTCAATAAAATTATTTTTATAAATAAAGAATTATCATCCGATTATAAATTACAAAAAAGTGCAATGTCTACTGTAAAAAATTTCGTGACAACGATATAACGGATGAACGATCAGACACAATATTCTCCAAAGGGGCAACCTGATACGTTGATAAGCATCGCAGGCTAGAAAGCCCCACTCGATGTGCATCCGGTTAATGATCACATACCTATAACGTGCTCACAGTAGCGCATTACTTGCCGATCGGCAAGTGGGAAACTCCGTCGTACTTCCATTATCTGGATTAATGGCTAAACACGCACAAGAGTTCTGCCGACGGAATCGTCCGGGGCTGCACCTTGCCGACGGCTGCCGATCAATTAACTAATGATCGCTAATTAACGCTCCCCCGGGACAGTAATACTCGATAATACCCGGCGAGCCGACGTACGGTGGTATTACCTTACGTTAACCCGTCGGTTGAAGACCGAGAGAGAGGGAAAAGAGAGGGCCGAGGCAGGTCTTGGAGGCCTTAGTTTGAGTTTAACCGTGGCTCAGCGCTGTGCTGAGTAATCAAACAATTACCAGGACGGCGCGGGAGGGGAGACGGGCGCATAGCGGTAGGGCGCGACGTTACCAATGCCACCAAACCTCCAGAAACCACGGGATAGCGAAACGGACCAAAGGGATGAGCGAGAAAGGAGGATGCGAATCCAAATTCGAAGCGACTTCAGCGAAATAACAGCCGCCAGTCGATATTATTGCGGAGCCGGGAATTCGGCAGCTCCCGAAACGCGAGCTAATTGACTGCTAAATTATCGCGAGTCGCCCCTTCTCTCATCGTTTGTCTCTCGCTCTTGGGATCAGATGAGGGTGCGCGTCCTTTACTCTTTGTGCATGTCTATAACGAATTAATCGATACGACACAATGGTAGAATTTTGCGTAATGTATGAAATCCTATTAATTTAAAAAATTGTTTCGTTGTTATGTTTCCCGGAATGCACTGTATAAACTATGATTATAACGGAAGAAGGTAGCGTAATGTGAATCAACTCACAGAATAAAGAGTCATGAATAATACTATAGAACAAATCCAGCATAAATTAATATTTTCAAATTTAATTCATTATGAAAATTAATTATAATATATTTAAATTTTCTTAACTCTAAATATAATTAATACATATTTTTATTTGATAAAGCCATTCATATTAATTTCTCCGTAAGTTAACGTCTAATTTATTCTGACGTATACTGTAACTCACTATACATATATTTATGTAATTCGCCATTCACAAAACAGTCATGAAAATTCAGATAGAATATATCGTAACCACAAACGTAATCGATATCGAAATCGCGCTTTTAATTGTTTAAAAGAAACGCGTAAAAATTAATTCACAATGATACTAAAATGTACATTAAATTTGCTATTATAAATATACATAAATATCAACTTCTCAATCTTATACAAATATTATTTCAACTGGTATTTCCGGTAAATTTCTTTACAAATTTAATTTTTAACAGTAGAGAAAGCAGTGAATGAACTTTGACGTGCCTAATTAATCGTAAATTTTTTACATCGTGATACAAATTATGTATATGAATGCGGTACTTCAAAAATATCGCTATCGATCGAGATACAACGCAGGTACATACTGCGCTTCCCAGCAAAATGCGGAAGGAAATGGCTCTGAGTGAAAGAATTAATCAAGGAAGTCGACAATGTACTTTTTTATAGCAGCTGCGACGGCAAAGTGATTGGGGTCTTAAAACGGAGAAACCGAACGAAGATTGTAAGCCATTATGTCGGCATAAGTGACCAGATTATAGCGATTGCTACTGTGCGTGCGCCTTTGTTACGTCCAGCAGGGCGAATGAATCGGCAGTTTGGTTCTTATAGTTAGACCACAATCAGGTTGAATTACAAAGCATGTATGATACACCATGTGGCTGTTACATAATGAAATATGCAATCACGCGATGCTCCTGAGCGGGAGAACAAAGGGAGTTAATAAAGCAATCGCCCGCGAATCATTACGTATCAATTATATTTCCATACTGAAAGCCATTGATTGCAAGAAAACAATACACGGATCTAAACATTTTATATTAGAAGAAAACAATGGAAGGAAGCCGATATTATTTTTTATTTATCAGCTATTATTTAATCGCGAGTGTAAAGAGTATTTATTTATTTAAAGATTGAATAACACTTTTGTGATTTTAATCGATTATCACAGCCGATTACGTCAATGAGAGAAGCCGTATCGACGTGGTCGATGAAATGGTGAAAAGGACGAGAAAAAGGGAAGGACATTCCCCCTGGAAGCAGATTTTAATCGAGCGTCAAGCCGAGACAACGAATTTACGATCAGGCACGGCTGTTTAGCAACTCGATTTAAGGCCGTTCGACGAACTAAACGATATGGTAATTAACATAAAGTATTAATAATGCTTCTATCGTTGACGGTTCTCTTTTTTATGCCGAAGCTCCTTTTCCACGGTTTATGCGCCTATTAGATTTTACGATCGAACCGAAAAAAATAGCCGAACGATGATGCGTACGGAATCGTCCCTTTATTTCCCTTTTTCTTCGTTTTCACCCTTCGTCTATCTTTAATTTTTTTATTCGCGTCCTCATTATTTTTTATCTTCCGCTTTTCAAAAATGAAAAGTTTATACTTAACATTTTCTAAGAAATTAAATAATTTTAAATCATTTTTTAAGTTGCAATTTAAGAGCATTGAACCGTATATTTAAAATACAATATCTATACTGTGTAATCAGTGATGATTCAAAACAATCTGCTTTAAATAAGTGATCGATCTTATAAAAGATTCTGCTTATCAGACATGCAATACTTGACATTTTCTGTATGTCGTTGTAATTCAATAGAGAATGAACTGAAAGAGGAAGAAAAAATTTCACGCAACAGTAACGAGGAGAAATGCACGGATGCGGAAAAGGGACGTGGTACGGACTCCGGTATTTCCCTGTTTTCTAACAGAGACCATTCTCGAGAGTTGAATTATAGGAGGAACGCGATAGGTGGTCCCAGACGGGTTGACTTCTTTCGCAAGCGAGATAATCGAAGTCTAAATAAATAAAAACATTTCTCCCCTTCGTCGACACGCTCGGTTCGAGCTTCTCGTCAGGTTGCCAGAATTGAGTTTGACATCGCAACAAAATATGTTTTCTCAAATAAAACGTGAGTCTTCATTAGAAAGAATCTTGCACTAATTGGAAAATTGAGTTTCGAGAAAACAAATTGATCTTCACATATAATATAACTTATAATCTGATAAGCGAAAAATATCATGATCATCTGATTCGATAATAAGTAATTTTTTAACTAGGGTGTATCAAAGATGTAAATTTGTGTTCTCTATAAATTCTGTTCTAGAAATCCTTAAAAATATATCTTCAATACCGACATTTTTCAATTAATTGAATAAACAAATAAAAGAGAACGATATTAATATAAAAAATGTTAAGTATAAAGAAACGACGATTTGAATCGAGCGGTAATAAAGTTCTTTTGTATAAAATAATGTAATAGTATATAACGTTTTAGTATGACAAAAAGTATGATAAAGAATATAAGAGAATATAAAAAAACATAATACAATTTTTTTATATTTTTATATTCTTATATTCTTTACCTTTTTGTCATATTAACATTGTATACTATTAAATTATTTTATACAAAAGAACTTTACTGCTCGATTCAGACCGTTGTTTCTTTATACTTTGCATTGTAAAAAACGAGCAACATCTAATTATTATTAAAAAAAATTGTTTTAATCCTATATACTTTCGACAGCAAATCGGTTTTTATATCGATATACAGCTCTTTTTCAAATTCATTAAAAATGATAAGTTTGAATAGTATTTCGAAGGATTTTCAGAATATATTAAAACTTTGCTTAATATATACAACATAAATTTTCCATCTTTGATACACCATAGCTCAAAAGCCACGCATTATATCCGTGATATCCTTTATTGACCAAATTATAAACTATGTATTATACGTAAAAACACTGAAAATCAATGCATTTAACTAAAATCTAATTTTCTATAAAATTAGTGTGAGGTTCTTTCAATGCGTTAAAGAAACACTTTTATGTATTAAAATTAACTTGTGTAATCCTGCCTTGACAAACAATAATTTTAACATCAATGAATTGTCAGATCATTGTTACAACATGAGATAAAGACAATACTCATTACTCGCGTTGAATAAAGCAATAAAGCAATACGAGTTACTGTTAAACTTGCATTATCACGCGAAATAAAGATCCAGTTACAAGTTATCATACTATATACGTTTGTGCATTTTAGCGTCGATTTTACATCAGACAGGCAACCTCTTCCATGGTTTATTAGGCCGAGATTGTTGTCCACTTCACTTTCGATTCGGAATATCAGCGGGTGGGCATACCTGACAGCTGGACGGCCCGATATCTGTTCACGGTATTATTAACGTTTACGAAAATACGAACGTTAGCCGCAGAGTCGAAGGGCGAGGTCGAAGCGAAATTAGCTGTCCGATACTAATTAGCTTTCAATCTAATTCCGCGCGGAGCTTATAATCGCTGACCGAACGAAATCGGAGCCGATTGATTTGCTTCGAAAATCGAACAGCGTTTTGCGGGCCTTCAACGTAAATGAATGGTTAGATCTTAATTACGGATTGAACGTAACTTGACATCTCATATATTATAATTTCTCAGAGTTAATTTCAATACGTTAAAAGATATGACAAGAATCAAAATAAAAACGTAGCACAAAAGTTATTTGCAATTAAAAACAAAGACTGTTGGAAACAAAAAGTTGGAATACTACTGTAATTATTTATAAAAATACACACCTTAATATATTATAATAAAAAATATATCGAAAATATTTTAATAACAAACATATAATAAAAATTGTTAAGTATAAGACACACTTCATACACTCCAGAAAAATAAGATAATTTATAATTAATAATTTAATTACTTATAAAAACAAAACTCTGAATGTGGTTGGAGCAATAACTTTGACGATTTGAAATCGTAATTTCCCGAGGCATCGCACACGGAATTCCAAGATACATTTGTACATATTGATATCGATGTGCTTTTACAGTCGTCCGCAAATCGCCGGGAGTGTACGAGCTGAATTATTCAAAGGAACAGGATGCGGCCTCCGGGGCCTTCGATATCGGCTGCGACGTTCGACGTCTCCTCCGAGATATCGAGAAACAGAGAAGAGGCTAAACGGTGGGATCGAATAGAGGAAAGCGAGTGGGGATGCAAAAGGTCAAGTCCAACTTGCTGTGGCCTTTCACGAAAGCGTGTGTCCCGCGATTGGAAGGAAAAGATCCGATTTACATATTTATATTCCACGACAAAGATCCCATCGAATAGATGGAAAACATCGTGACGTTCTATCGACCGCGACAGTTTGGCAAAAATCACAGTTGCTACCCGCGTATCTTCTGATCATCATTTATTTAAAAAATAATATCAAAGAAAACAAACACAAATAAATATAAAGAAATAAATTATTTTTTTTTTAATTAAAAAATCCGGATGTATCAAATACATTTTAAATTGCCTCTTTAGACTTTAGATTTTAGAGAATGTTCGTAAACTATGATGTAACTGGAAGAAGGGAGATTCTACATGAAAAATTAAATTAAAAATGTAGAATAAATTTTTTTTATATAGAATCACCTTCCCGGTTGTATATTTAAAATATCTGAAATATGTATAAATATATACATCACAGCATACTTTCCATATTTTATCATAAATTAATATTATCTTACTGATTGTAACCTTTTTAAACCTTACATTACAATATTTTTGTAAGAGTTATTGCAAAATGTTGTGCTCCTTATTGAATGGATACTAATGTACAATTCTCTCGGTCGAATGCATCACGCGCGACACTCGACGAAAATCCTTTATCCTCAAATCGCCGGAGATAATTTGGTTGGTGTAGACACGGCAAATATCTGTACAAGAGATCGGAATAAGGGTTGGCGTAGCGGTGGCGGGCGGGGTCGGCGCGTGGAAAGTCTATGTAGGTTATAGGGGGACAGGATCACTAATACAGGAGATGTTTGCAAACCTGTTAATAATGCCGCGTTTGCTCACCGGGTTATTAGTGATAGCAAACACTTAAATTGTTCTACCGTGGATTAGTAATAGGCGCAGCTGCAAAACTCCGGTCGGCTGCGCGTGAGCTTTTCTCGATGGCGTGTCGAGTCATTTCGCCAAAAAATCAAGATTTGTAAGCAAACCTCGTGTAAGTGTATCCTAGATTCCAAATCATCACGAAAAATTTTGTAATCATATTTCCAGTGTTCTATTTCGATTACGCATAATTGTTTATGTACTGCTGCTTCGTGTATTCCGTCGACTATTTCACAATTTCTAAGAAATAAGTGTGTAAAGTTCTGTAAAGAGAAATATGATCTCGTAATACATTACGAATACTCTTACAATTAAATACGATTTGCATGTTTATCCTAGATAATAAGTTATTTGGATCAGAAGCGAATTTTGGAGATGTACAATCTGTACGAGTGATATTATAAGGGTTTAAATTGTAAGCGGAAAAAACTTTAAACTTTAATCTATCAATTACCGTTGATTGTACGCCCGAGAAGACGTTCACTTGCATTCTGTATTTCAAACAGAACGCTTTAGAATTTAGGTGTAGTTTTTATGATTGATTGGTATTTTATTCTATAAATAAATAATTGTTTTCTTTCTTTTGAAAATTATTTTCTTTTCCAATTTCGGCTTATTTGAAGCAGCACGGTCGAATTTCGATAAGTCGCGTGTTTGTCGTGGTATCGCTTCAGCCGCGATACAATCTTACTTTAGTATAACGCATAGGGCGCGGCTGGGTATATTCTCCGGTAACAGCTCTTCCTGTAAAAGCCCTTTCCAGGGCGCGAGCAACGCTGGCGTGCGCGGCGTTATATCCCCCAGGATCCACCTTGAACACATCCAGCGAAAACCAAACTGGTTTAGCTTTAAGCACGTTAGGTACCCCTTTAATAGCTTATAGGTAAACAAAATTAACATATCTTAACAGCGTTAAGAATTTCCGCGTACCCCGCTCCACCGTTGCAGCCCCGGGCAGACGATGGGGCTAAAGGGGTAAGTTTGTTAAGTAGCGACGAGCGCGAAACCGCCACGAGGAACGGTGCCGAAGACACGCGATACCAAAGATACGCGATCTTCAGGACGTCGTCTTATATTTTCCCGGGTGTGCCCGGATTATGATACCCGTAAGGCGAGTCGATCTCATCTCACTGACTTTTCTTCGGAGTTTGCAGGAATTTTGTACTAAAAGCTTTCGATAATATAATATATCTCTATATATTTTGTATTCTTAAGCTTAATTTATCTTTAGTTTTATTCTCGCACCGAAGATTATTTTACGTGATTCCAAATTACGTTTATTTTCGGTACATCCAGAGGGAATAATATCGTGTGCAGCTGAACGTATTGTCATCGTGCGACAAATGGGTGGATCAGAATGTTTTAGGCTAATCCACCGTGTGGTAATCGCAAAGGACAAATTTATGTAGGATATCAGCGTTACGAGAATAGAGAGGTTTCATAATACACTCGCGCGGTGGATATTTCTAGTTAACTTGAACAATATTGATTCAGAACAGAATGCAAAGGCGAAACGCGATGACGGATGAATATCCATCGCGATGTCGCGACAAAATATTTATTCGCGACGGTACACGATCTCGGAACATATTTTGGCATCTGTTCGCACTTTCATGTTACTCAACGGCCATAGATATATAATGATCATCCTTTGTTTTAACATATTTGCAACGCGACGTAATAGATGCGATGCCGCCGGTTAAACGGCGTTGCGTTTTGGCATCGGCGAGCAATATATCACCATCTATCAGCCATCAGAACGGGATCAGTCGCGTAAATCGCATCTTTCTATAAATTTCCGTTGCCTACAGTTGCGAAATATATATCCCGAAAGCCCGAGTAGATTGGCGTGCTGACAGTTCTCGGCGTAACATAATTCGTTCCGTCAAGTCGAACATCGTTACATTAATATTCTGGCAGCGTCGTCCTTCAAACGGTTACTTCACGTGATTTTAATTTCTCCACGTTCTTTGCTACGGCCGTCCTGCTCTTTGGCTTTGCAGATTTCACCGCGACATCGCCGATTTACGGAAAAAACTGATTCTTGATGGTTGTATATATGCGCACTTTTGAAAATGTCATATTTATTTTTATGTCGATCTTAGATGCGACATCTCTTCGTCGAAATACATCAGATATAATTCTAAGAGTTTTTGTCGAAAAAAGAAAACCACGTTATTATAATTAATATTGAATAGGTATATATTAAAGTAAACTTGAACTCACTTTGGAAATCAAAATTTAAGAACTTACTACGAAAAGACATTAATATTCGTAAAAAAGAAGAAAATAATGGAAGTGTAAACCCAAGAAAAAAAAAGAGATGAAGAAAAAAAAATCAATGCTCTCGCTACGGCTGCAGAAGTTTCGAGCCGAAGAGACACAAATACATTGCGATGAAATACTCAACGACAGCGCATTCACAGTGGGTCGTTACGGTGGGTCTTTATGTTCACAACAAAGCATAAATATGGTTGATTCGCCTAAGGCTGCCTTTGTACAGGTTACACTGATCGAGATATCTGCGTGGGATGTGTGTGTGGGGTGCACTATTCTGTCGCGGAGTATCCCAGACGGTACGTCTCGACTACCAAAAATCAGAGAAAACGAGAGTGAAGCGATTGTAAACACGGCGTTCCACGTATTTCACACTCCAGAAACAACGTATTTGAAAAGGTGTTACATCCTAAAAGTAACAAAATTCTACTGCTTCAATAAAATAATCGAGTAACAATCATTTAGATCGAGATTTGTATTCTCTTACCGTAATTTTGTATTATTATATTATTATCTTTAAAGACGATGATGGTGATTTAAAATTAAGTGAAATGCGTCCGGGAATATACTTAAAAATTCGATAGCTTTAGTAAGACAAGAATGCTCGTCGAGTAATGACGGACGAAAGCGCTCTCGATTACTATCGAGAGTATGTATTTCCAGTCTCGTGAGTCATGAGTGATGACGGTATGTCGTCGTTGTCGGGTCGTACACTCTCGGCCGCGGAGAGAGTCAATGCCAGAAATAATATCGGTATACTCGTACGTCGGTAGAGGCGGGGGTGATGTCCTAACATCATCGGTTAACGAACTATATTTATCCGGCGGGTTCATCCGCGGCTTCTTTCCCCCCCCTCCCCACCCCTTCCCCCTTCCCCCCGTGCCGTCGCATCTCCTCTTCTTGCTCCTCCTTCTCGTTGCCCCTCAACTTGTTCTTGTTCCTCGGCGTCCCTTTCTCCTTATGATCCTCGCCTCTTTGTGACAGACAAGAATTCGAGATACACGAAATCCGCACTTTCCAAATTGGCGCATTCAACCTTTTGGGTCCCCAGAATTATTCATGAGCCCGCTGAAAAGCCAGCCCGCGACGAGTCGTGATGGTATTAAGATGTCGTGCGTATTTGTTGAAATATTCGCGGTGCGCTAGACATGCACACGCGAAAATTCGCGTGTGCAACCTTGTGCGCCAGAATTAATTCCGAGTCCACTGTAAAGCCAGCTTGGAGCGTCGAGCGATTATTTCGAAACGCTGGAGTGTGACGTTAAAGAAAGCATAATGCGAATGTTCGCGGATAATGTCTCGAGATTCGGAATGCAGCATTACGCGTTGATGATTGTCAACCGCCAGTTACGCAGCATTCTTGTGCATTAAATCACGATGAGTTAAGTCTAATGGAATAAATTATATATATAGCGCCGTTCGATAAAGTGTTGTACACATAAAATAGAAAGCGCGATGTTACTTTCGCGAGTTTGCGATTTGATCGTGAAAGTTCACGGTATTCACACGAAAAATTAGAGTGCCTGAGGCACATTCTCGATCGCGCTTACGTTTTTGCAAATGTCCCAATACATCGCGTGCAATAAAACTGAGAGAGAGATATAAACGACAGACTCGCGCGAGAAAGTAAAATCAGCGAGATATTAGACTATATATATACCATATATATTTTAATCATTACTGACTTGACGGTTGATTTATGTTTTATAGGACAAAGAGAAATCATTACGCCTCGGGATACGAATGCATAACTCTTAGATTACCATGAAATAAGGATACCCATGAGGATTAAACGACTGCTACATCTCGAGTCAAGCTCAAGCGGAGGAAGCTCGCCGGTCGATTTGAAGAAAATAAAAGATGGTTAAAAAACTGAAAAAGCCCAAGCGCATGACATGTACGTATTTGTTATCCCTCGATCGCCAAAGGGCCCCAGATAAATACGCAGCCCCCTACCATCACGGGGAGATACTAAGGGGTTATACGGGGGCCGGTGATAAACAGTGTCGCTCATTCACAATGGCCGGCAAACACGCATTAAAGCGGACTAATATGAAGTGTATTAATGCGTGCGGCATTGTCTAACCCATGGCGTACACGGCTACTGTCGTGGGGCCCGGCTTTATCCCGCCGTGGGGGGCCCAGCGGTGCCCGCGTATGTATACGGAGTCTTCTCGATATACCCGGTGACTTTTTAAGGAACCCCGCGACGAGACCGGGTGGGAGGTATTTACTTATCATTATGCTGATTTTATTACCCCAAGATGCGACAACCATTCCTCGAAGAAGCGTTACAAATGCGTTTTGCCGCTTCGAATCTGTAATCTGCGAAAGAATTCCTCTGTACGATCGCAGGTAGCAAAGAACCGATAGTAATCGAAAAATTTTATTAGCTTCTTAGTCGATCTAATCGTTTGAACGCACGATACGCGAGATAAATGCTATAAACGAGTGATGTATGATATAAAAAGAGCTGCAAGAGAATCTCTCTCTCTCTCTCTCTCTATGGGTCTCGTTGTCAGGGTATTACATTCTTTCGCGATTGTAGCGGCTATAGTAGTCATTTATACGATTTAGTATAGCGGCTACATGATAACAAAATATGCGACAGTTAATTACACGTGGCTTTAAACTACAATGTATTGTAGATAGTTCTTTTTATTACATATTACTAATTGTAAGATATTAGTGTCAATTTTTTATTAAAGCAATTATTTCCAACAAATTGCCTGATACTTTTTCGAGAAATATAGTATACATTGACGAACGAGCAAATATCGGGAAAAACGAAAACGACATCAAAAGCGTAAAAATGGAAAACGCACCCCACATACGGGGCCAATCGCGAGGTGCTGCAAGCTAGTTCTGCCCACTGGCTTAAATTATGGGGTCGCCGGCCAACTCGCGCCACGCATAAATGATTGCTCGTGTTATGTTAAACATCCGGGCATGGAGAGCTGCCCCGAGAGCTCACCCACGAGACACCCGATGGAAGTGGAAGAGGAGCGGTTGGATAAAAGAGGAAGAGGTGGAGGCAAAAGTTATTTATCTCGAGCAGTCGCATGAGCAAGGATTTTGAATAATTTCTACCGGTGGAAGAGCCGAGAATGTTACCCCGTAGGGCACGTCAAGTTATCTATAGACACACTTTAAACTTAAATAACATTTCGAAACCACGTAAAATCTTACAACTCAATCTTCATAATTTCTCTTATTGTTAGTAGTAATCGAACGTAAAAAATAATAATCACGTTTCCCTTTCCTCTCTCTCTCTCTCTAGCGAAATGTATACGTACTTCGCTAATAATATATCTAGGTATACATATATATTGGTCCTTTATAAATTGTACATATATATTAACTGTCGTATCTTTTAATTTTCTTATAGCAATGCACCAAGAACATTACGTCGCGGATGAAGTGTCAAAAAAAGGAATTTGAAATTAGCGGAATCAATCTCAAGATGATGAAAAATTCAACTATAGACACACGAATGCTCTAGCAATACGATCGGCCCGAAGATCAGTCTGGTCAGTGGCCAGCGGAGAAAAAAGACATATTAGAGACATCATAATGCCAGAACGAAGCTGTGTTCCAATTTATAACTGGATGATATCGCGATAGAGGCTCAGGTTCGAGGCATTGTGTTTGGTACGGATTCGTTCTTGACGTTGCAGCAGGCATCGACTGCCTGGGTGGGGTCTCGGTTTCTTGGTGGGCCTAACTCAGGATATCCTTTTGATATCCTGTTAACTAATGCCCGCTATTCGTTACTGACGTACGGCTGGCAAGATCTATGTTTTTCGTGTAAATAATACCAGCCTTCTCGTAAAAGATTCGCCACGATCTTAATTATTATGCAACACTGATACATGCAAACTCTTTCATTAAATATATGTTAATCTTTTTAAATGAAAAGATAAGATTAAGGGTCATTATATCTTATTGCGTTATTTTACAATTTTATAGATATAAAACCATAATTTTTACAGATATTTCCAGTTGCAAATTTTTCTACCATTTTACGTATAAAGTAATTCTGTAAAATCTACTTTTTGTTTTACTATTATTCGCTGTATCTTTTACAAAATATCTATCATATGATTATCAATGATGCCGTTCATTTCTCTTTATCCTTGATTTTTTACCGTGTTACGCGAGATCTAATTGTAAGACATTTGCGATCTCTTTGTTTTGCCACATTTACGATTTTAATGTGTAGCAAATGTTCGCAAGACTGCAGTCAGTATGTTTACGACTGATGCCAGAGTCCGGTAGTGTCTCTATATTCGGTTTCGGTTCTCGACCGCAAAAGCTGCTCAGCATGTATCAGTGTCCACGTACGACATGTGTGCAGACGTCAGAGGAAGAGGACGTAGGTGAGGCTAGGTCCGGACGAGAATGAGGTGCCTGCATTGTTGCAGGTCCATTGTTAGGCCTGAGTCAGAGAAGAGAGGTAGGCCTGGCCACATTGGTACCGCCTACTAGACTGACCCCGACGTGGAAGGACCAAGCCAGCGACGTCCTACCTCTGCGATGATCCTTTGCCTCTCGTTATTTTCAAATTACTAAGTGCAAATTATTTAATCTACGTGATGCTCTTATTTATTTTATTGCATTTATATTCATTAGCAATATATAATTTAACTTTCTTTTTCGTAAATAGAGTATAATTAAGTATGTTTTTATTTATTACAATGTTTGTAATAAATATCTTATATCTGTTCGTAAAATAATTTTCAAGCATAAAAGAAAAAGTATAATTTTGAGTTTTAAAAAAATATAATAATCTTCAAGTCTCTTTGTTATTATATTGTGTGTCATACATGCAAATAGAGCAACTTTTCTAACATGAGACAACCCGTGATAATCGTGACCTTCTAACTTTAACTTATTCAACAATTTAAACAATTATAATCCGCGTAATCTCAAAAGATCCATACATTCTTGTAATTAAAAATTTAACAATAAGAATTTAAGATTTAACCAATCTTTCGACATTCTTTTTATTGTGCTCTTCAATAAATTATTTTCGTCAGAAACAACTTTTAACAAAATTAGATGGATGCGGCGAAATTTCTCTTTGACAATTTTTTATTAGTCATAACATTATATAGCTAGTGTGATATTTGTACGACAAGAGACAGCTAAGCATATGTAAATATAATATGTCTGTTCCATTACATTAAAACGTATCGGCGGAAAGAGGAATAGAAAAAACGGGGGATACAGGATTAAATATAAATATTCGCGACAAGAATGCATTTTGTGTTAAAAAGTAAAACGAAATAGTTAATAAGCCGGTGGCGGAACTAAACCTTAACGTGCTTCGCAATCGCAAGAGGAGCAAAAATTAAGAAGATTAAAAGGTCGTAAAGCCGCTGAAAAGAGTACACCTAGCGAAGCCGGAGAAGCATTCGCGATATTGTAATGTACATTAAAATTGTAATCCCCGCCAGTGTGGCACGGTCCTCTTATATTTTACGCAAAAGTCAAAACATTCCGGGATTTGAAGAGACAGGACGAGCGATCGCTCGTAATTATTCCAGGCGTTAAAATATTTTCTCATCGAATGGAACGTCTATATTCACAGAGTGGTACATTTCCGTGTATAAGATAGGAATACGAACATACATATAAAATATTCTGAAAAATTATATTACTTGTGCTATACTCTCTATCTCTTTTTCGTTAAAACATGTTATACATGAATATCCCGCCTTACAAAAAACTCTTTCGTATTCTGCATAGAAACATGTTACTACACTTGTTCATAAATTCAGGAAGTGAATAATCTTCCGTAATTTTTTAAATAATAATATTCTTTTCTTATAAAATTAGCAATCAAATCTTTAAAGCGTATCATATTTATCGGAAATAACTATTCAGAAATATTTTCTCATGACAAATTTATTAAATTTATTGTTATATGTAATTATTTAGATTCATGTACGTGTGTTGATGTGTGTGTCTACCTATTTTTTCGGAATTACGAAGAAACTAAACTCACAACCTTGTTCCACGAAGCGGTATGAAAATTACATTTCTAGCCACGATCCTTTTTATCACGACTCAAAGGCAACGATCTCCATCCAATAACACAATACACAAAGACGCGTTAGATCGCGGCGATCTACAAGAAGTAATGTCTATACCGTCGCGTGCGACAGAAGCGGCGACGTTATATCGTCCATTTCTCGAATCGTAGCAAACAATCTTCCGTAATTATGCGAGACGATGGGACATTTTCTCACGGGACCAGCTCGGCGTACGAGCCACGAAATGATGATCTTCTCTACCAAATGAACCACCGATGACGCCGACTGTCATGCGACGGGCGCACGACCATCCTCGTTGAACCCGCTCGCTAACAAGCCCCATTGCCTCTTTATTATCGCGGCCGGATCGCCCAGGAATAGCCACAAATCACGTGGAACTGGTTATCCGGTGCGTCATACGCGCTTCGTATATCTCCGGAGTGGCATTACCTACCGGAGTACTTAAACTGGTTCGCCTATATGAAATACGATTGCAAAGCGTTCACGTGGCAAACCCAGCAGCAGGTAGATCTCTCCAAAACTTACTACGAGCCGCGATTATTATTCACGGCCACTTTGATTGCATAATTAGAGCGTGTCACTGAGAGGCCAGTCGTCGCTCCAGTTCGGAAAGGTAACGTTACGAAAATTTTGGAGCTGTTATCTGAAGCGACCATGAGAATTCGTGAGAAATTTTGAACCCGACACAATTCACGCCCTATGATCTGACATAATATACGCTTGCGGCAACTAACTTTCTCAGCAAAAAAACATTTAATGGTATGAAATTTTATATATTCATAAACATAAAGGTATGAAAACGTATAAACTATAATAATTCTGAATTAATATTATTTGGATGTATATTAAATTGCTTAAAATACAGTGTCCATTTTTAATAACTATAGAAATTAAATTAATCAAATTTGCGAGATTAACTTAATAAGAGATTTTTTTGCACAATATCCATGTGTTGTAATGAACAGAAAGAATAGAAAGATGTACTAAATATGTATTAAAATTATTACAATGTAGATATATGGTAGTTCATGAATCAGGCACATATTAAATTGCGTTAACTGGAATGAGAAAATGTCAGTAATATATGTGTGTGTGTTTCTTATTAAGATTAAAATTTATCGTTACTCTCGATTGCAGAGAAGTTAGCTTGCCCGGCCGTTGATTTTCCAATGGACCCCGCATTAATAGCCCCCGATATCCTTTAAAACGGGAAGCTCGATGCTCATGCTCAGCCCTAAATCACGCCTTATGACAGAAACAGATGTATACACTAGCTCGCCCTGTCGCGAATAGTTCCCGCAATAAGGCACCGTACTGCAAGCCGGCTTGGCTTGCAGTAACCTCCGTTCAGCTCTCTTCCTCGCTTTGGATCTACGAGGACACCGACGTCGTACAACACCGATGTTAGCGTTTAAGTTCCTCGTGGTCGCACCGATGCTACGAGCCGGCTAACCCCCGAGAGAAGAATACTCGCGACGCGTATATGTAAAGACGATTGTATATCTGTATCAATTGTATGCATATGCGGAGGCCCTCCACCTCCGCAGGCTTCTCTTCCGATTTCTCCCTTGCGCTCCCTTCCGCCGCTTGCTTCTTCGGTTGCCCGTAGTCTATAGGCACAAGTATCGTACGTATATTTGTCGCGTTTAACCATTATATGGTTTATCGTTATTGTTCGTCACCGGCGGGTGCACAAGAGGAGAGAGAGAGAGAGAGAGTGGAGGGGGGGAGGCGAAGAGATAGAAAAGGGAAATACACGAGTAACCGTTATTAAACCAACCTACCTTACGCGATCTTAATTTAAATACGATTATGGATAACGCGCGAGATACCTGTGCTGCGATATCAAATTTGATATTCAAATGGATTCGTCTTTTGTTTATAAGCGCTGGACAGTTCCTTCCCTATCCAAATCGATCTAAAATCGAAAACACTGGCGATTCGTTTCCATTGCTTCTAGAGTATGATCGTAAAATATTTGCGTCTATAACAAGCTCCCTGCTTAGCATTAATTATCTGCTGAGTACTCCATAAAAACAAATTACATATTTCTGTTTTCAAGAAGTGCATCTCGTAAAAGTCACGCGAGAAACGATTCAACGAGAGGTATTACTTTTCGCATCTTTTACGAGAGACTTTCATCAACGAGATTTGTTTCCTTGCGGTAAACGATGATTCGTATGGCATTTCGCTGCAATGTACATAAGCGCAGCTGTATTAAACCGTTATGCGTCGCGGAAACTTTGTTTATTTAGAAGTTATTTATTTGACAGAAACATCGCGAAGACGTGGCGAGTCCGCGCATATCCTGTATACGGAAACTTGCGTCGCAAACGTGCAGTGTCGACTTGTAGAAGAAGTAAAGGATTAAATTTAGCATCGGCGAATATTCCACCGTCGCGAACAGTCTCCCCCGAGTCGACCGAAGCAACACTAATGTTTTAAGCACGATCGTATATATGGAATGACGATCTCGTGTAACAATTATGCGCACTGCCTAGGGTTTGGTCCGCGCGATAAACTGCAAGATGGATTAGTACGAAATTTCATCAGAAGGTAAACTAACAGTCTGAATACAATGTGGTTTGCGATCACGTTCTGTCTTTTCAAGAAAATACAAGAACACAACCTGTTATTTATCAGCCATTCGCTCAAGAAATACTTGTCCGTTAGTTTCCTTTCGAAGTACGGAATCGAATTTTGCTCTTTCATAATTTTACGTCACAGAGTCGTAATGCGCTGGCAAGAAATCGTATTTAAATCCATTTAAATAACGAGTCACAGATTTTATTTATTTTATTCTAAAGCATCAATCAAATCAAGTGCAATTCTTTGTAAAACATTTCGTTTTTGACGAAAATTTTTTTTCTAAAATCATTAAAAATTTCCGTCGAATAGTTTCCACAATATATTATTTCTCTATATGTATATATTCCGATCGAAGATAAGGCGCTTTTCGCGCGAGCAGCATTTGGCAGCGAGACGCGCTCGCGCGATCTGTGACATTTCTATACCAAATATATCGCACAGAATGCCGCTGCCTCTCGCACTGTCATATTAAATATTATTTATGTTCCCTCGCGCACAAAAGAGACTGGTTGACTCGCCTGGATCCGAGTTTCGCGCGCGCGCGCGCGCGTGTGTGTACGTGCATAAGGAACGTATACGTTCGCGGTATAACTGCGCCGCATATAAAGCACGAGTGCCGCCAGTAGGTTTCCAATCGAAAAACAATATCGATCCATTGTTCCACCTGGCCAATAAATATCGTAAATATCGCGCTGAATTATCGATGCCGATCTCCCTACCTGCATGCACGTACATTGAACGCAAGCCGATTCTTATGCTCGGATTAGGCTTCCTTACTGACGCACTTGAGTATACAAGTGTGCGATATAACATGTGGAATAAAATTTGCACCGCGTTATTTAGTTCTTTGTATGAGCGAAACAGTACGTATTGTATAATATCGTAAAAATTGTAGCGAGTTTCTACGAGCCGATGGTATCTTATCCTTCTATCTCATCGAATTTATAGACTATAAAGTATAGAGTATACGACTACTACAGACTACTACGGCTTTAGAGTTTCTTTGAACTCTTTGAATTTGTGGAAAAATATAGTTCAACTTTTTTCGTAATATATATGTATGTGTGTGTGTGTATATTATACATTATATATATATATATATATATATATATATGTGTGTGTGTATATTAAAGTGCTTTTCTCTTTCGTGTAATCATTAATTGGACCGCTCGGCAGAAATAATAATGGAGATACTACGGATCTTTATTGTGTACTTGTGTACACGTATCTAATTTATTTGAAACTCAAGCAAGAGTTTCGGATTTAGACAGATACCTACTGCCTTTAGGTACACACGATAAAAGAAACTTCCTCAACCGTGTATAAAAATGCGTGTATTGTGCATTGTCACAGAGAGGTAACATTATATCACATTTGTCCTCGTGTACCGAACTGAGACATGTATTTCTACTCACGTTTCAGCATCCCTTTGTACGTCGCCCCTGTTATGGATCTGACATCACGACGAAACGATTGAATCTAGAAGAAAAATATAGCCATGTTATTTTTATTTCTTCCGACGTTTCTCGTAAAAATAAAACCTCGCAAGCGATCACGAATATACCGCTTATTACAAATTGTAAATTATATTAAAGTATATTATATTCAATGCTTTGTAACAATTAATACAATAAACTGTACACAATAATCTATACAATAAGTAAAAACTTACAAATTTGTTAAAAATACTAGAAATTATATAGTAATTTTGTTCAATTATTATATTTTGCAGATAATTCTGTTAATTTTATAATAATACTACATATATATGCCTATATGTATATATAGACATTTCTATAAAGCAGCGAAACAGCAATTTACATAATCTTCAAATAAAATTCGGACTTTAAAATGCAGCATCAAAGAGAAGTTTATAGCACAGGTTCTGCCATCTCTTGGCAGTCACTGGAAGCTGCGCTCATCTGACAGTGATCCTCAATCGGGGGATGCTGTATCATTCAATGTAAATATAAAATACGAATAAAAACGCATCGCGGCCTTAATTTGCACGCTAAATAGAGATATCGATTGATTTTAGTCCATTTCACTTTTTACCTATCACAATTTTAACAAATATGAAAGAAATTTTGGAATTCGAGAACAATACATAGAAAGATCAATCTATTGAGAACCAACGTCAAAAAGAACGATTTTCGATGAAGAAGGAAAATCCCCAGGCGGCCATACGGTCGCAGTCTTTCCACCTTATCGATATTAGCATAGAAGAGCAGTTTGCAAAATCGTTACACGTCGCGAAAGTGCACGTCTGGGCACACTAAAGGCTATCTCGCCGAATAAAACGACGTTTAAATAACGTATTACGCCAATACGTTCGTCGGAGAACCAGGACAGACAAAATAACGAAAGGGATTTCAACGGTTTCAACTGAATCGTTCGTTTGTCCAACAGGTAATTGTCATCATTTTAAATTACTACGTTACAATTACATTGCGAACTGCAGGTGTAAGTATTCAAAATAGACAAAAAAATAGCAGACATTTACATTTACATTTCACAGAAGTGTTAAAAAAATCTGTAAATTGAAAATAGGCTTCTAAACATTTCTAATAATTATTATCTATTGTAATAGATATAACTACGTTGTACAATAACGTTGAATCTCTTTTTGTTCACACTTTGTGCATAAATTGGCACATCTTTTTTGTATGTATAATTAACACGCGGTAATGGACATTGCGTTAAACTGTGAAGGGTTAACCGCACACGATTACGCGCCGACACGATGCACGCACTTTGCCTGAATGCGTGAATTCAGACGCGGTATAATCTCCCATCGAGTGGGCGAATAGGCGCTGTCGATGGGGTGCTACAACCAAGGCGGCAGAAGGTAAGTGCGCGGAGGGATGCGAGGCGAAAGAGGATTGCCGATCCATCCATGGGAGATGACGCCAGTCCCTGAATGCGGGATAAAACCTCGCTGATGCCCGACGGAGCGATCCGCGGGATGGAAGCGAGAGGGTGAGCTGTAAAGGAAGAAAAGAAGAATATATATGCGAAAGAGAAAGGGAGAAAGAGAGACAAAAAAGAGGAGAAAGGGAGATGCTACTGAATGCCGTGGAAAGTAAAACTCAAGGCAGTGGATCCGAAAGGACGTTGAAGACTCTCCCAAATCCATATAAATTGTCGTATTGTTAAAAGACTGTGTCGCATACCAATTCGAGATAACGTAAGATATATGCCTGGAAAAGGCAGCATCGTCAATGGTCTATACGATTGCTAGTCGTTATAGTTATCGTTGATGTTGTGTACGATTTCTGAATCGTTCTTAAAGTTATTTGCAAGAGTTGAATTAAGATATCCAGATATGAAGATTTTCTTCTTATACGCCGTATAAAAGTATCCATATACGAGATTTTCTTTCACCACAATTTTCCATATAATAAAAGGCAACTATTGCTCTATAGTTGTTCTTTTGCTTTTGAAACACAGTTTTGATTTGTGATTCACGCATACTACACAAAATTCTGATGCACCCGACAGATTTTTTGGAGTCTTTACTGATACAATTCGTCACTCCTAGGGTGGATTAAAGGGATCGCCGTAAATAACGAAACGTCAGTCGATATATCACTGAGAGAAGCTCCGACCACATTATTATTCTATCCGTATTTCCACATCGCACGATTTGCTTCTGTATATGTAGCTTCGCGAGGTGACTTCCGATCGAATAACGTATACTGAAATCATACATTGATATGCCACCTTTTTTCTGTATCCGCAACGAATGGAAAGCTTCAGTAATCCTTTTTTACAGTATTGCTATAGCATTATTGCCGAGTTTGCAAAGTTTCACATAAAAACGATAGCATATCGCTGTGCAATATTATGCGATATTCCAAACAACGCAAACATATCTTAATACTTGCACGTTTATCAAGATTCACACACCAAAAAAAAAAAAGATAAATTTCATTCTATTATTTTTATCTTGAGAATTATATATGGATTCACAAGCATTTCTAAATCTAATCATTATAACACTACTTATCTTTTTTTTTATAATTGCATGATTTACAAATTATTCGTATTTAATTTAATAATAGAGAAGCTTCTCTCTCGTAAATTAAATCGTGCGCAGATTTTAAGTTGAATAACATCGATGCTTTTACGACAACGAGTTATATGACTTAAAAGTCATTAAGTGACTTAGTTGACTTAAAAAATCTAGCTGACTATTTTTTATCTTGATGCTATCACAATAATACGCAATATTCCATTTTCGCTACCAACGACACAAAACACGCTTTAAGCTGCTGCTCAAACTGAAACAATGCAGTTTCATGCTAGCTGGAATTAAAATAGAGAAAGGAATAAAAAGTAAAAAAATAGTCAGTAACAGGCTGCAGAGAATTGCTATGTAAGAAGAAAAAAATCAGTCTCATTACTTTATTGTCTGACCATGTTTAATACGATATAATAAGAAGCTTATCAACATATATCATCCACGCACTGACATGTGGAGTTTGTCACTTTTACTTTTCTCATCAAAGTGCGATACACTGTCAGCTAGGCCTTTGAAGTCGACTGAAGTAAAACGTGTTATTTGAAAAGCAGCGATATCCGACTTAAAACCTGCGCATGATTTAATTCGCGGGGGAAGCTTTTATCCTGATATGTCTAGACGGTGGATGTATTAAAAAATTACATAATTGTGTTTCTATATTCATATTGCGTAGTATTAAAAATTTTATTTCCTGCTTCTGGCAAAATTAAATGTAATACTATTATATTGAGAACAAATTTATGCTCATACACAGTTTATTATAAAACAAAACTCAAGAAAGTTTATAATATGCATCGTTTATAGCATATGACCGAGTCTACTTCCGAATGAGAGAACCTTTCGAACTCGTTTTGCCTCTTACGCTGCGAGAACTATTCAGGAGACGGTTGGACGTCACTGTCCAGGGAATCGTAGGTTGACGTCGGGCGAGTTTAGAAGTAGACCGGCGCGCAAAGACGTTCGTATGATCGCTGTTGGAGCGGGCGACTAAGGGATTTCAGTCAAAATACAACTCCTTGGTACCGGCGGTAGCCGATAAATTATTATCTCCCGAAGATTAGCCCCGATGTCGCGACCCTCATAAATATCAGTATATTTTTGCTCGGTAAGCCGATTTCCTTTCTGCCGATGGCTTCGAAACGTAGCGGCTGCTGCCGAACCGCGCGAAATCCTTTCTTACCACCTCCCGCCTTCTGCTGCTCTGCGATCCTTGGCGATCGTCTCTGTGTAGAAGGCTCTTTATAGACCGGGAGATTAAAGACGCTTCTCGTATTCCTTTTTAATTTCGCGTCTCTCGGTACCGGCCGGCGCGACCGGCGTCAGTTATTTTCAATGGTAAAACCCGTGTCAGCGAACGCCGAATAAAAGATAATCGCGCGTGAGGAGATTCGCCTCCTTTCGATCCTCGCGACGCACAACGGAGAATTCGCCGGTATAAGAAACTAGGAGGAATCGCGACTCGGTAACATCTTTCCTCACTGCATCGCAGATACCGAGTATTCGTTTCGATGACACTTCATTACCATAATAGATTCTTCCATGAATATAAGAGGCACTTTCCTTAAATTTTGGCGAAGTAAGACAATTAAATGTAAAAATCATTTTTACAATGGAAAGTTATTGGCCAATGCGTGATTCACGCATTATTCGTGAGAAAATTCACTAAAGATCTTCGAAAAAAGACTGACTTTAATAAAAGTATTTTAACAAGTTTTGTGTAAAGATATAAATTTTTGCCCTTCGCTCTGAACAAAATCCTGCAGGATACGCCCATGGATTGTTCTATTAATTTGTCAAATGATGTGTATTGAAAAAAATGTAATAAATTTTAATAAATATTTGTTTAAATAGTACTCTAACTATATATTAATTAAATTTAAACACATATATGTATATATTTATATATATATATATATAATACAAGAATAATTAATTTGATTTATAACTATTACTTTTTCCTGTTATAAATAAATATTTATAGTCTGTAAATGTTTAATACTATTGAAAAAAATATGTATTAAGAATTATTAGTAAATTTTTTTCCTTGATATACGAATAATTTGTAAATTATGTAATCGTATAAAAATGAGTATTTATTATCATAGAATTGATTAAAATAGATGCGCGTGCATCTATTTTAAAATTTAAAAAGGAATAATCAAGTGAGATCTTTCCTCAAGTGAAATAAAGCTTCGAAACGTAATACAAACGATTCAATGCGAAAACTCGAATTTAGCACAAGACAGAGTGACGTCTTTTTTGCGAGTCATCCCTTGACAAGCATTCGGAGCAACTTGGCGAATATCTTGGCAATGTTCGAGGGACACAAACGGTTCGCCATTTTCTTCTAGAACGCGCGATATACGTTCTTCTAAAACCTCTTCCGCCATATATGAGCCGGGTCTTACTGCCACGATATATTTTGCAAATCTTTCGCTATTTATCACCAGCGGCATTCGCGAAACCCTTGTGCGCGTAATGCTTTCCCCTTCGTTCGTCAACCGTTTTCATATTTTCGTGCCGTGCTATTTTCTGAAAGCGACATTGCCAGAGATTTCCATAATTCTGAGAAACTGTCGTTCGCACTGTGCGATCGTACAAAATCTAAAACGCTACTTTCATATATCTTCTTCAATAATGCAGCTAATTTTTACCATGTGCATCAATTTTTTCACTAAAGATTTAATGTATGTGCATCAAACTACCTTGCACTGCAAGTATAAATAATTCTGATGAATATACCTGTCGATCAAATGTTACAAAACATCAAAAATTAATCAACCGTATTAAGATCTGTTTGATTCGCTTGGAATTAAAGACGGAAAAGGATGACGACGATCAAGACAAATCGATTTTAAAAACTCAGCGGTATTCTTATCAGTACGACAGCATCATTTTCTACTTTCAAATATCCCAAAGAGATCTCTCTCCAGAATTCGAAGCCGCATCGCTTTCCTTTCCATTTCACCCAAGTACAAACACCCACGCTGTGTCCTTTATCACGAGCCTCGCGCTGTACCTCGAAGGATCGCGTGTCGCGGAAGATAGCGGAGCCGTTTGTAAAATGTAAAATTCGTAATACATCGCCGCAAAAGTGGAATAAGCCGAGACATACGGGGTGGTACCATTGGCGGCGCAGCACCGGCGGCGGCAACAGAAATGGTGGGGTGGACAGAGGGTGGTGCGGTATAGGTGGGTCGGAGAGGGTAGGGGGTATACGGGACCCGTGTACGGTTATGTGTCTCATTTATCAGCACAGATATTATTATGGCTCTACGCGGCCGGAGCTAGGAATTTTACATACGTACGGACATTTGTACCTTCGCGATATAATATAAGGATGTAATAATGCGCACGCATACGAACGAGCTACCCCACACGAGCTACCACCCTCATCGCGCGGACGCTCGCGCACGTAGCCGAGTTTTCTTTTTGTGACGACTCGTCGATATAATTTCTACGTTGCAAATATTGATATCAATCAACGGTTATGTCGAAATTAATTACGTAATAATATTAATCATCGATTTGATAGAGACGAATAAGAACGATATCGATAAAATAAAATCATTATCGTCACAAAGAGGCGATATAAACGAATGCTGCAGACTGAGACTTGTATGATATCTTCCTTTACAGATCTTATGGATCTTAGAATTCGGTCGAAAACAATCGAGAAATTATCAATATGGGATAGAATCGCCTGCTTCGTCGTCGCGAAAAAGAACACGCATACGAAAATGAGGTCGATCTTTCATTCACATGGCGTAAAGAGAGCCTGCACGTATCACGTACACATGTACGCAGAGTAAGATCTGCCGACCACCCTCGGATTCTCTACCTCCCCCGAGCCAAAAAGGGGTCCCACCACGGTCGTCAAACCTTAATACATTTACAGCTCACGAGAGCGCTCGCTCGCTGCTCCTGTCGTGAGCGGCAGCACCGGATATCTGCCGGTGGATCTCTCTATAGAGTGTATCACGTTTGCGCATGTGAATATCGCACGTATAAGTGGAAGAAAGATGGCCCGGGTCGTCCGTCCCCAGCGGCTAACCCCCTGATATATCGTTTACGTGTCTCGGCGTGCATACGTCGTTTGGGACACATGCCTCTTCCACCGCTACCATCTTCCTCTTTCTTTTGCCTCTCGTCCCAGTCGCCGTTCTCCTTCCTCTTACGCCACCTCCTCTCTTCTCCTCCTTCCACCCCTTTCTGCCACTAACCCGCCGAACATCCACCCTCCGCTCCCTTGAAGATTCCTCGCGAATCCTTACTTTACGAATTCAGAGGACGGTGGGACACGTTAGTTCGGGAATCGCGCTTGATGGCCGCTCATATTCTCAGCCTGACCTAGTTCTCGAGTAGAAATTTTGATATGTCGGATTCGGAGTCGTGGCACTTTTGCCAGTCAATGTTGAATTCAAATATAATTATCGAGAAATTTAATAGATGTAATATGGTGATGAAATGGATTCTAAAAAATATAGATATCTCGCTATCATAAATTTTATGAATCCATGTTAAAATAAGATTTCTCTCTCACCTACAAATAGTTTCGTACAAAGAACTTAAAAATTAAAAAATGAAATGATGAAATGATTAATGTATTGATAATGAAACATACGTTAAGCTTGCAGAAATGTATCGCTCATTAGCTACAATAACATAACTCAAAAATTGTCATTTTGAAATTGTTTACTAAAAAACGAAAATGAGAAAGAAGAAAGAACGTACTGTAAAAAACATGCATTCATTCCTCTGTAATCAGCTATTACACTAAAATTACATTTGAAAATTAATATTACAAAATTATAATGATTCGTAACATTCAAATTTGTTTTCTGGAAAACTTTATTTTTAGAGGTGCCATTGTTGCAACAAATATGCGATATGTTAAAAATTGAATATGCATATATAATATCGTTTATTTTTTCGTTCATCGTTTTACTCTTTGAATTGTTACCGCCTCCGTCTGATATGCTAAATATTTCCCTCTCTCAAATATCGCACGAACCCTAGCTTTACCAATTCATGAAAATGGTTAGATTCTGAATGACACTTGACATCTTGCTTGGATCAAGCAAGCTTTTGTCATACGACCTACTTGCAGGATGAAGACTTCCATATGTAAAATATCTGTCTATTATCGGTGTACAATGTTTGCGTCTTCCAAATATCTTAGCTTTGAATAAAAATTATTATTTTCGTTTACATGACGTAAGCGTTTCTCACAATAAGTAACATACATATTATATAAAAAATAAATAAAAATAAATTATTAAATTTTAATTTAAATAGAATACATCAGTCTACTATAAATCTATCGTATAAATTCAATTTATATGCTGGAATAGTATTACTATATACAATTCGTACATAAATAATATAATTTATAAAAATTCAAATATTCAATTAATCACGTCTCTAAAAATACAGCAAATTTTTTTTGTTGATTTACGACGCAATTGATCAGATTCATCGATTAAACCAGTCTGCTTAAAAGTGCAACGTTTACGAATACATTCAAAACTCGATACTTGGAATGCATTGTGAATGACGGCCATTAGCTCACCTACAATACTTGATTTATTCAACGATATTTTACGGCGCCGCGCTTCGTTTCCTCGCCCAATAACATCGCCAGTACGAATGTTCGAGAGGTCGTTGGAGATTCCGTCGACCTTCTGATTCTTAGAGTTACCTGTGGACGTTGTGCACACCTTCCCGCTTGTTGCGGCTCACTAATACTCGCACACATCCGCGAACTCGCATACAGTGAGCGCCGCGCGATATCAGACGCATTATCGCGTACGACATTACCCCGGCTTTGACTAATGTCCTCGAACGAATGCCTACGCTTCGCCGATTTATAATGCCGGTCAACGAGATGTGGACAAACACCAGGCACCAATATATTTCAGATTATGGCTAAGCCCCGCACGGAGAGCTCCTTCTCGCGTTATATCCCTCCCGGTGCACCGACCGGCAGCGGGACCTGGAACCAGACCAACATCAGAAGTGCATCTGCAGCTTTCCATCCCCCTTCCCGCCCCTCCCACACCCAGATCCTTGATGATAATACCGATCGATGGTCCCGGCTATATACACTGGGAATCCAGATATGTCTCCGCTCTTTCTTTACCACCTTCCGACCTTTTGGTTCCTGTGATCGATTATCGCTTTAGCGATTAGCTTTTTCGGGATATCTATGTATTTGTAACTGTACAGTATAGTATGTACAATGATGTTTTTTACTCTTTGTGCAATTCTGGTGGTGGATTTGACAGATTACGATAAATCTTAACTTTCGCGTCAAAAGACGCGTGTGGCGAAAACAATATTTAATAATATTACAATTAGAGAAACAAAACTTTAAACTATTGTATATTTTTAGATCATACATATATGGTTTAATAAATATAATAAATTTTTGTAGATAGAGAGAGGGTATCGAGTTATTTTTCACGAATCCAATTATTGCGATAAATGGCATTAACAACTTATCGCAAACGACAGTTCGCAGTCTATACAAAAATAATGAGCATAAAACATTGTAACAATCTCATTCATTAAACTGTCGCACACAATCTCATTAGTTCTTGAGTTGAGAATGTCGAGCGAGGGAAGGCAAACGGATAGGTCGCGACTAAGCACACCGTATACCTATACGCTCTGGCTCCTCTCTTCTCTCATCTTCCCGCGCGTTCCTCGCACTTTCCGCGGTGCAGTAATGCACTTATATAAATCAGGTTCAGCCGTGGACCACCATAAAGCATTGCTATGTTTCGATGTCCGTAAAGCATTCCTGGGCGGGTTCGCGTTTGATTCACGCGTGCCCGTGTGTGGGGCGAGTCCCTAAAGGTACTCTCGCGGGTTATGGGGCCCGCGGCGGCGCAGGCCCCGCAGTTGTACGTGCACGTGTATACCGCACTACTACTACGCGACAGGCGTGAGAGAACTTGTCGCCGGCGATAATAGTTTATTTGTCGCCGGGCTCGCCGGGCGACGGAGATATGTTCCGGTTTCTCGTCCCGTTCCACACCCGTCGAGGATTGTTTATTATGCGAATTGAACGGGCCGAAGGCGATAAAGATCCCGTCCGCTTCTCCCCCGGCGCTGTCCCTCTTTCGCAATTTCGCAAACGGCGACCAGCCAAGTCTATGTGTTATCGTGTTTTTGTCTCGATACTGCCATTAATTTTGAATCGCGGCCAATTAAGTCCTGATATCATATTACCACGGCTATCGCACGAATCGATGGAATAACAAATTCGAAATAAATTTCGTGATTCACTATAAAAAAAAATCAATCTCGATGGGCGATCTTTCAACAAAATTTATTCAAACATATAAAAAGAAAATCTAAAAAACATTTATATCTTCGATTCTATTCTTTTTATTTCACTTGGAATATTGAATCTTATACAAAATGTCTTGTAAATGTCTCGTATCTGATAAACAGCGCAAAATAACTTTCGTGTAATTCATTATTAATCTTATCGAAAAAAAAATTATGTATATGAGGTGGACATAAAACACGATTCTCTTAGTCGAAAATACTCTTTGTTCCTGTTTCGTGCTTCTCTTCATCTTTTCTCCATCATGATGATACCTGCGCGAAACATTCTCGCCTTCGGCTCCGCGGGCTCTGGGAGGTGCGAACGAGGCTTAATTCAAGACCCTCGCGGCTCGATGCCCCCGATGACAAACGTCTCGAACTCGCAGCCAATTTTTTAATACCATTTCTGGTGACCAATCGCATCGTGGAAAATTATTGCCCGCCCCACGGATCGTTTGTTTCTACGCGGGAATCTACCTGCTAGCGCTTAAGCACGCCTGCAGCCTCATACTTTAAAGTGACATCTTTTTCTACCTTACCGATTTGGTGTCGCTGTAATCAGATAATTTCAACTTTGCCTCTCGTTATCTTGATTACTGCTCAAATACAGTCACAGTATAGACTTCTATTCTAATATAGAATTAAATTCCTCTATATATGTAAATTAAATCATTATTAAACTATGTATATTAAATAGAATTAATAATAATAATTGTAAATCTATAATATGCATTGATAATACTAACATAAATAAACTAATAAAAATCAGTCTTTGTTTTCAACTATCATATACATTAATGGATACTAATAAGAATTCATCTATTTCTTTTAAAAAAATATTTTAATCGCATCTGATATTGTTTCCGACTAAACACTAATAAGATCCGACTAATTGAACATTGGAATCTCCATTGCGCCTATTAACTTGCGCAGATTACAAAGGTAACTTATATTTGAGACGCGCAGGAACAAGCCAACAAGAAATACCGAACGATTTTCATTCTGTAGGCCTCTTGTTACTTCCCGACGAAACATCCGGGAAATGCTATTAGCGTCTAACTTATCGGCCAATTTGTCGTCCGGACTCCAAGAACGATTAACGTGCCACGAAGTGACGCAGACAGCCAGTAGGAGCGAAGAAGAGAAAGGTAGGTCCGAGCTATTCTCAGGTTCGTAGGAACCGACAAATCGTTTGTCACAGATTCACCGGTAATAATCCGAAGGTCGGCTTTATCGGCGACTAAGTAATAGCTACCAATAGGCGAGGAGCTCCGGAGGACCTTATCGAATCCATTAGAGGGTACACCGTTGTTGTGATTTTGAAGTATCGCCAAGACAAGTGGATATCTTCGATCGTTCGTCACGTGTGGATTCTTCATCGATTTGAGATACGTTAAATTGACGAAGATCGAGCAAAAAATAAATTTTTCTTTCATGTTAGAATTATCAATGGCAGAGTGAAATTAATAAAAGTTGTAAGCTTAAGTACTTTCTGAATTCTTTGAAGTGGAATCTTACTATAAAGAATGAAATTGAGTCTTGAAAAAGAGTGACTCAATTTTTTCAATCTTCAAGAGTGAGATTCACTCTAAAAGAGTATCTTTCTGCTTATTTTCATTTTAAATTAAAATTGAGATTAAAAAAAACATAAAATAAGCAGATTACATACATGAACAGTTTATTTCATTTAATTTATATTCTGTAATAGCTGTGGTATCACTATTCTAAAGATTTGTGCTATAATTTAAGTCGCCTATGATGCACATTGGCGATTACTATTATTTATCCCATGTGAAGACACAGTACCTGTGTTTTCGCGTTTTACGAGGTATTATAAGCAAACGAGTGGTCGCCAACTGCTGCGACGAGTAATATATCGTCTACATTCTGGCGTGATATAAACGTTTCGCTTGGTCAACGAAATAAGAGGCATCTACTACTAAGCGGCGTAGCAGACCCGGTCAGGTTTCGTCGTATACGACTGTTACATACATCAGGTAAGAATTCATGGGGCTTCTTGTATCGTATTTGTACTTCGGGTTATCGTACCTCATCTCGCGGTACGTGATGAGGAACGTAATAACGATTGTGTGTGAGCTCAGGCTTCGTAACTGGTTTTCTCGGTTTCTGTAATTCTTGGACGAGGCACTAGTTCATCGCACTTTATCCGCGTGCTTCTCTCGCACATACGTGAGAACTTAAGATATACATATTTTGGCAAGCCGATAACAGGTCATAAGCATCGATATAAGTCAGTAGATTTAAAAAATAACTATTGTGTGATATTAAAGGCATTAAGAGTCAAAAAAGTAATAAACATTCGAAAACTAAATTATAATAAACATTAATAAATACTAAATAATTTAATAGAGCTGACAAAAAAATCAATAGATTTAATAATTGCACGTGATCTGGCAATTATCAATCTTATCAATTAAATATAACAAATACATACAGCATTAAATGTATTGTTAAAATAATTTGATATTGCTAAAATGGAACAACCATATGCTACTTTCCTCAAAATTTAATGAGAGATATTTTAGAAAAATTAGAATGAAAAGCTAGTAATATAATTTCAGCAATGTTAAACGTAAGATATAATACAAAATTAAATTTCCCGTTGTTTGTTAACAAAATAATATATAATAAATATTCAATTACAAACCTATTTGCAATATAGATAAAAAAATCTTTCTGCAAAGAATGGGCAATTTGGGAAAACAAAAAACCACATTGATACAACGGTCAGCAGTGTGGAGTTTAGATTGTCTTAATTTCTTTTTGCGGAATCGCTACCCTTCATTCCCACGGCCATACCGCGCGGCTGGGCAGTGCGCGCGGGGAAAAAGCGATCAACGTGGTGTAAATCACTCGTTCGCGTAGCATTAATTGATATTTATTATCGGGCGGCGGTCTAATTGCAATTAATAGAAGACTTTGTCGGCGTCCACAGCGTCGTGCATTGCGGTTACGCAAAAGTACCAATAAAGAGGGCTTTGCGGTCCTGACGGCCGACGCTCATTACTCGCATTTCGTCGCGGCAATAGGATTGCGGCCGCATCAACGCCGACGGCCGTCGGTATCACCGTTACTATGCGCGACAAATATTGAATGAAATCATTTTTCACCATTTTCCATCGTGGCATTTCCCTGGAAATGCGCTAAGCACAAAACCACACGCAATGAGAGTTTCACGTCTGGGCATAAATATGTATGCTGTGTGACAGAGAGATACGGAGACTGTGTCTTCGCCAAGTCTCTTCATTACACCCATATTGTGCAAATATAGCGACATTTAAATATCAAGGTTCAATGTAACTTTATTGCGCAATCACACACGAAGGTGCATCCGCTTATCTATTAACGATTGCCTCAATCCCTTAACATTTCAGAAAGATTCTACGTGTTCATAAATCTTTGTCTGACCCTATAAATCCTGTGATTGTATTTCCGCTGTCGATCGATAGATGTTATTATGCTTTCCTTTTTTTTTTCGATACATTCCATCCAATAATCCCTTCTCCCTTGTTTCCCAACCCCTCTTTCTCCTCCCCCTCTTCTTTCTTTCTCTTTCTCTCGTGTGGTCGTTTCTACCAACTCGCGATAAGTCGGCGCCGTGTTGCGACTCAATCGTGCGGCTCTTCCGCATAAATCTTACAGCCGGCATAAATCAATGTGACTCCAACAGCGTGATACCCAAAGAAATACCCCGATATATACGCGTTGAAGGACCCTTCGATCCGAGGAAGACACATAGGGTACCACTTATGGCTTTTTGTGTGTGTGTGTGTGTGTGTTTGTACTTTGTACGTGTGTATGTGTGTGCGTGCGCGCGTGTTCCTCACCTAGCAAGACCCTAGCAATGCGTCACACCGAGCCTTCCTGACCGTTCTGCAAGAAACTTTAAGAGTACAGTCTTAGCAAAGTTAAAGGCCATCTTCTTTATAACATGATCACTATCTTTCTTCATTTGAATTGCGCATTAACGTGAGATATTCTGACGAACCTTAAATTCAAGTCAAGATTCGTAGGAATATTTATTTAATATATCTTGGTAGAGATTGCAGAATTTCATCAATTCTCAGAATGTACTATTCTCATAAAATAATTATCAAAGATTAAACAATAAAAAATTACATAAAATTGCAATTTATTCGAAACTCATTGTAAGACGATGAGAAGTTCAATCTTGAAGAAGAAAATACGGTGATAAGACGAGGATTAACGCGATTCGATCGATTTGATAGACGATCCTCCTCGAGAAGTCGAGGCAGTTTCGCACGAGGGTTAAACTAGTGGAAGACAAAGGGCTCTCCGCGGTCTATTGGCCTCTTTATTTCTTCGTTCGTTCGCTTGGCCGCAAGTGAGAGTAGATTCTCAGACACTCGATGTTATTTACGACTGCTGATTTATCGGATGAAAGGAAGCGGCAGCTTAGAGGCTCGTCAGACGATCTTTGGTGACAATATAAGAAAGTATCTCTCTTTGTCTTTTCCCCACTGTATTTCTTATGCTTTCTTCTAATAACGAGAACTACTTTTCATCTCGCAAATGTACGACTGATAATCTTTCATTATTTAGATTAATGTGATTCTCAATATTTCCACGGTATCATGAATTTTATCCTTTATCGATATAAATTTAATTGAATGTACACATACCTTACGAAACAATTAATGACACGTCTACATACATATGTTCCTATATTCGATTACTTTTTGATAAATACATGTTATCCTGGCGTTGATAACACAGAAGACTGAAAAAAATCACGCCGCGGCTCACAAACGCGCGAGAAGGGTCTCGATTAGTAATGATGCACGGGAAGAGCACTCGCAATCGGGGAGATTTGCGAGATTGCATAATTCAAGGCTGGACGGAAGATGTGCCTTCACACGACACCGCCGATCCTTGCTACAGGCGCGAATATATACACACCGTTCAACGGGGCGGCCTTTGACGGCAAGACATAAAAATAATTTCGAAACCGCAGTGGCTGATATACGAGCGAGCGAGAAGGCGAGGAAGAAAACGAAAGGAAAGGGCACACTGCGGATGTGAGAGAGAGAGGAGAGGCGCTCGTAAAGTTTTCTGCCTGTGGCACACAGCCGCACAGTTTCTTACAGCCGCGAATAAGCCACCCAACGTGGAACACCAACCCTTTTCATTCATGCCTTAAACCTCGCTAATATACTCCGAAGCCGACCTTAAGGGTTTACGTAGAGATTGAGTACTACGTGGTGATGTGTAACACGTTTCTATCGTGAAGAATCTCCCCGTTTATATCGATATTATTTTGACACTGAAATGCAAAGATTTTCCTATATGTACATATAGTGCGTAAAAGATGATAACATAATTTAATTATTTAACGTAGAGATAGAAAGAGAGAAACGGAAAAAATAAGATAATAAGATGCTGCATTTTGGAAATACAGTGAAATAATATTTAATAATAAAAAACTAGTGTTGTCTTTTCTCTCTTATTTAATATTCTTGTTGTAAGTAAATATTATAATATGAAACTGCAACATATACTTGCAAAAATATTACTGTAATATAGCTGCAAGAACGAGAAAAAGAAAAATAATCTTATAATAATATATATATATTATATATATATATAGATATTGATAAAACTAAAATTAAGTGCATCTAAGCGATTATGTTGCGAGCGCCTTTTATCCGCGTGCGCGCGGGCAAGATTTTACTTGATTCTATAATAGGACGAAAGTACCCCGTTCGTTTCTGCACGATTATGCAAAGGGACACTCTGGAGTCCCCAGCTGCAGTCTAATTCAATTAACCCTCTTCCACAATCGCGAAGCGTATAATATTAATTTATTTTTTTTTAGTACTTACACGCAACCGTATGAAAGTAAAAGAATATCAAGGTAAAATAATTAGCCATGTTACGAATAAGGAATATTATGATGCTAAATTTGTATCTATCAAATAAATTGTTGCAATTTTTTTTTACCAATTATTGTTAAACGTGAAAAGATAAATGTCTCATTTATAAATAAAAATCTAATATTTAAGATTTGTCGATGTAACGTTCACGCACAATGAGAATCTGTGGCAGCGATGAAACAAGCCATAAAACCCTGAGACCGATATTACCACGGTCAACATATTCCAGCGGTCAGTTCTGGATTCTTAGTAGATAAAATCCAGATTTACCTGGGCAATTTTGCTCTATTGTTTGCTGGGAAATCTTTTATTTTTCCTTCTCTTTTCCTAATTCACTTTTACAACTAATTTTTGCTTATTAGACAACGTTTGTCGAATCAAACAGGAACAATGCCGAGCAATTAATGTATGCTTGCGTTAAAATGTATCAATTAGCTATGTCAAATTATGTCAGCAATAAAAAATAGTATGCAGTGTTATGAAACAACAATGTCGTGTGAAATTCTTTTGTCATGAGAATCAGAGAGAAAGGCACTTGTGGAGCAGAGAAGACGATAAAAGAGAAAACAGAGGAGGAGCGAGATCGTCGTTAAGAGCCAGGACAATGCGTGGTCAGGTTAAATTGGGCGGTTGCGCCCTTGGCGCGTAAGGGGCTCGTGGAATTTTATTCTCCGTGGAAAGAGAGGGAAGGTGCCGCACACTCGACTAGGCTTAGAAACCATAAAAGTAAGTGGTATAGATTTGAAATGGCGCGAGGTTGCTTGGACCGAAGAAGAAAACGCGTGAGGGAGCGTGTGTGGGCAGCAAACGGGGGAAGGTTTGCTGCTGGAGGGTTGTTACGAGCGGTGCGTTCAATTAACGGTGGCCAGTTCGGTCCATGCCGTACCAGTGGCCACGGGGGTAGTTAATGCTAGAAGCATACCTACTTACCTACGGCAGTTTCTTTTTACGACCGATCCACCATCGCTAGAGGGAAAGAGAGGAGGACGCAGTTTCTCGCTAATTGGTATCGAACTATTATTCTCCTTCATTAACGACGCCGGTAACCCGAGCTCAACGATCTTCAGCCAGTATTACTACCTATCGCCCTCGCCACAGAGTTCGTGCGGATGAGAAAAGTCTGTTGCAGGCCACGAGTACTTTATTATCGCGTCGATCGAACGGCGTGGATACTCATACTCTACCCATGATACATCTTAGAAATAAGACTATTCGTTCAATGCAATCGTGATTTTGGTTGAGTATCTATATATGTATAACGTAATCGTAATCTACATGTATATATAAATAAATGGCAGAGAGAATATAATGCAACATGGAGATAATAAAGCGCTTCATAAATTCCCGAGTTCCTCGCAATTTTACGAAGTTCACATAATTTACGTGCGAGAACTCCGCGATCGTCCGCGCGAGTTATCCGAAATAAATCATCCGCGTGCGCGTGCACGTCCGTCCCAAGCCAAACAAATTTAGGTACGATCGACGGTATCGCGAGACACCCGGAGAAAAGCCCCGGCATATTACCACCCTCGTCAAATGGGGCGGCCGGAGCTACTCGGAAGATAGTAACTCGCGATCAGGTGGCGGGCTGCCTGCGCGCCTTTTCTCCCTTATAAATCTCCGCAGCACGCGATGATCGAAAAATATTACAAGAATATATCAGCGCCCGTCGGCACCCCCAACATCCGCGCCCCTTCGAACCCATGCACGCTTCTTCCCCCTCTCATACCGCTCGCCATCTCACCACGATGGGACGATGTTTTCGCGCGATCCCGTAGGACGAGGAGAATTATATGAAGGCGCGAGACGCAACGTCTATATCCCCCGAACAGTGATATGTGAGAATGATATGTTACCCACTAACGTGACGTTGCAGCTCGAAAGCTATGAGTTGTGCTGATAACTAATTTTACGTCAACTTACCGTACGTCTTATAATCCCTGTTAAATTGAAATTGGATCTGATTTATTAATATCTTAATCATGTTCTAAGTTTCCAATAAATGTCTTTCTCAATTTGAATAAAGTTCCAAAAACGATTCATGTCTAATTGCCGCGAATTTTGGCAAAAATACTACAAATGGTGTAAAATAAATGTCCTTTAATGGATTTCCATCAAAGAAAATTTAATGTCAAAAATTACTTAGCGAGATCGAATCGCGTTAATTTATTCGCAAACATAAGAACTCTTCTTGTAGATTTAGTGATACTGTATTGTTTGTTCTCTCAATATTGAAAATAAATCTTCCAGCCCCCACGGGGTTTGGTTGCGATTACAAGCAACGTAAAAAAGTACCCTGTTAATCCATAGCTCCTGAGGCAATTACTGGACGCAAGATTTGTACGTCGTAAGATCGAATGAGCCTCTGGGTAACAACTGACCAAACGATTCGACAATTTACCCTCCGAAGGATCGTTCGATTAAACGTACAACATCCAGATACAACCTTTGGGACATTCTCTTCACCAATGAAGTCGCAGGGATTCTCATATCATACTTTACGTAGAGAATAAAAAATATTTTATCGTGACCAGGTTTTTCATTATCTTGTTATAAATGTTGGTTTGACTTAACCTCTCTTGACTTAATGTAAAATTTGTGATGTTCTAGCTATGATTAATCACTATAATGTTAATGATATCGTAAAACATGGTAAAAGTTATTCACTACAAAAATACCAGTTTGGTGATTAACTATATAGGTAGAAAAATACAATTTTTATATCAACATCGAATTGCTAACTACAGTTAACTAACAAATCAAACCTGAGTTTGTCAGATTTATTTCGAATCATACAACATATATATAATTCAAAATTTTTAACTATTTTCAAGACGTCTTATATTTTATATCTACATTTCTCTTCCTTATCAAAATATTTTTCTTTACACGAATAAAATGTAGTAAAAATGTCATAATGCGGATGTTTACACATGACTAGTAGAAATCCATTACGATCCTAAGTACTATTTCACGTTAACCGGCGCCGACATTGTTTAATATTCAGTACAACTGTTATTGACGCACCTTCCGGGATATCTTCTGCATTGTTTGCCACAGTAATCCGGATCTCGGATAATTCTCCTCTCAAGAGGAGCACGACAGACAAGCGGAGATCGCATTAGCGCGGCAGCGTCCAGTGAAGCAATATTCGAGGGTGCCCTCCTGACATTACGATGACCGGACGATAGTACCGAAGGGCAGTTAAACTGTTCGGAAACTCCCCAGCTTTCCAATTAAGCAAAGATCCTAGGTCCTAGGGTCAGCCTACGCATCTGACCACGTATTTAACACTACATAAATTGTGACCCGTCCTTATTGGTTCTCAATCTAATTATCTTTCGATCTCTGACCACCTTCCCGGATACATCCGCGACCTACTTTCGAGCGCCTTTGACCGCAAAGTGATGTCCCTCTACGTATAAATTCTTTCAAATATTTTCTGCTTGACTTCGCTATCCTAGCACTTGCCACATTATAATACTATCAAGCTTAGTGCAACTATCATGCAACTGTGTTGTCAAACACAACATACCTTATTTAATAATAAATATAAAAAAATATATAATAATATCTCATAAGTATATTCATATACGGAATATGCTTTTCTTTCTGATAAATATTTAATTGATTATAAATAAATGCACGAGAAGCGCATGATTTGCAGCAAAAACATTAAAATTGTTTTAATTATAGTCAATTTTAAAGTTAGCGTTCAGAAAATCAAGTCAGAGAATAAGATTAATGTTCAGTCTATCTGTTTTCATAAAATATGCTTTTCTCAACGCTATTTTACAAGACGCGTATTCAAGAAACAATTCATACAAAGTAGAGAGCGAAGCATTGTAAACCCTCCCGTGATAATTTCGTCATTGCAGTGCGATACTGATGCATCTCAATGGCGTCAGCTTAATGTACGGACATCGATAAACGTCCGCGGCCCCAGTCGAACACATAAACAAACATTTACATTTAATTGGCGAGTTGCGTGACTGACTAATGGCCGACCGTCCGAGTTCCGAAACATTTCGATGTTGCCACCCTTCGGGCCTGTTCATGATCCTCGTGTTGGGGAACCCGGAGAGGACAAAAAAAAAAAGGAAAAAATTTCCCTCCCGCGCGCGCGCATCCCAGCAAGCAGCGCGCGACAAGGTGTTGGATAAATCGAACCGGTATCGTACGGTGCTGGATGCATTTGCGATAAAATTCCTCCCACTACATCAAAGCACTCTCGCTCGGCCGCGCGCGCTGCGCCGACCGCGGTATTATCGTCGCGTACGTCCATTTCCGCGTTTTTTTTAGCGGGTACGCGTTAATGCGGTTAAGGAGACTTGATTACCCGTATCAAACCGGATAAATTAGTTTTTTTTTACACGTTTTGTTCCATTTTTCCCCCGACAGCTTTACCAAAACGTATTCCATTCGATTAGTAGGCGAGTTGAATGTGTTTAATTCCGCTGAAATATGTATATATAATACAATATGTACGCATACACATGTTTTATCCTATTCAAATCTATTGCATTATAGCTGTGGATTTTAGCTTGACAAAATTAAAATCTTTTTCGTCACTAGAAATTACTATTTGATACTGGTTTCTAATTTTTAAAGTGCAATATCTTGGCAATTAAATATTTAATTTTATATGTACAAAGACATTTTTTTTATCGTCTAAAAGCGTTTATATGAATACCGATCGGTATAACGGGGCAAAGCAATATACTCGTAAAACAGGGCTCATCTTATGGTCATCAAATTCTCACGACATATTAGGAGGGCAACTCTAATTGGTTTTACTGATGCGTTAAATGCTCGCTGCTCTCGAACGATCGTAAATATTTCAAAGCTACACGAACGTGAGCCTGTTCGATAAAATATGTGGGACGACGGTCGAACGCAATTCAAAGAATCCTATGATCACGTCAGACATTTCATTATTTCGATAGAAAAGTGACACATCTGAAAATTAGCATGAACTGAGAATGAAAATTTTACATTGCTGACGGTGAGTAAAGTATTCTAATAACTTGTAATAATTCTAATTAATATTTGGTAAAATGTTTTCACATCTCTTCGTCCGTGACCTCTTAGGAACAATAATCAAATATTAAAATGCAAAAGAAATAAAGAATAACACGCAACAGATTGATGTAATCGTATCCCTCTTCACATAACGACACGGCCTGCCGCTCTCGAACGGATTATCTTGAAAAAGCAGAAGCGGAAATCGACCTACCTGATACTCCTCACGTGCCCGCGCAATAATACAGCGATATTTCACATCAAGATCGCATTCGCCGCGGGAAGAAAAATGATAGCGGTAGCTCCCAGGCGAAATTCATTTTGACAGATTTCATACATTGAATTGATGTTTATATGTCGCGTTCGCCGAAAGATAAGCCAGCTGAAGAAGTAAACGTTCCTTCAGCGATAACGTCGCAGAGGAAAGGACGGACAAAACTTCGACCGGTCGATCACCCACGATATATGTAATGTCTCTGTCCAAGGCATCAAATCCTTATAAAGGACAAAGCGGAGAAACGGGGCAATCGGTTACCTCGACGATCAACCGTCGGAAGAAGGACTCTTATCCTTCCGTCCTGCGACGCTTCACTCTAATATGAATCGAATAAAAATCGATATAAATGTCTCCGTCCCCTCTCAGACATCGTATAAAAATGCTCATGATCGACGATGTGGTGACGTAAACAGATATTATTAAATTATTACATGATATTAGTCGACGACGCATTAACGTGATACGTTTGAACAAATAAGGCAATTTCTAAAGTAAAGCCTAGAATTGAAAAAAATTTACATGAAAGCTATTCAAATTATTTTCAAACAAACGTGAAATATATCCATCTCCATTGCATTTACATAATACAATAAATAAGTAAAACATTTTACGTAACTACACGTTTACAAAACTGTTTTTTCGACTAGCGTAATGAACTTTTTCTTTTTAAACGGGGTTACATTTAAAACATCGTGTTTCTCGCACCGGCGCTGAATCCGTCGTCTTTCACGGTATACAGACTCGAATCGAGCGGGCTGACAGAAGTGCTAACCGGATTACGGCGCAGGTCGGATGTCGCCGGTGACGGTGATATTAATTCTCTCGAATGCATCAGCGCGCGGGCGCTGATTGATTCCAAAGTTCTCGCAAGAAACTAGCGCGGCGCAATACGCCGCGAGTTACGAGCGCACGTTCGCCCGCTAGTTACGCGATTTAACGCAATAATTCCCAAGGCAAGGGGGATGGCGGAATTCTCTCCACAGGCACGAAAACGCCTCTCATTTTCACGGCGCGAAAGCTCATCTTCGTAAGCTACGAGTCTACTGTCAGACGCGACGTGCAGTTTCCTAGCAGGAAAGGTCGCGCGATGACGCACGGATTCGTTAGCATTTCATTTATGAACAACGGATATCATATAAGGAAGACACAAATGAGAGTGAGTCAATGCGACTGCCTGATTACGCTCTAAGTTCTTATTTTCCTTCGACTTACTGTGTTTTCTTTCCTTTACAAATATATCTGCCTTTTTCTATTATACTTTGTTTAAATTGTATAAATATAAAATACGAAATATAGGGTATCAGAAAATTTGTGAATTAATTAACATTTCTTTATGAAAATCCATGTGTATATTCTAGCAGTTAAACAAAAAATATAAATCATGCACTACAGAAATCTTTTGTAGAATCTATGTTTTTTCAGCCCTCCCTTCTCTCCTTATTTGAAGAAAAAATATTACATTTCTCTGGAATAGCTCTTATTCTAGGAAAGAAAATACTACTAGAATTCTACCGAGTTTAATCAGAGAAACAAACTGTTGAATATCTCCCATGCGACCATCGAAGAATAACATAGCTTTTGCTTGTTTTCTATAAAGCAAACATAACCACGTAGGTAGAATAGAACGGAACCTCTATTAACACCTTATTGTTACATATCCTTGAATTTTTTGAAGAAACTTCTCCATGTTCGATATTAATACAGCAAACAACAGCGGTAAAACCAAAATCATCTGCTTAGTTTTCTCTACTTTTTGTCTATAGTTTTTTTTCATAATAATCGTATATAAATAAATTATAAATGTAAATACGCCGTAGAATATTTTAGAAATTGTAAAGTACAGTAATTCATGTTTCGTTTGTCTTCATGATAGATCTTACTAATATTTAGGAAAAAATTATGCATTTAAATGGAAAAGTTGTGTTAATTTTCAACACAAAAGAAACGTATCCACATTTATACTAAAATACTTTCTAAGATATAATTATTTCATTCACTCAAAAACCGAGTTGAAATATAATGATTTTTATTCTCACAAAAGTATTCATCCAGAAAATATTTCAAATCTTAATTAGAAGAGAAAAAGAATTGTAAGATTGTAAAAATTATATTTCTCAGTCTCCAAAAATTATCCATCATTTCTAGCTGTGATTGTCAGCAGTTCGGGACAATACTAATGAACGTAGCTAGTCACCATCTAATTATAAATAATTAGCTATAGGCTAATTGTTATGCTACCATATAGAGAAAAACGATGAAGAAAAGAAACAAAAGAAACAAAACGGTACTTATTATCAAGTATATGAAGAAGAAATAATCATACGAACTAACACATGTTTTATTAAAATATCATTACATATAGATATTATGTTGTCATAATTTTCTCTCTCTTTCTCTTTACCTATTAATTAATATTTTTCCACATTACTCTTATTTATATTTCTTATGTTCATCGTTATAAATATTATTTCCATAGATTTATTGTGATTAAAAAACGCTACAGCCTACAACAAAAATATCGGTATTTGACATTTGCTTTAAAAGAATATTTATGCGCAATGCAATAATAATTAATAATAGCTTCCCAAAGAAAATTATTTAACTTTGAAATATCGCTCCCAATCTGAAATACCCCTCGTGCCGACAAAAATTTTTCGGATGCGTTACTCAAATTGATATAAACTGCAGAAGTATCACGTCCCCACATCTACTTTTGCTACCCATCGAAATAACACGCGTAATTTGAGCCAGTGCGTAATGCCAGTGCCAATTGTACGTATCTGCGAATCTGCCGTGCAAGGGGAGCAAATTGCGGTTCACACTTTCGCGGAGGGTCGCCCCACACGCGGATAGTTTTTTTCTTCTTTCTTTTTCCGGAAGCGACTGCGTTCAATGGACTCCCCCGGTCAATCCGCGATTGATATAAAAGAGTTTGCCAGCCGCATCGTGGCCCTCGAAGCCCTCGGAAAACCCGCTAAATCACCCGTGCCGAGGGTAACCGGCCCAGAGATTTGTGCGCTTGTATACCGAGCCCCGATGTATCGCGAACGATTGGGCGGGATAAAAGGGATGCGTCCCGCCGAATCCCTTGAACCGATATCTCTTTTCCCGGGGTCGACCTTCCTCGACGTGCCGTGCGATTTCGTGGTCAGGTCTATCCGCCCTGTTAGGATCAGGTGGGGGTTTGTTGACCGAGCAATCGCGGGCCCCTATTTGACTTAATGATCTGCAATATCTTAACACAATAGATTAACGAGAATTTGCATTAAATTTATAACGCAAATGCAAAGGCGTGATTTTTGTAAAATAATTCATAAAACCATCTCTTTGAACATTTGTATGTCTATTTCACTTTACATCAGTGTTAATGTTGTGCAGTTGCAATATGAAATGCTAATATTTTGTTATTAACATACTAATGCTCTGTATTATACATATTTGAAAAAATATCTTTTAAAAATATAAAAAATGTAAAGCTTAGCATGCTGTATTAAACTTTTCAGGTTTTCTTTCTTCGTAGAACCATGAAATTTTTAACGATAGAGACAAGGCTTTTTCGATACAAGAAAATGTCGAGCGTCGAACAAATGGAGCGAATAAAATGCAGGAGAAGGTTAGAGAAAAGGTCACGTGCCCAAGTGTAAAGATAATGTACATCATATAGACATCAATAAAATGGATAATGTAACATTAGCCAAATAAAAGGAGAGCACTAAATTAAAAAAAAACTCTGTACATAAAAATGAGCAATATAAAATCAAAATATAAATATAATTAAATATTTAAAATAATAGAAACACAATATATTGCATAGAATGCATTTACTGTCAAATATTAATGTAAATATTGAATATGTTTATTTAATACCTATCTTTTTAAAGAAAAATTTGCGTTCATTACAGGTCACAAAACTAAATTTATACTCGCAATAAAATAATGATGCAGTTTTGCTAGAGCTGTACCTCCTTGCCACGCCATTGCGAGTCACGTAGACGACTGATGACTTCAAATTCAATCGAACAAGGAATCCATAAGGGAACATCCTTTGCTGATTACGAACGTCTTCAACTTTGATCGTTCGAGCGTTAAAAGTCGCTCTACCCTTGCCACACAATTTTACTCTCCACCCCCCTACGCGGTGAGGTTCAATCGGAAAAGCAAATCTTTGGCGTGTCTCATTCCTCTCCGAGGTTTCCGATAAATTCGTCAGACGGCAAAGGATTACCTGGCCTTTTAGGTCGGGATAAGTGCCGACAGACGACAGACTTCGAGGATAATCCTTGGCCGTGGATTCGCGACTCGTCCTGTTTTGTATTTTTTATTTCGTATTACACTGCACAACCTTCTGTTCTCGTTGGAAAGTCTGTAGAAATTTCGATGTAAACAAATTTCAAATTTGTATGTGTCTGCGTGAATAAAATAAAAATTGTTTACTTATAGAAAACTTTACACGAAATTATGTAGAGTGGTAATACGAATAAAAGATTTCATGAGATATTATATTCAGTATATCATCTAAAGTGTTTCTGTATATTTTAATTTCATGAATATCTGATAGTAACAAACTTTTTCTTTTTCTTACACTGTTCTAGAAAATTTCTATAACAAAGAAACCACTTTGTAAGTATATCATTTTATAATGCGTCTAGTATACAAATTTATTATAAAAAGAAGGCAGCCAAGCTCTACCACGCCAAATATTGTTGTATCAAGAATTCTGTCTGTATCAATATTCGTACTCTCGCCGACCATTCCGACAGAGAGTGTCGGGCCGAATTTAATCACGATGATAACCCAGCGAATTTCCAGTATGAATCTGGCAATAGTTCCGCGAACTATATCATGGCTTCGAAATTAGAAATCCTAGAAACGTAGAGAAGCGATGGTACCGCCGATGGATTACGCGAATTCTAGGATACAGTCGTCACGAGAGTTGTCGGAGAGGAGGGCGGGAAGGTCGGCGTGGGCGCTTTACCCCGGAATGGCCTTCCACGATGGCACCGGGTAATATCTATCTCGCGCCATATTGCTGATTAACATATGCATCCAATACTCTCTGGCTCGCTCAAATGCAAACACGTCAGGCCGGGAGCTATCTCCCGTCGTAACGTTGTATAAAGCTCCGATTCAAACGGCATATTAAAGGTCGACTCATCCACCCGTGAAGCGCTCCGCGAACTATCGTCCCCTACGGCGAGTGCGCGCGGGAAGGCAGAATCCGGACTGAATCACCCCCATAAACGATAGATAAGGTCCGGGTCTGGCTACGAGTTAAGCAAACGAAATCGATGCTGCTTATACCGAGAGAGCCTAGCGTGACGGTCCTTCTTCTACCGACCCTTCATAAATTCTCATAATATTACGATAATATCATAATATCTTTATAAATAATAAAACATTTATTATACATATTCGTTATTATATGCCAGTGAAAATGCAATGCCACAGATTACAATTGAATTTTAGATATATGAAATACGGTAATAATATAATTTTGTTTAAATATTATCATTAACCAACATTTTCAGAGATTGACGAAGATAATTTTTCGAGATTTAATAATTTGAGAATGCGCAATATCATATATAAACTTCTTTTGTCCACAACTTTTAAAAATAAAACGCAATATAAAGCCGTTTCACAGAGGATTCATGACTACCTAGTCCCTTCATTGAATACGGGAGCCAAGTGCATTAGTCCATCGCATTTATGCGAGACCGTTTCCCGCTTAAAGAAAAATTTAATAACGCCATATCAGACGGAACAATACCCACAGTTTCCTCCCCTCCCCCGTACCCTTTAATGCCGCAGTGGAACGTACGGGATATAAAACTGGCGTCAGCCCTCGAAGCAATTTCGAAAGAATTCGCGGGTATAGAACTATTTCGCGTCGCCGTGTCTTCAGAGCAATGAGAAAAGGAGCGCGGTTTATATATGTATTCGAGCCGGACGACAGGAGGAGCGTATTTAGTTCTCGCACCCACTTTGAGCCAACTCGTAGCTGGCTTTGACGCCCTGCTAATCCAGCCGTCCGGTCCCCGACAGAAGGCTCTCCAGGTTTGGGGTTCGGTCAGATGAAAAGAGAGGCAAATAGGGATAGAGAGACTTTCGGCGATGCCGGCGGTGAGGCGATGGCGGGTGGCGATGGCGGAGGGAGAGGGCGAGAGATGGACGAGCGGGAGATGGAAGAGGAGCAGGAGGTAGAGAAGGTATGGACGAAAGGCAAATGAACGAGTCGTTCCATGAAAGGAACTCGTACAGAATCCGGGAAACCCCATACGGGGTCCCCGCGACACGGGCCACCCGGCGACTAATTGGAATTCGTCCGTGGCAGCCGAAGCAAGGCTTTCTATAATTGAGACGTGGCCAGACCAGCAAAAAATCCAGAAAGCGAGAGGGAACAGCGGAGAAAGGGAAGGTAAAGGGAGAAGAAGGGAAAAGGATGCGCTTGTCTCGCGGAGTACCCTTTTCCTCTCGTTCGAGCGTAAGTCGAGATTTCCAAGGATACATTGCGCGTATCCTTGCGTACTTTCACGTGTAGCACGCTTAATTTTTATCTCCTGATATATATTGTGCGAAATTACGAAGATTCTGAACAAGCACAGCTCAAAAAAAAACTCTAAAAAAACAAAATATCAGAAATTCGATACGCATCAAAATATTTCCGTAAAATTATTTCGCGGTTATTATATGTAGATAATTCGAAAACTTGACTTTTGAGAGCTTCTTAAATAATCACTTATGAGAGAGAAAGAGAGAGAGAGAGAGAGAGAGAGAGAGAGAGAGAGAGAGATGAGAGAGAGAGAGAGAGAGAGAGAGAGAGAGAGAGAGAGAGAATACAGATATGAGAAACAATCAAAACAAGATAGCTGAAAAAGCTCTTATTCTCTCTCTCTTTCTTTCTCTCTATCTTTCTTGCTTCTTTTTCGACCAACATCCGTGGACAGAAAAAGGATATGAAGGAAGGGGTAGAGAGAAAGAGGGAAGAGCAATTGTAAAATTAATTAAGAGACTGGGAAAATAATTAATTTTTCTAATAATTCTTGCAGCCGCGCTGCTATTTTCCCAACGTGTTCACCGCTCGCCTTCCGCCGTCAACCCCGCTTGACCTCGCTATCCTACACCTCCCCCGTCGGAGGATCGAAATAATTTCATAAGGGGTAGCTTGAGAACCGCGCATCTACATTTACGAAAACATATTCCCCCACCCTCGCATCCACGTTTCTGACCACATCTGACCGCAACAAAGATCTCCTTGCCCGACCTTTCCGCGACCCACCCCTCGCATGTGTCTTCTTTCCTGTTAGTGCATACGCAAACCTCGCTATAGAGAAATTCCGACATTGGCAATGCGAGAATCATCCCCATGACCTACCTACCTACCCTAACCTGAGCATATATATACTTCAACTAAAAAGGCTGATGTGTGCGTACTGTGTGGGTCACGACACCCCTACGCAAGAATCGTCGGTTAACGATCGTTGAAATGAGCAAAGGATTGTCGGGAATAAAAATAATCGTAAACATAAAAAATGTAGACAGCCTACCCAGAACGGTCATTGCATAACTTTACTGACCACACCAAGAGTATTGTTCCCGAAGTGAATATTGTACCGTGGAACGAAGTTGCTGGTCAGAATGATAAAAGTATTTAGCTCCTCTTTACGTACCCAGAACGGTCATTGCATAACTTTACTGACCACACCAAGAGTATTGTTCCCGAAGTGAATATATTGTACCGTGGAACGAAGTTGCTGGTCAGAATGATAAAAGTATTTAGCTCCTCTTTACAGTATATAATCGGATTATTCGGCCCTTTGTTAAATTAGAAATTTAGATAGGCGAAGGTACGCTTCCGACATTTTGTCTTTCTCCAAACAAAAATAAAGATTGCATTTTTCCATTTGAAACAATCAGCATCCCGCGCACAGTTACTGCGAGTCAATCGTTGCGTCTCGCTGTGTAGGCGAATTTCGTATTCCTCTCTCGCGATGCAGAACTCCTCTTCAAAATCGCCAGGCCGCGCATCGAGCCGCGGCACTAACAAAGAAATTAATATTAACGAACGTCGCGATATTAATGTATTTCGATGCAATGCCGACGAAGCGCGCGAGTGCCTGTCCAATGTTGAGCGTACCAGGCGGCCCTCTACGGCCGGTCGTGTTTGATCACGTTGTTGTGTTATACGGTTCCCCTGGCGCACACTTGCCATAAGTGTATTTTGAAATTTCGCTCGTTGTAATAATCTGCCGCCGGTGCGGTGGTGGTATGTACGTTCTATATCTGGTCGACGTCAGTATTTTCGCAACACCGCACTGCCGTGAACGTTTCCTCGCAAGGTGTGAGTGCGTGTAAAGGCGCATCTACACTGTGTATAATTCAATCTAAATAATCAATACAATCGTATCATCATTGTCTCATTGTAAATAAAAATATATAATACTAATAAAATTTTGATTTCCACATACATCTTCAGAAATTATAATCAAATCATAACAGAAGACGTAGAAAAGTAAAAAGAGAACGAAAAAATTTCTAACGTATACTTTTTTTTTTTTGCAAAAATACGCTTCATACAAATCTGTTTTATTTTTTTACTTGAGATGAGATATCGACTTGGTGATCATGAGAAGATACACCGCGTAAATTCGCCTTAATGCGTCCGCGCGAATGACCGAGACGCACACATGTATTTCCCACGTGCGTATGGAGGGAGCGTAGTGCCCCGTAGTAGTTTGGTCAGTCAGCGAGCATAAAGGCTCTCGAGAAATTAATTCTCTTGCAGGTACGTACACGCGCGGCCGGCCGGCGATGCCCACACGAACGGCGCCGTTCGCCCTCCCTGCGTCCTCTCGCCTGCCACCCTCGCCTCACCCCCTTTTCCGCACAAGAAGAACCCACTCTGCTGCGCTCGCGCGAGCACGGGCGCGGTGGGCAGGTACGTGTTTTATTATTGAATGGCCTCCTTCCCGGACTGCGAATCAACCTGGCAATTGGTTTATTATAATTTCATTGTGTTTTCATTACCCGGGTTAATTTGCGCACGACCCGTATGTCTCTCTCTATTACCGGACCCCGGAGGAGGTCCTCAGACGTGTGCACACTTGGATTTCAACGGCGACCGCGTCGCGGTTCTTTCTCGTCGGCAAGAAATCACGTTGAGATAAAGAAAGCGACGCCAACGGCGAGCGTAAACGACCGTTCCGAAGCGTGAGCTTTGCCACTTTCACGTACATGAATCGACACTAGAATTGCACTTAAAAAAAAAAAAAAAAACAATTGTATGATTATTAATTGAGCGAAAAGTGATAAAATTTGCCGCGATATTTCGTTTTGAAGAACATTATTTGAATATGCTTTGTTATCATTGGACATGAATTTTTATCGATCAAGTGCGTATAGCATTCTTTTTATTTACATACCACGAGCGACTACAACCGATTCTGTGGTTGGCGTAATTACGGTTTAATGATGCTCGGCCGCCTCCGGGGAGGCGAAAAAAGTGCGCGTGTCCCCGGATTACCGCTCGTTCGCGCGAGTGACGTTATTCGCGGCCGCAAAACCTCTTCGATTCTGGTATTTCGCCCGGTTAAAGCTCGAGAGACGGCAGCTCACGATGCGGAGACCCGTTCGGAGATCCGCGGTTGATCCCCACGTCGTTCAATAATTCAGGGCTACGTCGCGGGTCGACGTGTGGTGCTCGCCGGACGATGCGCGTAAGCATAAACGAGCTGGGAAGTGCGACGGCAAAGAGAAAGAGAGATTGGGCGAACGGCGAGAGATGAAAGAAAGGGAGAGGAGATGAAACCATCCGTTACCTCTTTAGTCTGACAAAATATTTCTCGCTGCGCGCTACGTTGAATCTCTCGAGAGTGCCAGTCGAATTATATCTATGCGAAATTCAACCAGCGAATGGTGACGTCCATGGCTGCGATATAAGTAAACGTGACAGTTGTAATTACTATTATGAACAGAGGAACCTACCCGAGAAAGATTTCGACGAAATTAAAATTTTCATAATATATGTCTCGCATATGTATCTTTTCCAATTAAACAGATGATAAGGTAAAGCATTTCGTGAATCATTACTTTAAAAAAAGGCTCGACAAAGTATTCTATTTCTTAGGCAAATAGAATATCATCATCCAGCTTTGAAAAGTGTAATGACTTTTATTTTAGATATTCATTTCTATTTTTTATTTTGTTTCGTAAAAAATTGACAAACAATTAAGTCTTTTGATTGTTGGTTAATAGAGGGAAAACTAAACCAGGCCTCCCTAAATATAAAGATAACGCGTATGAAAACGGAAACGTTTCACGCACACCCACCCCTTACGACTTCATGACTTTGACAACCCCTAACAGAGCATCTCTCCCCGGCATACAAATTCAATAAGCAATAATCAATGCCAACCCGACAGCGTAGTCGGCCGAGCACAAATCGTTCAAACAGTCAATCAAAAGGCTTCACTTCCAATCCTACGTTTTTTCATCCCTGACTTCATGGTGCCCTTTTCCTTCCACATCCCGTTTTTACATACACACATTCGCCCTAATCCTTCTTCATACTTTGCGCCACGATCTCCTCTGGGATGTGTGACGTAATAACGTCAAAGTACGACGTGGAGCAATTTAGTGTTCGAAAAAAAAAAAAAGAATTATGATTTCACATTCTCGCAAGTTCCTTTATGCACTGAAACAATTTTTCAATATAAAACATTAATATAAATTTTCTTATCTAATACCAAAAAGTTGCTTTAATGTAATCAATTAATATAAAATATAAAAACAGATAGCACACTAACGCCAATAAATATTAAATTACAAACGAAAAATTATAAAGGGCTTTTCAAAGAAAAATTCAACAAAAGCATCCTATAATTTAAATTAATATAAATACACATTAGCAATTTGGAACAACTGGAAGCATTCTGACAGAATTATCGTGTTAATTTCATTACAGGCTTAAGCCACGTTATTGTTAACACTACAGAGGAAATCAATGACGCGTTTGCGAACAGATACCAGCATGATGAAAAATCAAGATGGATTGGGCGCCGCGGCGGGCAATGCGTCACACGATCAGCGGCGCCGCGGCCGTCACACGCGCTTTCCGGCAATTTGAAGAGCAATATGCAATAATATTAAAATTAATGGTGCGGTCTTCGTAAAAATACCAGAAGCGTGAAGGGGAGGGGGTGGACGCGGGTGTGTCCCGTCGGGTACGCACGCGATCCGCACTCGGTGCGCAGACGAAGACAACAAATTGGCAAAGAGAAAGTACGAGAGAGAAAGAGAGAGAGAGAGAGAGAGAGAGAGTAGAACAAAGAGAGAGAGAGAGAGGGAGACGAAGCGGAATAGGGTGGAAAAGAGGGAGGGAGGATGGTACCGCGAGAGCCCACTCGTAATAATCTCCGCTAATTTAGCTTCTGGAATACGGTAACTGTATCGTTAATATTCTGAACCCGGTTAATAATAGATGTTGATGCGCCATTTGGGCCGATGAGATTTCGGGGTGGAGTTCGAGGCTGAAGTGGACCCGACCCCGTCTGCCCGCTCATAGCATCGCGCCCTTCGGTACCAACCGCGGCCTCGCCGACTGCCTCCGAGGATACGCGGATATCCTGCAGGACCCGCCTAACGGCCGTTTATAAATGTTAAATCGACGCTCGCGGGGCTCCGGACATCTCGCAGCTTTACGAGCACCGATAATCCAACGAGTCCCGACCTCATCGCCAAAGTTCCAATCGACCCGTTAGAATGAATGCAAATCCTCGCAAGATGCATTTTAAGAAAAAGCAGACATTTCGTTTGTAATTTCGTAGACTTCATTTAATTTAGGATCTCGCAATGAAAGAGCTTTCGATATGCTTTAAAATAATATGCTTTAACATTTGCACACAATTCCTTATATATAACTTCATATACTTATTATGAAAATATCATAAATACCCAAGAGGGAAAATATGTTTTATACGGTCTGGGAAACTCGTCGCGCGCGAACATCTTGCGTACTATCAAATAAGATGCCCTAAACTAAAAATGTGCTGTACCCTCTCGCTTCGGACAAATCTTCTATTCGTCGTAATAACGAAATCAAAGCGCTTTACGCGTCTCAGTACGAGGTCAGACCTAACAAGACGTATATTTTTCCCATCTTCGGGTGGGTTAGCCATTGGCAGCGATAGCCACGAAGTGCCTTTTTATCGAGTCAATGCGCTATCGTCGGATGGTTTTATTGGAGAAGGGTCGAACAGAACGAGAGAGGGGGGACGCATTTCCGCGTCGACTTTTTGCTCTTTTATAGGGGCGAGAGTCTCCTGCTCTCCGGTCACACGGGAGTGTTGAGAACTCGGGGACGAGCGGTTGGGTGGCAAAGGGTCACCCCCGCCCGTTCGGAGACCCCGGAAGACCAATTTCGTGATACGGATACGACTACGAGAAATATGGAAACTCCGCTTTAAAGGACGTAAAATGACCGGGAGGTGGCGGGCTTTATAGACACGTCGGGACGCGGCACCTCTGGCGGTCCATAAACGTGATGTACGCCCGCAGATTTTGTCCTGGCATCGAGATTGGATGGCGGGGAGAGAAGTGGAGGGTAGGAGAGTCCCAGAGGACTCGACTCGCGAGGGGTGACGTTCCAGACTTTACATGGTCCGCGTAGTAACAAACAAAGATGGATGGATAGATAGACACTGGTCGGATAGATAGCCACATGGATATTTCTTTACTCATGCAACCTGGAAAACTAATGCGATTGAAAAACGTAGTATGCAGATGGAGAACGTAGTTGCCTTTAAAGAGAATATCGTAAATCTAAATAAAGATTTTTACATCAATGTTGAATAGAGATCACAACTGAGTTGTGAATTATTTTCTGCAACTATTAGTATAAAATATAAATAGAGATATTTTTAATTCTAATGCCGCGTCTCTCCCAGCATTATACTCCCACAGCACATATTTTATAAAATAATAACAACAACGTGTTGTTGTGTAGTATATCTATAAAATAGCTTGTGTGCATCTAGATATCTATGATATCTTTTAATTATTATTTTTAAAAAGAATAAAGACAATTTTATTCCGCCAAGTTCTACTGCTTGTACAAAAAGAAAAGTAAATTTTATTAATTAATATATTACACGAAAAATAAAAAAGATAAAAATGAAATATATAATAAAGTAGAATCAGAATTGTGTGAGTAAAGTGACAAGACATCGACTTAATTCAGAGCGAAATTAAATTTAATCCAAAAGAGACTATAGTATATATAATTTATCATTAACACATCAATAACTGCAAAGACAAAACAATTTACGCAGATCTTGTTTCGACTATCGACAAACAACTCGTTGCCGAGGGGGCGACTTTTACCGAGCCCTCTCTACGTCGCGTCAACCCTTGATTTTTAGCGTCCCGCTGCGCGGCCAAGGGCGAAAACGGGCTCAGATTTATTCCCCGCCGGTGCCTCGGGAGACTCTCCACCTCGCGTCCACCACCTCCTTCGCTCTCCGTCCTCCTTCTACGGCCTTTATTGACCCTTTATACATCTATTTGTTATGCCGCGGTCCTTTGTGCGACGGTAGACGCGCGGGGGCGTAAGGGGCGCCGAGTGTTCCCTCGACGTACTCGACCGGCGTTTTCTCCCCTGGCTATATTTGACCAGTATTATAAAAATCAACCGACCGATTTCCTACGTGAAATATTACCGCCATGCGTTCCTGAATATTTTATCACTGTCCACGTTCCCGTAGCTCCCTAACGGATGCCGCGTCCCTTCTTTCCTTCTCCCGCCGGAACAAAGGGGAACGTGGAATGAGACAGAAAATGAAAGGGACGTAGTTCGATTTTGCTGTCGCATACTTTCTAAGATCTGGGAAACATCAGAAGCTATATATGAATCTTCTTCTTTAGTAATTTTTTATAGGTCATTTAACAAAACTCTTAAGATGCATAATGATAGTTGATAAATCTAAGATTTTCAAGTGAACTTTTAATAGAAATCGCATCATTACCAAACACATAAGCCATAAATTTATTTAAATTTCCATATAGAACACTGCAGCGATATTCCTTGCAAGCGGGCCTTGCATTCGCATACAAGATAACGTCACAAGAAGGATGATTACTGACCGTAACACGTTATCAGTCATCATAAATTAATCATCCGTGCCGATGAACGCAGCGAGCTAAATTTCACTCGAGCGCTTGCTCAAATCGGCGTGATTCTTTTTTCTTTTAGCTCCCCGCCACATTATACGGACAGCACCCGGATCTGTTGGCCGCGGGATCAACATGCATCAAGATTCCAATCTACGGCATATGACCTAGGCTTCACGGGGACAACGAGACGTGGACGACGAGAGGATCGCGGCGCGGAGGACTGTATTCCTGCAGGACGCCGAGGCTACTAATCTACCAGAATTATAGACGGTGACGGTAGCTAATTGTCTATCTATATCTGGCCCGACGTAGGTGTGTGTCTCAATGCTCCCTCTCGTATATGCAGCCCGTATATGCGGACATTGTATTGTAGCCGAGTCCGAGGCTGGACCGTCCGTCAGGTCTCTCTCGGACCGGGGACCCCGCTTGCATAATGGCCGAGCGGCGTACGTGCATTCCTAATAATGAAGACAACGATAAATCAACGCGGAGAATACGCCCGCGGATGTGCGCCGAATATCCTATGCATAATATCGCGTCATTATCTGCCGGCTACCGTTCTCGTGCACGCGCGGACCTCCGACTCCGACTTTGGTGCGCGGCCCTGCCCGGCCTGTATTTGTGTCGGGGTGCATCGGATTGCATCCCGAGGTCCTTCGAGGATGCGTCGACGATGTCCCGTGAACGTCGCGATTACTCCTCTAATGGATTTATCGCCGTTAGCTCGACATTACGCGAACACACAATCCGGAAGAAATAATATCCATACTTTTTATTTCAATATAATCGAGATGTGAAATTTTTACTGCATTCTCTGTGTGATTCTCGTTTAATATTCTCTCTAAAACAAAAGGTAGATTTTATAATCTGCATTTCATACAACAATTAAATCTAAATATATATCAAATAAAAAAAACCAGAAATAAGAATAAGAGATCCATCTAAACTTAATATTATTTTAAATTCTCATTTACATCGTATAATAATTTACATTTATTGTCAATTGTAAAACTAACGTAATGTTTAAAAATAATAATCTTGCGCGCGTGTGCATCTCTTGGTCAATGAAGAATTGCTTTCACGAACATTATTCGTTCGCGCACAACTGACCGAACATTAATTCACCGCGGTAACCGGTGACAGTAGCTATCGATCGATTAGACATCGGAAACCTATGCGTGGTACCAATAATGATCCGTCATTTGTACATATAACGAGATGAATCAATCCTGCGTAATCAAAACACTAAATTATCTCTACAAATCAATTGTCATAAAATCACAACAGAAAGTATAGAACAGAACATCGGGAATATATAAAATAATGAGTAAAAAAATGTTACCAAATCCGTAATTAATTACACAATTAATGACACTATTGTTGGAATTATTCGAAGTTAATTATATCAAAAAGAAAGCATTAAGTACCTATTCTCGATGTATTTTATTAATATAAAAAGCGATAGTATAGTTTTCATCTATTCGTGCAATAAAGCAGGATAAGGAGTAACCAAGCGCGATTCCCTTAGTCGTATCGGGAATCGGTCTCGAGTGCAATACGAGTCCTCAGGATGTGACGTACAGTAAAGCGAGAAGGCAGGAATAAGAAATCGCGCGCGAGAGGCAACGGTGAAGGAAAATACGAGTCTGGCAGTCCGTAATTCCGCGGCAGCTGAATCACCTGTGCGGTAAGTGGATATCGGTTACCGGCGATCTTTACGCGCGCACATATGCGCATCCCGAGATTTCCTACTGCTGTCACGCGGTATTGTTTTACCTTTGATTGTGCGCGGTCGTTACGCGTTCAGTCATGGCGACCTGACGAGATCCGAATACCTTCGCTACCGATCTCCTTTGTAAGTACCTGACGGCTCGTCTTTCGTCGAGGAATAAAGTGCTCGAGTGACGCCAGTTTCGTCTCCTGCTCCTTCCGGTACGATCTTGAATTCTTACAGAACAATGCTCGTCGATCCTTACGCAACAACTACGCATGTTCTGCACTGTTACTCTTATATTTTTTCTCAATATAAATTTGATTATTAACGTTAGAACTAATTCCTTTTTTCTTTTTTTTTTATTAAAGCTACGTAACAACTAGAAATACAATTTTTGACAGAAAAATTTCTAAAATTTAAATTTTATCAAATAAAATTATATCTAGCGATAAAACAAAAAAAGTTAACTTTTCATCAATCTATAATAATGTTATAAAAATAATGAAGTACGACAAATTTTAAATATATTTTTCTTTGATTTTTCTTATATTTACAATTAGAGTCTAATAAAACTTGTATATGAATATCTATAGCACACTCGATCTGATATTTCTTTTGTAAAATTAGTGAAATTTGATAACAGAGACAATGGTCACCAACTACGCATAGCCACACTTCTGCGAAATAGATCGTGTCATCGAGGAGGCAGTAATAACTTTGCCAAATGACGTGCGGACTAAAGGGGCATGTATCATGATCCGATACTAATGCGCGTATATCTGGCGCACGATGCAACCTACCGCGCTCGTATCGTTATCATCGATGCGATCAATCCCACTCAATTAGCCTGATCATTGATTATTGCCCCGTGTAATGTCGCGATTCGCTTCGTGCGCCCACACACCGGGGGAATCTGTCCGCAATTAATATAGCGAGGGAGGTGGAGGAAGCGGAGAGAGTTGTAAACTATGGCTTCTGGTCAAGACATGTGATACTTGAACGCAATGAATCCGTTCAAAGTCAATGCATTGCCGTCATTTGACTAATCGACATGTGCTTATATCCAGTATCAATTCGTATTATTAGATATTTAGTAACGATATCCAAATGTGCGTGGAATCAAAATGTACATTGCACTCTAATATTAAGTTTCGTTAAATCAGTTATTATCGTATAAGTAAATGGATTCATTTTTTCAATTGTAGATTAGATTTATCATTAATGAAAAAAAATCACGTTTTTATATAAATCATTTAATCAATATTTTACATAAATCGTTATTTTGATTAAAAAATATATTATTATTACATTTTCATATATTCATTATTAATATATACAATAATTTTTTTCATTCTATTTGATATATGTAGTTTTTAAAGTCTAAAAAAATTGTTATATTAAAAAAATTTTTTCTCTAAAAAATTTTTTTATCCTGTTACATTCAAAAAAAATTGTCATATTTCTTTATAACTTTTTTTTTTTAAATATATAGCTTAAATAACAACGAGGGCAAACGAACAAATAATGGTACCAAGATAGGCGTATAAAAAGACAATGTAAGTCAAAGAAAAATAACGAGACGATGCGACGGTTGAAACGAGGCAGTTCACGGCGCCGACCGCAAACCGAGGGCGATATACAGGAAGCCGCGATTAATCCGGATTTCAGCGTCAATCCGATAGACGGAACGCTTGAAACGTCCGGTACCTCGTATTCGCCGTTTCACCGGCCGCGCTACCGCCGTGATATCGAATGTCACTCGCAGGATCCGTCATTTCGTCCGGGTCGATTCGACCGCACGTCATTGCGGTAAGATCTCCGTCTATCCCCTGGACCGGCCCTGATTTTCCGCCCAGGCGTTTCATCGAAATTCCGTTGAATTCACCGACACCGCATCAGGGACCAGTAGCACGGGGATGTATACCTGAAGCTACATCCATCGTCGGCTAGCTGCATCAACCCGCGTTATTGCTTGCAACGTGAGGATTCGAATATTCGGCCATCTCAAGCGCGACGTCGTTCGTTCGCCATTACAACTGAATTAGGTGAATAAATGGAATTTATAAGAACTCGATAATAAAACGGATTACGAATATTTTATGCATAAAAATTATGAATATGTATTTAGGAATGTTCATATGACAAACGTTATCACAAATCGATGATCAATTTCATTGATACGATATTATTATTTCAGTCTATAATTGCATTTAAGTTCGACAGTATAAGCGGTTCGCATTCTATACGTAACTGCAGAAAAATATATTTAAAATTTACATTTAAGAACATTGCACGATCTCTACCTTGAGAGATTGTCCCTTTCTTACTCATTTAATTTATTCATATAGTGATCTAGACTAACTTATTATTGTTTCAACTCTTCTCCGTCATCTATAAACCTTATGATCAATATAGAGTTGTCCCTTAGTAAAACTTGGATGAAACGTCATCTTATTTTGCAATCCGATTGAAATCTCTCCATTCTGCACCATTCGCAATGGCGCTGCAGCAATGATACGATATTCAAAAGAAACCTGGAAGATCATTAAAGAGACTGCCGTGATACTGTGACGGAAGGCCAACGTCAGGATTTACCGTAATGATCTCGTTGCGACGTGCAGCCGGTTTCTCCCGACATCTGGGGGAGTTACGAATCGGCCAGAAACCCAGAGCACGGAGGTATAGTCGCGACGTGTAGCGCTGCTCTCAGGCTACAGTAGTAGAACGAGATCTATCTATGCGGACGCATTGTCTATAGCCTCGTCGCGGAGGGTGGTATTGTGTGACGTCATCATTTGCATACGACGCACCGTTGCGGCTGTTTCCAGGCCGCCACCCTCACCCTCTTCCTATCTCTCTCTCTCTCTCCCTCTCTCCCCGTGTCTCTTCCCGCTATCTCCCTTTATCCCTTTACACCGCCCTACGGATTCTCTCTCCTTCCGCCGACCCTTTCTCCGTTTCACTCCCTGGATGCCCACCTAACCCGGCGGCGTCGCCTACGTCCCATACCCGTTGTCGTCTATGTCCCGTATCTATCTAATTATTGTCGCGGACCTCGGACCGGTCCGGTCGCCGTGATATACCGCATGCTAATAAGCGGCTAAAGACCGGGGACCATGCCAGGCCGGCCATAAATCTTAACGACCGATTTTGCGTCGCCGTGAAGCGCCGCGCCGACGATCGTCTTGGAAGAGCCTCGTGGGACGCTCTCGCGCGACGCCGGTGTTGTTAACATCCTCGTCGTCGTCGTCGTCGTCGTCGTTTATTCAGTGTACGTCGTTCTTATTACTCAATTCAAGCCAGAAGGATGCCTTATCGAAAATCTCGTACAATTTGCTCGACAGAAAAGCGATCACGCATTTAATATGATGCTATTTGAACGTATTTTCCATACAACACGCAATGCGCCGCAGTTTCCAATATTATCTTTGATGGTCTGATTCATATTTGCGATATTTAAGAATCAGTTCATCTTTGTTATTTATCAGATGTTAAACAAGGATGAATAAGAACGAATTAAATCTCAATATTATGAACCTATTTTTTTATTATCAATTAGAAAGAAAAAAAAATAAAAAATAATGCCTCGTTGCGATGGATAACATTAATAATTATAAATTAAAATATCTAAATCATGCTTTCATTATCGATCTTAGCCATTCCTTATTCCGTTATATCGACTCCGTAATAGTTCTGCACAATTACGAGAAAGAGCGGCGAGATTGCGATGCGCGTCAACAATCACTACGTTTCCTGCAACGTGACCTACGTGCATTACTATCTTCCCCGAGCACACGTCCGTATGCGCGATGTCAAGATATAACACAATAGACAAGACCTTTGATTTCAAGCAACGCTCCACTCTGAATAGGACACACGAAATCACCACAGGAGCGGCGTGACGCTCGGGATTGGCACGGATCGAGGAATGCATATATCGATATGTGCGATCGACGCGAGACGTGCGGTCGGCCTGTACACAAGCCAACCCTGTTTAGCCGTCTGACTCTCGTCCTGGTTTCAATGCGGGCTCATCTCCCTCCGCGCGAGAAGGAGAGAGAGGGAGAGAGTGCGTGGGGTTGCCGCACACGGTGTGTTTCGGCCGCTCGACCCCTGCGCGTGATGCAACACTGACCACACATCAATTCACTGCAAATGGACATCAATACTGGTAATTAATACATCGCGCCTCTCGCTCGGTTCCTCTCTCCTGCGTCCGCGGCATTGCCTCCACTCTCCCCCGTATTGCCACCCCGCCTTCTACTACTACTGATGCTGCTGCTGCTACCGCTGCTGCTCTTCCTCCTCCTCTTTCTCCTCTGCTTCACCCCGACCGTTTGCACGATCATCGAAACGCGCGGGATTTTAGCTCGGGATTTGCATGTAAGTGATACGCGTGTTGGCGGATCCGATTGACGGCTCTCCCGGCACATAGTTAGCGGGAGAGTTTGCAACTCAGCCGCGGGCTATAAACGTACGCGGTGCAGTGAGTGCAGGACGCATTCCACCGTGGAAATATGACGGAGCAAAATTCGATTCCCATCCGCTCTCTGCGATCCGCGAGAATCGCATGCTCCGGTTTTATAACTTTAAGGAGAGAAAGAGAGGAGGAGAGAGAGAGAGAGACAGAGACGGCACGCACGACCCTTACGATTTACTCGCGCGCAGTGGTTTTAATCGAGCGCTATTGGTGCGCTGCGATTTCATCCCAGCCTCGAAAGGCATCAGAGAAAATCGTTAATGAGGAAAGCTCTTTGATTTAAAATGCGGCATGGATGTTTTTCTGCGATTTCTTTGCTCTCGCTTGATTGCAGACCTCGATGTGTTGTCGATAATTGAGATAGAAATGAGATAATAATTCTACCATTTATTACTGTAATTTAAAGAATTTTCTCATAACGAATTAAATAACGTAATGCAGAGGCAAAGGTTATTATTATTAATGGAATTCATATAAAAAATAATAAATAATAACTTGTTAAAAATCTTACAAAAACAACTTTTCAAAACATTTATTTAGTAATATTTCTATTTAAAAACATCATTGATTATATTCGGAATGCTATTTAATATTTTTCAAAGATGTTTTATTTTAATATAAAAGTTTTTAAATAGGAAAATTTTTAAATTTGTTTGAGAATCTCACAACCTAATCCATATTAAATGTTGTATATACAAATATATAATGCCCGCGTAACAAGAAAACGTAATTATTGTCATTCCACATCGTTTATTAAAAAATTAGACGATTTCAGTGTAGAATGCGTCAACCTATTTTTGACCGTACCGTTCTTATAATCGAGATGGAAGAATAATGACGGTCGGAACAATGCACGATCGGCGGTGGACGGCTGCGAAATCGGCTTTACCGGCCTTGTATTATCACCAGCCGGCGAAAAGTCCTTCCTGCACTCCAGCCAAAGAGACGGCCGGACTCTCGCAGCCGTGCATTTACGAAATTACCGTATACGTATGAGACAATTCCATCGCCCGCGTACGTCGCGAAAAAGGTCCGCGGAAATCCGTGCGTCGCAATTTATCTGAGTAATACGATTTAACGTGCTCGCCGGGTGGCAAACGAACAGGGTGGTGAACGGACCGTAGGCGCGGAGAGCGGTATACGAGTATGTACATGGATGCGCGTATACGAGGAGCTGGGGAGAACCGTACGGTCGACATATCGTCCGCGGAGAGGCGATAAATAAAAATACATCAAGTGCAACCTTTTACGCCGCAAATTGATACACATATTGCCGGCTGCGTCGCCGTATCGAGTAACGAGTGCTTCCACCGACTTCTATCACTTCACCGTTGATTCGCGAAAGCATTTTTCATAAACATACATATTGTACATAACGTAAAATGCAGTTACGTGGTAAAAAAAAAAATAAGATTGAAATTACGTCAATGCAATATTTTGATCATTAGAAAGGGTATAAGTATTGGAACAATTAAGAATCCCAATAAATAACTCTGCATTCAAATATATTTTTTCTATTTATATCTTTTATTTAAATTCATGATAAAATGCTGTCGTTAAATGTCATGAAATAATTCACAAAGTATAAAACTTATTAGACTAAACGTACAGAGCATGTATACTATTTATATAAAAAACAATAATAAAACACAATGATCAAAACATTGTAATTATAACATTGTGCAATTCCGCGCAGCGATAAAGTGATCAGACACGCTCCTATTATTGCTAACAAAGAAGCGAGATACAAAGGTAAAATGGCATTATAATGCAACACGTCGCGGAACGCGTTATGAACTTATAGGAAAACATCGATAAATCTCATTACACGAGCAGAGTGAAAAGCTCCACCCGGTAGATCGAGCGAAATGGTGCAAAGCTCGCAGGATGCACACAAATTGGTATCAAAGGATATTACCGCACGCTGCAGCACCGATATACACTCGATTTGATGTGTCGACGGTGCTCTCAGCGCGTTCCGGCCCCGGAGAAGAGGAAGAGAAAATATTTGCGCGTACTTCGGCTCTATCGGATTTCCCGCTTGTGTGGCACGAGGTTTTTATTAAAAGCTCTCCCGACCCCAAGCCAAATCCGATTTGTGCTTCGATTCATCCCGGCTATCGAACAACGACATCAGATCCATTTTTAATATACGCGAACGCCTCTTCCAAACGGAGGGTTTGCTTGTTCGACCGATTATTAGTTGCCTTTTTTTTTTTTTTTTTCAAAGAATAGGGTTTTATTTGTAACAGAAGATTTTTGTATTGAAATGATAATCATCTTTCATATAAATATGCTTCTAAAAACATTACCATCGTTAATTGTAATATTTTATGGCTTTCCTTTTGTAAAGAATAAAATTGAATCTATCCCAAGCAGAACAACAAATCATAAATGACGTTAAAATGACGTTACATGAATCGTAAGCGATTAAAAAGTTATTTTTAGTGATGATTTTGGAGTCATTTTGTCGTCACTTTGATGTCGTCATAATTTGTGTTCTGGCTAAAACTCAATTAATATGACAATTGTTTATCGTAAAAGTGGCTTTTGCTATTTGTTCAATTAATTATTCTTGAAAGAATACTTGAAAGAAAACGGAATAATCCCAACCTTCTCCACCCGAAAGGGTGTCCCCTGGACAGAGAACTATCGTTCGTGTAGCCTGCTATAACTCAGGATGAGGCGCACGTGTCGCGGTGCGATCGGACAATCGAATCATTAATTGATTTGATTGATTGTATCTGCGCACGTTGACGGTTGCACATGTTGAATAGGCAGCAGTATCGCGCTGGCTCGGTTGCGGTATGTCCAGCGGATTCGTATGTAACCCAACCACCACCCATCCACCCACACGCGTGCACGTGTACATGCGTATCGTCCACTCGCGCAACGACTAGCCCTGACCGGCACGTATGACCACCACCAACGACGAACCTGGAGAGGGTTGCCGCGGGCGCACGTGCACTGCCGACTGTCATTTGTCATCGCGGCTAATTTGCCACGTTCTGAGATACGGTGACGCCTCTGACGTGGTCATTATTAAGATGCGAATTAGTAACAATTTGCGCCGGATTTAGTCTGGACTTGATCTGTTTATGGCCCGGCCGGATTAGGCCGGCGAGCCTTACGCGTAAATCAATATTAACCATCGCGCCGGAGTCGCGCCGTTATCGAACGCACGGGATCGTCCACGAAACGACGACGGTATAAGGTCGCAGCGCGCCGATGCCACTTGCAGATGTACGACAGTATTTCGGTGGTGTCGGAAACGCAGAATGCAGGAATCATTGACTGCATGGTTCGACGTTTCTGATTTTCGACACCTTCTCGAATGCTGTTTATTGCCATATACAGTTAGAAATGTATAAAAATGTTAAATAGAAAAATTTAATTTCGGAAAGATAAAATTTAAGTCACACATAAATATATATTTTTTAGTTAAGTTACTCTAAAATAAATAGTACGCTAAGTAAAATTAAAATTTTTATGAATTTTTGTTACAGTTATTTCTATAATATATACTTCTCAACAGAATGCATTCGATACAGTCGATAACAATATTATTTAACGCTTTTAAAGACATTGGCGATTGTAATCAATGATATAGTAGAGAGTATATACGTATCATATATCAACCGGGCAAGAAAGGATGTATCTAGGATCGCTATTGAACGGAGGGTGAGGTGCTACCGTGTACCAAGGGTGGCATTATATTGCGGCTTGTCTCGCTTCAGAAACTTTGCACTGTGGTGTCGCTTCGGCCGCACCAACGAACAGGGTAGGTAGGTTGGTGGTAGGACGGGCGACACTGGACGTAAGGGGGTGGATTGGGAAGGGTGGAGCAGAAGTGCTGCCGGACTCTGAATACGACCATTCTTTACGACCACCCCGTCCAAAGATCGCCCACACGCCACCGGTATTTACCCAACGACACCGACTCGCGACTTGCCGTTTCGTGGATCGAAGCGAAACAGACGGAAGCTGCTAAGAGAGAAGGAGAGAACGAAAGATGGACGTTGCGAAAGAGACGAACAGAAACAGAGAGGGAAAGATAGATGTAGGGAGCTTCAGTGGGGCCAAGAGAGCTATCGGGTAAGAGCAAAGAGAGCACGAGGGGGTGGTTGAGGGAACGAGGTTTGGGGTGGTCAGGGCAAAAGGCTGGGTGTTCAGTTTGCTCGGAAAGAGGAGTAGGAGAGAAGGAAAGGCGAAGTGCAAGGCAAAGGGGGTGAGAGCGAGAGTCGGTCCGTGAGTTCACGTTCGTCTACCTCCCCGACGTTGCACAATACGGTGCGCCTACCCTCGACAGCGTCCATAGACTGGACGCCGTATTGTCTCCGCTGAATAGGGTCTTGCAAGATTTATTTCGTATATTTCACTTGTCGTTTCAATAGCGCGATAGCGCGCTCGCTCGCGCGCACGTAGCGGCGCGAACGCCGCCTTTCTTTGGTCGCGCGGTTGCGCTCCACCCTCTCTGTCCTCCTCTTCTCTTCTCGCCTATTTATCTAAGGAGCAAGTTTCCGCACGCGCTTCAACGCGTCGACAGTTTGTTCATCGTGAACTGTGTCACCGAAAGGTAACGGTCGCCTCGCGACTGTAACTTGCCGACATATACAATTATGAAGAATGAAAAGACCGACTCATTTAACATTATACACGTGTATATTATTAATATTATCTATCACAATTTAATACATTGCTATCTTATATTTTTATAATCTATATATTAATCTATATTATATTATTCCTTGATATGTATTTTTCTGTTATATATAAAAAATTTGTTAGATATATTAAAATCGATTTTTAATATATCTATAAAGAATATCTTTAGTACATCTTTTATTATTTCTAATTTATTTAAACATTTTCTCATAGAGAAAATAATTATAGTACTAATTAATTAGTATACATTTATTATAACTTTAAACAAAATTTGATATAGTTCATATATGTATACGGTCAGTTGTACTATCTTATTTTAATAATATAAATAACTTTTGTCAGAAAGAAAATTATACATAATCGCAATATAAGTCGTAAATCTTCACATTATTGTTAACAATTCAGAATCGTGTCAGTCACAAAAAAGATATCATGAATTTTATTGTCGCATCGGTCCGAATAAAAAAAAAAGCTTCGTTGAAGAAGACCATTTCGCTTTGCCTATGAGAAATGGCTCGCTTAAATATTTATAATGCTTAAAAAAATTAATGGGGGACCCACGTCCCGTCATGGAGTATATTGTCGAGGGGTGTCGCTGTCTAGGCTGCCAAAGGGCTCTTTCGTAATATTAACCATGCCACCGAGAAGAGCTCGACGTCCAGTTTTCGCCTTTACCATCGCGCACCTCTCTCTCATTAACTTGCTTATCCCTTTCGTCTCTCAATGCTCGACGTCGTTTTTACGCCACCTTTGTCTTTGTTTACGCGATATTTTTAACAGACACAAGACTAAAGAAGAATCCGAAATGTAACTTAATTGTCTCATACAAAAATAATAATTTGCAGTTAGTGCTTTGATGAAACGTTACCATTATACATATATTGAAATTTTACTAATTAATTTAATATTGTACTTTTAAGCATACTAAGCATCAATATTAATTCTTAGGTATACACAATTTTCCTGTCTTTTATTACACATGATACGCTGTTTCGTATCTCAAATTATTTTTCATCACTTTTACAAGTATACAAAAAAAAAATTATTAAGTGATTTTTATATATTTATACTTTAACATTTTCAGAAAGCACTTGTGAGATTGTGTATTTAAAAAAATTGTATACAAATATTATGATTAATTATGGTGCCACTATTTCAATGTACTAAGAATATTAATATTAATTAAAATTGATATTACGCGTATTTTATTTTTATCACGTATCGATTTCTTAAAAGAGTACGAACAGCATTAACTGAGTAACAAAAGTATCATGCTGATAGTAATTGATAAAAATAAGTTATTGTATTACACTATACATTAAAGAATGTCTTATACTGTATGCTCGACTGTATGTACACTAAGAATTAGTAAACTTTATAACAAAATATATTAAGATATAAGTATCTCTCTCTTGTGGAATATTGTAAACACAACTTTGAATGTAATTATGAAGTATTAAGAATGGGAATATTAACGGAACTAATGGGATTAACGTGAAACACGAAGATCAATTTCGCGCTCGCCCTTATCGTCCCTATAACGGGCCATATATACAGGATAGAACAATAAAGCCCTTATCGAGGTCACAAATTAAAAATAATTATTTTTAAGCCTAATTCTTAATCAAGCGGAAGCACGCGGGAACTGCCTCCTCTGAGAAAACGACGTTCATTATTCCCCTCCAGATTATTGTCAATGAATTATTGGCGTTTTCGTTTTTTTTTTTTTTACAGATGTAAGCATCTCCCCTTTATTGCACATCAACCCTTTTTCTAAAGCCCTCTCCTCGTCAAAATGTACTCGCCTCAGGGGATAAACCTTCCCGTAAATCTCGATAGTAAAAATGTTCCGAATCCGTTTGAAAAAAAAATTTTACGACACTATACATCCTTATCACTGTTGTTTCAGGAGTACTTGACCTTTTTTAAATAATTACTCTACTAAACTCAATATTTCACTTGTTAGTGAACGATTACATTAGTTACTAATGTAACACTTTAAAAAGCTGCATCGCCAAAGCAGTTTTTGGAAGTACGATAAAAGATTAGAAAAAATTTAATTTATTGATATATATATATGTCACTTGTATTATATATACCATACATATATTGCTTACTATATTTTACAATTTTAATGTCTATTTTATTAAAGTACTAATAAATACACAACAAACTTTCAAATTAAATAGAGGTTTTTAAAATACTACCATCGATAAATCTACAAAAAGATTAATAATTTAACATCGCTTTTCTCAATTCCCGCAACGATTTACCGCAGCGTGTTTTTTTCTCCCCCAGGCGGCTGTTTTCGTAACATTAGGCTCTTTATTTATGGAGTTTCATTAAGATAAAGAAAAGTAAAGGGAAGGGTTACCATCGCCGAACACTGTGCAATTATTCTCACGATAGGCGTCTTTCTTCGACCCTTTTGAGGCGTTAGAAGCTATCGAGTGAGAATGCAATGCAAATAAAGCTGTCAAATTTAGATATCGATCTACAGCCATTTGTTAAATATATATAATATAAATTTTAAAATCTTTTTATATACATCTTTTATATATTTACAATTGGAATATATTATATAATTATTAGCCATTAATAAATTAAAAATTATGTAAAACAATTATTATCATTAGGATGGTTTTAATTTAAATCAATAAATTATATGTATTTTATTTAATGCAAAAAGCAGCCCCTCTATTCTATTAGTTAATAAGAATAAGAGACGAATCTCTTTTACACTTTCTCTTGATGATTTCTGTCTTGTTACATGTGTACCTATTGCTTGTGGAGTTTATGACAAAATAACCGAGTCACGTATGTACCGTTACACATAAGTCGCGTGCGTCGATTCTCAAACGGCTCTCGTGGCACCTCCAACAGTGACAGAAGTGTTTCGGCGTCGCGCAAAGTTTTCATTTGTCTCAAGTTGCGAATGGGTTCGGCGATTGTTCAGCGCGCTGGGTCAGGTTGCGGACGTAGGTGTTGAAATTGAATGCGGACCGAGAAGAGCGGCGGCTCACGAGAAAGGGCGCGGGAGACCGTTGAAGTGGAGGTGACGTGAAGGCCGGACCCGGACCCGTCAACCGTATCTTCGGGCGAACATTGGTCAGCACTACGCTAGGTATACACCCCGCAACGTGCGGACGCCTTTCCCTTGTACTGTGTTGTGTATCTACCATCAACCGGAGAGAAATAGCGAAGGGGGATATATAATGCGCCGTGTCCATTGTGCCGTGAACTTTGAAACAACTTTTGGGAAAAGAGTTCCATGCGCAGCACCTACGGGAGCCAGAAGGCCGTAACTTGAATGATGTGGCCGCGATCGCTCGACCGCAAAAGCTCGCGATGTACGACGTTACTTTTTAAAAGTAACATCGAGCTATTGTCAAATATACGTAGATATATAACGTTACAGATATCTAGATATACATACAACGTTCAAGAACATATAATATAATGTATGTATACAATATACGTTACTTTTTTAAAAGTAACATCGAGCTACTGTCAAATACAAATACATACATAACGTTAAAAAAATATACAATTCATGTAATATATTTTTTGCCTTACTGATTTTTTAAAATATAATAATAAAGACGTGTAAGTATGTAAGATTTAAAACGACCCAAAAAACGTATGTAAAACGAATTTATGAAATTGCAGAGAAATAAATTAGCAACATAATGTTACATTAATTGGCAAAAAAAGTTAACACTGTTACATATTTTATCATTGATAAATGCTAAAGAAACGCAATGAGAGTGAGTGAGCGTGCAGCATAAACGAGCGGAAAAAGTTTTGTCCTGCGGCCCTTTAGTACGTTACAGATACACAAGACGGCAGCACTGCACGGTGCATCTGTATTCTCACAACCAAGTATAAGATATTCTTAATAAAACTATAAATATATAATTTCTAATGCAAATATCTTTCATTATTAACGTTTTTCTTAAAAAAAAAAAAAAAAAGAGAGAAAAAACCTTTTCTCTTTTATTTAAAACAAAGTGATTAGCGCATCTTAGATGATGATAATAATAAGAATCATCATCAGAATATCTCTTAAGATAATTTGAAGCAATATTAATTGTAGTTTATCTTGAACAAAACATTATCGTATATATTTCAGAATGGCATTTCCTGTTATAGTTATACCATTCAAGGGAAAACTGATTCCGGAATCGGCATTCTCGGAGCATGGAGTCCCGATAAGTCATTTCGAAATAATGGTAGGTGGGTGTTATGCGAGTTTAAGGTCTCGGCCGGTTCTCTCGCACGAGGGCGAAGGTGGCGGACGACAGTTTAGGGGTGTAAGACGGGCTGACCTCGGGTCGTGACCCCCATTTATACTCTATTACCACTACATTAGTCTCCACTGCGGGGATTTATGATCCTTGTTCGAGTTCCAGGTTGACCGAAACTTTCGACGGATCGACCGGAAGCACGTGGTACCAATAGAGAGGATATCAATGCGGCTACTGCGTTTTGCGCCAACTCAATGACTGCCGCGAGGTAGAATATGATCACAGCGTAATACAGACGCCGATCGCGTTTAAAGTTCTCTTTTATGTACAACGGCAATCTAATTGCAAAGATATGTAATCTAAAAACGAATATCTTATTCTTTAAGTAGAAGATATAATATATCTTTCCTTGGCACATAATTTTCTATAAAACGCGAAGTTTCTAATATCTTTTAACTCTAAAACGTCAGAGAAAGAATAATATGCGCTGTCATTATATATATCTTCTTAAGATATAATAGGAGAGAGATTGGATTCATCCACACAGGGGATGATTCATCCGGTACAATCAATATATTCTTATTTTCCTGCTTCCCTACCGACGGCACCCGCACTCCCCCTCTACCGCCCCGTAATTTTTAATTACCGCTATCTGTAGGGTGTACCGCCCTGAAATATTTCTCCTCGCGTCTCACTCCGGAATCACACGCCGATATAAATTACTGCCAGCCAGCTATAGCGACTTTATCTTCTTTATCTACCAAGTATTTTAGCGGTTATTTTTTCCGGCATGCCGGGCCACTTCCGGCCGCCCATTACCTCCGTGGGCGTCGCCAGAAATGGAATTAGCTACTTTAAACGAGAAAATTTTTAATTATTCCTTATCGAAAAGTAATCTGCCCGCCTTCCATTCCTCCTCCGTAACGGCGCGTTTTCGTGCGAGAGGATGCCGGGAGGTTAACGCGAAGTCTCGTAATTCACCGTCTCCATTTGCAGCGGTTTCGTGCGGTGCATGATCTCGCGACGTACGCTTCTCTTCTCTTTCATTTCTGAAATCCTCTTTTGCTCCTTTTTATCCGCGCAGAACAGTATATAAAGTATATGAAGTAATCATCGCCAATAAATTAGTCGGCACGATTTAAACATAAATGTATGAAACAAAATTTGTCTTTGAAATTTTAGAATTTAAAGGAAATATATTGTCAATTGCTTATATTATTAAAATAAGAGAACGATATGTTACTATCGAAAAAGAGTTTTTTGCCAAAACATGATTTATAAATTAACCAATTAACGTGTATACGGATCCGTAAAAGAAAGAAAGTTTCAAATAGGTTTCCTTAAGAGCAGATCGCGTGGCAATATTGTAGAGACTCCGCGTTGATCTAAATAATTCAGAACGTTTGATGGAACTTGAGCAGACAAGGGGACTTATTAGTTTGGGAGAACGATAAAGAAAGAACTTATTACTTATCTACACCGTTCCATCGTCATCCGCCTCTCGAGGAATATTCATCAGAAACGCTTATACCCCTGTCAAAGAGACGGAGAAGAGGCTCGAGCATTCAAGAGGGAGCTGTCAATTTTCGCGTAACCGTATTGAGAAGCGGTGATAGGTTCACATCAAATATTCACGACTTCGACAGGCCCTTACGACGTTATTCTGCCGTTCGCTCGCGTGTTGCCGAATGATGGCGAATAATGTCAGTACACGCGAAATAGGGGAACACAACAAATTCTTTATGCTGTCGATTATTGATTTCGATAGTACCTCTCCTCGTTGTCAGATTCGCTCGCAAGAAATAATCGAATGGTGTTGATCGTTTAGTGTAAGCGACATATTGCATTATCTTGATGTTAATTTGAGATGTTCCACTCATGTAACTAATAAAAAGATCAAAATTAATTGAAGAAGGTGAAGAGATACCGACGCCTGCATAGATGATTACCACTATACCGTACTATATTCTGGTTCAACGATAATTGAGGGCTCGAATCGTATAAAGTCTCTTTCATGCGTGGAACAAATTATTATTATTACTTAGACTGCTTGCCAATTGTTAACTTTCTTACTTGATAATATTGAGCATGAAATTAAGAGTACATCTGGCCATCAATCAAGTCCTTTATTATTATTATTATTATTATTATGTATTTTAAAAGGTGAATTTTTCACTTCCTAGCACTACGATAAATATACCTGTCGAGAGATACAAAAAGATCGACATCAGGGTGAAGTTTTCGCTTCGTTCTTGAGAACATTTCGTTTCTTTCCTTCTATCGTCACCGGTGCTCTCCAGGCGCTCTTGGGAACCACGAGGCGCGCGGAGGAAGAGAGGCAAGAAGAAGAAAGTTTATAAAATATTTAAAAGTACGGAAACGTCTCCTATCGCCTGCGGCAATAAATTTCCACTTACATTTTATTTTCGTTTCGTTCGTAACGGCTCGAGAATGGAACGGTATACGAACGAACGATGGGGGCGGAGGAAAAAAAACTGCAAAAAGAGAAAGAAAGACGTAAGGTGACTGAAATGCCGGAGGGGAATATCGAGGAACGTTTCGACGACGAACAACGACCTCTTTGTGCGTTAGAGAAATTGTGGCGATAACGTGTAGTGAATCAAGAAAAATTATACGTGGCAAATATTAAAACATTAACTATGATATTATGCAAATGAAAGAAAGTGTATGATAAAAAGTAGAAAAATATCTATATAAAGTATAACTTAATACTGTTTCTACGATCTGATGGACAATCCTGATAGTCGTTGCTATACTTCTCTATCCCTTACGCCATGAAACGTGTTTTCTTTTTAAAATTTATGTGACGATATTCGAGAGCATCTCGTATGCAATAAACAATGAAGACATGAAAATTCAGCTCGGTCCTCCCAATGGACCTACATCGATTTCCGTCGCATGGGGTATAAGACGCGTTTCTCCTCCTTTCCGAGGACAACTCGGGGACGATGTGTATATTTTCCGGTTGACGATGCGAGACCTATTTAACGGGCGCGAGTCCGGTAATGGGATTCGAACTTGGCACTCTTGGGAGCCATTCAGATACGCTTGCTCCTTCTTCTTTCACCGCGTCTGTATATACTTCGCCTGTCACCCCAAGAATGGAGGATTGTCATGATAGATTTGATATAGTTGGTTATAGTTGATTGTTATTCAGAAACCCTAATTGATGAAAAACATTTTTGAAATTCTGTTAAAATATCGAGATTATTATACATCTCCATATAAAACAGTACATTTAAAAAATGTATCTATCAATTCAATAACTTGACAAATTTTTTAATAGATACGACCAGAGTGATGAAATGTCTGTTGCAAATATTTACAGAGAAGCTGATAATATATTAAATAAATTTTATAAATTTCACAGAATATATTAAAACAAAAAAAATCTATAATGTGCCCGAAGCACATGTTCCAATCTTATTAACGGAAGAACCTTCGTAACGGCGGTTTTTGGGGCCGACTAATTCCAGATCCGCGGTTTTCTGAGACGCGCAAAACAATACGTGACGTTCAAACGTGGACCGATCTCGAGTGGTTTTGGTTACCACTCGGTTTGTGGTTCATTTGTCGCAAAAGACCGTTTCCATCAGAAGGCTATTCAATCCCGCAGTAGCCACTCGTTACATTTAAGTCGACATGCGGAAATTTAACTAGGTATATGTATTGCACTTCTGTCATCTTCATATAAAATCTAAAATGCTCGTTTAGAAAGACTATAATAAGAAATAAATTTTGCAAATATTCTACCTATAAATCGTGAAAAGAAAAATATTCCATTACATAAAAAATATATTCGCACATTCGAACGGACGCGCAATCAGGATGCTAAAATATATCCTTTCCTCGCACTCGTCCTTTGGCGATAATTTAGCGGTCAGCGAAGATTTAACGGCAAATTAGCTAATAATTACTAGCAAGCTCCGTGCCGGACGTTACCTTAACTCGAATGCGATTATATTTCTCCGACGTTCGAGTCCGATAATGGGAATGCAAGAGCTGCGAAAGCGCTGACCCGGCCCATTATCGAAATAGCAATTAGAATAAATCAAAAGTACGCCAACTCGTGCAATCGGTGCGCCAATTCGTTGAAAATCAGGGGATACGTTACAATCTTCTCTCCTAATATTTCCGACCAGCTTTGTAATTCAGCGAAAAGTTCGGTCTGCTGCTAATTTGAGTTAAGCCAAAATGTAGAAGACAAGTTACAACCGATCAAAATTTCAGTCAACGCGCTTCCATTAAATCCGAGAATACTTTAGAAATGTACAAAATGCACAAGAAACACACTAAAATAGTAAGGAATATTTTTGTCGCTCAAAAAAATATAAGTATACTATAATTTAAAAGTCAGTTTAACCTGAATGTTTAAATATAACTATAATTATGATAAATTTATTCTTATAGACATATTGTAATAAAAAATTTCTAAAAATCCCCAAAAATATAATTATTAATTCAATTGTACTCGATAATTTTTTTATTCTATATATCAAAATTAATTTCTCTTAAATAATGCTATTATTTTATATATGCATGCAGAAGCTACGTTCGGCCATGTGATCAAGTAATCGAATCTCATCCCAAGGGAGATTAACGTCTTGTCCCAATCGCGTGACATCTCATCGTATCATTCCAGAAGATACCTTGAGTTTCTCTTTCTCGATGGGTTTATAGTTTTCGGATGTCAAAGGACCAGCGACAGTCAGTGGGGATAGTTCATAGGAGATTCTTGGGTCAGGGAAGAGATGCAAGGGGACAAGGCAAAGTGCTACAGCGGGGTTGTGCTCGATCTTCTCTATCCAATTACCCCGACCATCGACGCTCACCAACGGAGACTTCCGGCGACAATACCCCTGGATCTCCCAATTTTCCCTGGTGCCGCTTGACCCACTACCCCTCGACTTCGAGTATTTCACCCTGGGGGTGCTCAACGTCGTGAAGACGTCGCGCCGATCCCCTTCGTGACGAGGCGCAACAACCAAAACAGGCACGCGAGCCTACTGCCCCGAAGAATGACACGCGGCCGGTCGGAGGATCGTCACGATGTCGTTCTCACGGAAGGTGCAGGCGGCTTACGTGCGCCAGCAGCGACGGAACACCCGGTAGATCGGGTCCAGGGGACATCTTACAGGGGACAGACTTGGGTGGAAATTTGTCGTCGTTTTCGTAGCGTGATCGTAGGATCACGTGTTGAGAATATGCTCGAATATCCCAAGTGCTCTAGCTCTTTTACTGATACATTATTTAAAAAGACAGATGCAATGCAGACAGAGCAAAATTTTGGGTAAAGTAATATTACGGAATTAGAAAAAATATATAGAGCTTGTAAGTAAATAAATAGTAGTAAAAATGTATCGGAGTATTACGATTAAGATAAAGCGATATTTCAAAAGTTTATCAATGATACTTTTCTACAATATTTTAACAGAGATTTTATTTATTACATAATCTAAATTTTTTTTCCAATATTTCTGTCTACACCAATTTCATTTTCGACATATGTTAGCAGTCGGCGTCGAAGGATATAGAAAACGAGATCGCGTATTGAGATCCACTGAAGTCCAGTGGCTGTCCACAAGAATTTGCCCGGTCAAGAGGGACGGGAGCGGTTGGTTTATCAATCCACCCCTTCCTGGATGGCAGATCCGACCGGACGAACGGACGTTAGAGCGGCAGGAGTTTGGCTTAGTGCGGTACTGGAAAGCACTTGATCTTAGAGAAGCGACCACCTCTATGGGCAGCTCAAACTACGCCAACCCAAGCCAGGCGGCCTCCCCGGTGGTGGTTTTGCTCGTGCCGAGAGGGTTAAAGGCCGACACGCCAACGAGTTGGGTAAACGCCATTTAATAGAGGACGGTAATGTCATCCGTCCAATTTGTGAACAATTTGGTTCGATGTCTTTTTGTTTGGCTCGGCGCGACTCTTGCACAAAGTGAACTAATTAGCAAAACGCCATTCCTCGGGGTGCATTAATTACGTGTAGCAAAGTATGCATAAGGATGCCAATGTTTTATTTCGTCTCGATTACTGACAGTTTCAATGCAATATGATAAACATTCCACTTTCAGCAAATGAAATACAGTCAAAATATCAGTTTTGTAAAATTGATATGTAACTATTGTATTAATATAAATTAATATAATGGCAATAATTAATTTATTAACTAATATAAATAATGAAGTTTTGTGTTTGTATCTTTTAATTTACAACAAACTACAGACGTCAACGCAATGCGACAAAAGTTTCTCATATATTTCAATTTAAGTTGATGTTCGAGTACGTATATCATATATATATTTTATAGGTACATGCATACGTACATACATATCTCACTAATGATCAAAAATATCTCCGTTGAGCTTTACATATCGTTTTCGACGAGACCTCGAATAAAAGACGAGACATTTTCAATGTCTGATTATGGCGTTGGACATGGCCGCGTCAATTCATCTCCCGAAGAGAAAAGACTCCCCCGCGATCTAGCCGTGTCAGATATCCTGCCAGGAATCGTTGCTCAGGTGAAGCGCAAAGTCGGAAGCCCTTTTCTATATTATTCGCGATGAATAACGAGACCACTCAGTCATTCCCTCCAATTTAAGTGTAACGAGCCACACCGATACATTCCTTCTTATTCTTTTTCTGGGTCTCCGTTCTCACCCCCACTTACCCAACTCATCTCCTGCCACCCTCCCCCCTTCAACGTGATGTAATCCCGCACAATCCAGACATTTTTCACCATTACTCGAGCGGCCCGGCCGTAGCGATGGCGGGCAAATAATTAATTTCTCACGGAACTAACGAGCGCCGCTTTTCTTTTCAAACCCACGGTGTATTCTATATCATAGCCGATTCAAGAAAAAGAAGAAAAGCGAAAACGCCTCGTGAAAAGAACGGTGCAAAGGTAATCGCGCGATAACATCCAAGTTTCGCCTCCTTTAAATTTAAGAATAAAAATTTATTAATCGAAAAGATATCAGTTTTCAAATAAAAGTTTTGTCCACTTTCAATCTTAATAAATATGGATACTGTTATTAGTTGTTGACTTGCGATTCCCAATACTGCAACTCACACGACGCGAGACACTTTAGTTTAGTGTGAATTTCCAAAGCCATTCGCATAATCGGAGCTTCTTCCGGGACGAGGGGGCGATACCGTCCTCCTTACGAGGGTGCCAAAGCACCCCGAAGGGTAGTTCGGAGGTCGCAGGGTAGGGGTTGTTTCACGATAGTTTGGACGATCTATGACCCGAGTTCGCTAAGAGACCACGAAAGGGTGGATTTACTGGTCCGTCCCGCGTTCACACCACACAAATCCAAGTGACCGTCCGGACCCCCTTCCCTCGTCGTGCGACTTACGTCTACCGAACTATTTCCCCATCGTCGACCATGAATCGCCGCGACGTGCGATGTTCGTCGGGAGCAAACGCTCACCACACCAATCTGCGAACTACGATCTTACAGAAATAGCCATTAAATGATATTTTATTATTTAACATAAAAGAAGCGCTTATACTTAAACAAAAATGTTTCTTGTGTAAAAAATACAATTTAATTGTATCTATAATAATTATAACAAAATAATAATTTATAAATATTTTGTAATAGCGTGAGAAAAATTTTACTAATTAAGAGTCATGACAAAATGTGAAATAATATATCTAAAATTCGGTACTTCCCAGATATATTATGTAAGTTCGTTTTTTGGAGACTACATTACAGCAATCAGTATAGAAATGCGTAACACCTTATGACCTAAATAGTCGATTGCGACACGTCGTTAACGTCCATCTAATCCTAAACAAAATCGGGGCCCAAGCTGAGAAAGGATAGCTGCATAAATAGTTTGTTTGTTATTGCAGATCGTTAATCCAATGTTTAAGCAGCCAGAAAATATTCCGCCCGTGACGATGAGAGCTCGGATATCTTTTGAAAAGGGCGACGGTGCCGGCGCTTAGCATATCGTAAAAGCAGTAACTGCGCCTCAAAAAAGCGAATGGAAGTCGGTCGGAGGGAGGACGGCGGTACGCGCGCGTCGTGTATCGCGCCATAAAGATTACTACCAGCTCGAGACTTTATTGTCACGCGTTATAAATGATGTCGCGGACGTACGCCAAATATTCAAATGACATTTTTATCCGTGGCTCCTTTCAGGCGGAAGGATTTCGACGGATCGTGCAGAAGGAGAATCCGAATAGGCTGCGGGAACGACTGCGACGATGATACTTCTATATTGAAGAAGACATTAAGCTACACGAATAGTATTCTTCGGTATTCTCGCAAGATTGCACACAATTTATAATATATATATGCTATAGATATACTCTGAAAAGCCGCTATCGGTTGATCTCGTAATTTTCATATTTCGGTCTCGTAATTATTTAATCATTGTTCGCGTTTAATAATAATAGCATTTCTAATAATTTTTTCCCCGAACATTGCATCACCCCTGACTTGGTTCTCGCGCCCTTCGGTAAAATTCCAGCTTCGGTCGCCGCGACCGAGGGTGGAACACTTGATACGGAAATACAGCGATTTCTCAAGGTATTAAGTAAGCCTGCGACCTTTCGTATTAATAACAATAATAGTACACAACGTTGAGCGAAAGCTCGAAAGAGAGAGGAAGAGAGGGGGAGAGGAGAAAAGAAAGAGAGCAGGGTATAATCTGGCTGCGAGCGAAGGATGAGGGCAACTTTTGAGGCCAGATACAAATTACACCTCATTTTTATGCCATTTTAATATCGCCACGCGTCATTAAATATCCTCTCGCCCCTCCAACCTGCGACTCTACCGTGCATACAACCATGGCGTATCCTATATACTTTCGTAATGGCATCTTACAGGGAATGAAATATTCGTACGCACCCATTAGCGTCTCGAAGGCGGAAACCTGCGAAGCCGCAGAAATCGCACGAAGGAAACGTAGCGGCAATGAAAAATCGAGACGATTTTAAAAACGGTCGCTGATGACGTTGTCCCGGGTAAAAAAAAAAAGGAATTGGAGGGTTGAAAAAACCAGATACGCTTGTATTTTATCAGTATCGGCTTAAACGCGCTAGAATTAATAATAAGATTCGCGCAAAGTTCACTTAAGTCCGTTTTCTAATAAACCTTCCCGCAAAAAATTCAGAATGTTAGAAATATAGTGGAAGTAAGAAAAATGCAAGCGTGAAAAGAGCATTTCTTTCCATCTAATATCCATCTAATTTATAAAATGCAAATTATAACTTTTGAAATTATTTACAAAGTTCGAGTTCCTCCAAATTCTCAGCTTTATATATTAATTGAAAATTATTTTAATTAAATTGAAATGTTGCGACTATATCCGTAAAATCCCTGAAACAAAATTACACAAGACCAGAAGATCGCAGAAGAGTAAATGTTGCTAATTTGAACTTTACGTTATCGTAAAGTGCGTTCCCAGCCTGAGCACTTTCGTGAGAAATACTGCGACTTTATTGGCGCATAAGAGCACTCTTTACTTTTATACGCACTGTAAGTTATGCTAATTTTAAGAATGAAAAAGACGAACGATTTGCGATAGTTCAAGGAAGGAATCCGTTAGTCTAAACCCAATCCTTACGCTTCCCTTTAGCAACTCTCGATCATTACAATATCGTATGCGCATCGAACACGTTCATAACTCGCATTTATGGCAACGTCCGCGGGCTTTTGTTCGACGAACCGACACGCTCGACCGTACGCGACAATTTTATGTCGACTTTTACGAGCCGGAGGAACGCATTTCGAATTGGGACTACGGGAATTACGGGGTCTCTCTCAGGAGCATAGTCTTTTCCGCGTCGTACGAACCAGATGGTTTTTAACTTTTATCTCGTAATGTTCGTCCTTCAAAGTTCGCTTGTACATGGTTAACCGACTTTTTCCCGCCTAATACACGGTAAAGTTGGCAAAGTATAAAAATACCATGTAATTATGACTTACCGCTCTGCGGTCCTTCAAATCTCAGACGCCGTAATCTGAAACAAACAAGACATGATAATTCTTAAAAAAAAAAAAAAAATTGAATATTACTGTATGAAGCTATTTTAACATGTCCAATTACAGCATCTTATTTACAGATAGATATTCTGAAATACAACACAGCATCTCTACATTATTGAAAATATTAGAAATTCGCGTAATATATTTTGGAGTAAAACCACGAGGAGTAAAGACTCTCTCAGACAGCTTATTCTCAGAAGGTAAAAGGGATAACGAGGCAGAAAGAAAAACAGTACGGAGAAGAATGAACGCACCTTCTCAAAGGGTTGAAGGGGATACAGTTTCCTAATTTTATTCCGCGAGAAGTGGACCCTTTACCGCCGGCCGAATCGCGCGAGGGGTGCATCTACCAAAAAAATACTCACTGTATACGATCTCGAAAAAGAACAGGTTAAAAAAAAATTCATTCTTGGCACCCCCTCCCCCCTTTCTCTCTCTCTCTCTCTTTCTGCCTATTTATTATATTATACCGGCGCGTTCCTAGCACGTCGGCTCTTTCCTTATACCTGAATTGAAAATCTCTCTGCACGTGCGAGATGTATGCGCACCGGCGGCTCTAAGCAAATCGTGTTATCCTATGCCCGGCCAGTCGGCCATCTCTGTGCGGCCCGAGAGGAATTAAAATAAATACATATCTTAATTAAGCTCCGGTGTACCATCTACCGGGTAACTAAAAATGATACAACATAGAATGACACAAAGACAAAAAATACTCACACTATATTAAAATTATTTACCTGATAAAAGAAATGTTAATGAAAAGAGAAACAAAATAATCCATGCAATTATACTGGATAATATCAAGAAAACGAAAGCGCAATATCGTTACAAGATCAAATAAAAAGTGAATTTAATATAAGAGATATGTTATGTACGTTCACATTTTCAGACATACAATTTGAATCTTATCTCGAAGAAGTGTCTAAAAATCCTGTCCGATCACCCGGTATATTCGCATTATACATATGGAACTATCGCACTCGTTGCTTTATTCCTCTTTATATGCACATTCGAATATCCGCAGGCTGCATCTCAAACTTGATTCTCTCAGTTGGAGCGTCGGCAGCGTTAAGAGTTTTCTCGGAGATTCAGTTCGTCCCTCTGCGCGTGTTTCCTACATTTTTCTCTTCTCCTCGTCATCGCGTCCACTCGGAAAAATATATTCGACGAGAGAGAGAGAGAGAGAGAGAGGTAGGGAAAAAAGGCAAGCAGGCAGCTCGCGATGTGCACGCGGAGCTTTTTAAGTGGGCGGCGACGGGTGGCGCAAGAAATTCGGTGAAATTTCGCGCAAAACGGGAAAAGAGCCGCGGGCGTATTGGGTTACGCGAATTCTGAAATCCGAGACTTTATGAATGATAAAGCGTCGGGGTGGGCCGCCTCATCGTCGAAAGGAAGGTCCGCCGACAACGCGGTGGAAAAAGACAGGGACATCGGAAAAGAGAGCCGGGCGAGCGGAGTGAGCGAGCGAGCCGGTTACCGCCTGGCCGTATAATTAATTTTCGTCGAACGCGAAATCCGTTTAACATACTTTCCGAAACTCTCCAGCCGGTTTCGTGACGAGCTCGGAACAATTTTTTTCAAAGGGTGCGCCGCCGGCTGCCTCGCCCTTTTACCCCCGCACGCCCTGCTCTCTCTCCCACGACGCAGGGATGCACCCCATGCTGCATTTGTGAACGGTGCTTAAGGTCACCGGCCACCGTGCCGCACCGCGCCGCGCGAAATCACGCGACTAAGTTGCAACGGCAGCCCATTACGCTCGTTTTCGACATGTAAACACGCGACCGGTGCAACTTCGTTTGACGTACAGAAATTAACGTATACAGCGATCCAAAATTGCGAAAGAGGTGGCGGGGCGGGGGAGAGACGGGCTGAAAGAGGGCGCGAGGATGGAGAGGGAGATGGACGCGGATGGACGTAACTAGACGTACTTATTATTATTTAGGGGTGCAACACCGGTGTGTGGCCCCTTCCGGGCTGTCAGTTTCGCAGAGGCGAAATTACATATTCCTCGCAACGACCGCGTCGAGACGTGCGAGCAGTACGAGACGAACGGGGACGGACTTTTTATTTCGCCGCTGCCTTTGCTGGCCGCGCACGGCGGTGTCAAAGCGGCCGGTTCTCCTCAAAGTATAATTATTTTAGTTACAATTAAAAATGTGCAGACCCGCCGGCGACGCGCTCTCGCTTCACGCCGTGAAAGCGCTTCGGACTTGGCCGCTTCTCTGCGCCATCAATCTTTCTCCGTTCTTCGTATTGTCGACGCGCACGAGCTTTTGTGCAGCGCTAAAAGGAACCCGTCGAAAGACGAAGAGTTCAGAAAAAAAAAAAATAATAGAACAATATACGGAGTTATTATATAATCGGAATGAAAAGCGAGATATTATTCGACGATACAATATCGCTATCGGATTATTACTATCTCTATTATTAAAAATTACCTTATAACAATACATATTTTATTGCTTATATTTGTTCAGTGTTCACACCTTAATATTAATGTGAGATAAATACATAACATAATGTTATTTGAATCTAATTAATACAATGGCTGCGTTCAGCAGAGAAAGCAGCTTTGCAACTGTTGTAAAATTCTTTAATATGATTGGTCTTACCCTTATTTCCTCATTAGATCTAAATGTATAAGCCAATCATATTCAAGAATTTTACAACAATTGCAAAGCTGCTTTTTCTGCTGAACGCAGCCAATGTAAAAAAGTATACTTAAAAATATTATTATAAACATTACAAAGTCATTGTTATAGGTACGATAAGTTTGATCGCACTAGAGATTTAATGCGATCGTACCTCTCGAATCGGAAGAACGCGGACAAAGCTACCAGTGCGCAATTACTTTTAACGAGGATCCCAGCCGCAGAAAAATATGGCCCGGTAGCAAGAACTTTCCCAATTTTAATCCGTCATTCGAGACCGGCTATGCCAAGGAAAAAAAGCGGCAACTTTCGTCCTGTAACAAGTTGTCGTTCGGGAGAAGAGCAAATAAAGGGGCGTAGTACATCTCACCGAGATTGCGGGCGAGGACAAGAAGGAGCGAGAATCGAGAAGTGAAAGAAGGAAGGTCGCAGGAGAATCGGGAAGTGAACCATAAATAAAGGAATTAGTTTTTAATGGACGTTAGTCACTATTAATTGTGGAAAGTTAACCCCTTCCCGTCCGTTCTTACCCCTCGTCCTTCTTTCCGCCCTTCTGTCTCTCCTTCTCGTACTTCTCCGAGAGATCGCGCTTGTCCTTTGAGACTGACGGAGCCCTAGTGGCAAAGGAACGGACGAACAGCAAAGGTACAGGAGTGTGGAAGGGGCTGAGAAAGCGCCGGGGAAACACGGCACAGCCTTTATTTTACATTTCCACGGGCCATTCTTTCTTTGTGCGATAATTAAGTAAGCTGAAGCCAACCGCTGGCCGGCCGTCCATTCATGTTCGCCCCGAGCTAGGTTGCCGGCCAAGAAAGGGTTTAAAAATTATCTTCCGTCAGTTTACCCTCACTTGTGAATTATTTTGCGACCGGTGGATGGTTCTCAAGATGAAGTCAGCTAAAATGAAATTCTTGCTGTCCTCAGATTGCAACTCTGGTGTAAAATTACGTACCTCATTCTCTTCCTAGGTCTTCTTCGGTTTTTATTCATTCATAAATTTTTTGCGATCGGTAAGTGAATCGTGGGATAAAATATATTTCTATAAAATACAGAAGTGTTGTATGACTTTTTTCGATCTCTTGTTCTTAAAATTGTAAAATCGTCCTGATGAAAGCGACCTCGCTCTCCGCACTCAATAGGCGATCTTTCATAAGCGTGCAAAACGTCAGGCTAAGGTCCCAAAACTTTGCGCAAACCGTACGCGCGTAGACGATCGCACACCTACGCGAGATATTACATCTCACAGACTAGAGCATGGCGGAGTTATATTAGACAGGAGCGAAGAGCTCTGGTGGCAACTGCCGTCTTTCACTTCGCACTGAAACCCCGTGCGCCAAGAATCTTGCTAATTAGATATATAAGGAAGCTAATTGTAATAAGGTGGAGTCGGGTGTACACGAGAGAGCCTCCCCATCTCACCTCCATCCACCCCCTCGTTCACCCACCGGCACACGTACAGCCTTGGTACACGCGTACTTTCCCTGACATTCGTACTCATCCTCGCGGCGCTTTGAAACCGAAACTGCCACTGAAGAGATCCCGACGAATCGCGCTCAAAGTAAGCGCAATTAATTTGAATGACAGCACGGTACGTGAGCGCTGCATGAAATTCGGTTCGTGACGGAAAAACTGAGAATGAAGTGAAATGCTTTCAGACATAACGATACTACGGCGTGGCGGAAGGTATATCAGTATCTTCATGAAGTTCGTTGTTTTGTTTTATCAATATCTCCTGCGAGAAATTTACTGAGTTAGCGTTTAATCCATCTGCATTCCGACTATCAAAATTAATTGACTAACAGTAACAGCTAATAGAAAACATATGTCATTGATAACAGCATACAAGCAACTGACTAAAACAAAATTAATTTAATTTTCTTCGCGTTAAATATAAATTTATATCATTGTGTTAAAAGCTATTTTGCTTTGAGATCACTGAATAAAATAATATCATTTTATTGTCCTATCAATATTTCTACTAAAGAAATCCAGGAAGAGAAAGCGCTATGATTCAGCTTATTAATAGATATCATTTACAGTTCTTATTTAGAATTTCGGTCACCCCCCACGATCGAACCAAAGACATTCAAGGATCGTGGATAGTAGAAGTTTACAACGAGGAAGAAGGGATGGAACGCGTTATAGTTATAACGAAGAGGTGAGTAATTTAACCCTTCTTAGACTCGTCTTGTCTTCGCCACACCCTCCTCGGCACCGACTCACCGTGTCGTCTTATCACTTCCCTCCTCGCGCTGTAATCTGCGACCCCATCGTTCAACGTTGGTTTATTTAGACCCGGCCAAAGTGATCGCTTGATTAAATACTTCTCCTAGCGATTCCGCTTGTATCGTACATCATGAGTAACGGTAAAATTTGAGACACACACGTTAAGCTTAGAAGAAATACTATATTTTATGTAATATTTGAAGTTGCATAATATATGGAAAAGTTTAGCAATTTAAAGAAGAATTAATGCGCAATCTCATTTGGATATTTAAAGCACGTATGCATTAAAGAACAAAAACGGTCACGTGGGATTAATGGCCTATTGTTCCCAAAACGCGAAAATAAAATAGTTCAACAATGTGACGCTATCTTACTAAAAATTATTGACCAGCTTGCGCCTGTTTTTTATCTCGTCCGCGCTTCGGACAGGCAGAGCTGATATTTAAGGCCGCAAGTTTCGGTCTCTGCGCTACAGCCGACGCCAAGGAAGCTCACCCCCGATAGGGACAGCGAATTTACTGCTCACCGTTTGTACCGGCGAGTTTCTACCCGAAAGCTTATAATTTTGACGACCCAGATAAGCCACTGCGAGTGGCGCGACTAGGGTACGATGCTGGGAAGTCCCCGTGATTTCTGTTGCGCGTTTCGGTGCCGCTTGCCATCCCAGTTAGAAACTCGGGAAGTCCTTGGGCACGGAAACATCGCGATTCACGAGAACTGTTCTATGGAAAATATGACGAGCGTCTTCGTCCGAAACTTTTGCTGCACACGACACGAACATTGTCTCGAAATATACAGAAAATATACGTATTGAATAAGAAAAAATACAGCAGGTTCGTGTAAAAAAAAATTACTTAATAATTTTTAATCGTTTTTCTGTGGTATAATGTTCAAAATTTAAACATTAAAAAATGTATAGTCAAATAAACAATTTTTAATCATTTGCTTTTTGTAACATACAATCTTAAAAATGTTCCCTTAAATGTTTTTTTTTATGGATTGTTAATAACAGAAAAGATATAATCTGTTTAGAAACAATTTAGCATAATAATTTAATGTCGCACTATCAAGATACAACGAATCCGTAATCTCCAGCGGAATCACGGTGCTATGTTGATCGCCGACTCTACGGGAATTAGGCCTCCCCGGTCGGTTGGCGGCAGATAACAAAAATACGAGGCAAGTTTTCGGAGCCCATAACCCCGCGGGCCCGTGCGGACATTAGCATAGTAATGAATATTATTACATTTCGGCTGCACACTCAGTTTAATTCCATCTTCCCAGTCGTAAAGATAATAAGCGAGTGGCTGCTGCTTCGCGCTGTATTCTCGCTAACACGCAGGGGTTGCTCGCCGTGTCGAGAAGAGGATGCGAGCGGAGGGGTACCGGGGGGAGGGGGGGGGGGTGGGGAGGAGGAAGAGAAGGGATGACGGAGGTGATACAGGAGCAGTATAGGAAGGTTGTCGGAGGAGGGGTTGGCTTCGAAGGAAGTGGCGGAAGGTGGATGCCGCGGGGGTGGCACGACTTTAAGAGGTTCGCAGGAGGAGTAAATATAAACTTGGGAAAGTGACAAAGATAATTCTAATAAAAGCGACGACGACTGCGACGACTACGAAGACGACGAAGATGACGACGACGACGACGACGACGGAGAGCACTCCCAGTTTCTCCCCGCTTAATTCGTGACATATTCCGGCATTGCATTACTTTTGTTCCGCCTTCAACCCCTCGCGGCTTCGTGGCCCTCGTTGAATTGCCCTTTTATGTCGCCTATACTTGGTAACGTCGACTGTACGTATATATATTTGGAGATTTTATAATTATGCCTTGGGTCGAAAAGTTTCGTAGTAAAGACGTATTGAACATGCAAATACTCTAAACGCATAATTAAATGCGTTTTATTAAAGGTAAGGGAAATTTAAAAACGCAAGTTTTATCGTGTTACACCGATATACGTATCGTACATGAATACGAATTCAGTTTTTTCTCTTCCTATTATCAGAAGGGATGCTAGCATCCACTATACATCTTATTTTATGCTTGAATAGCACTTGAAATAATTCTGATATAAAAAAAGATTCGTCAATTTACATAAGGAAGATTATTGACAAAGTTTAATTGATAAATATGTAAAATAAAGGCATGCAGATTCCTACACGCACACATACGTGACATGTATACATCCGATCATGTCACATGAGCCTGTCACAGCACGACGACGAAGTCAAGATATCCGTCGTTATTCGCTCAATTTGCAAATGCAACTTCGCACTCGCGATATATACCACGAGCGCGCCGATATGCGCGGCGCCGCGTCGTGCCGCGGCATATTTTCCACGGCCGAGCCGACGGACGACCATGCAGTATGTATATTTCCATTCCGCCGTTACGAGGTGTGCGGGATGATTTTATATGCAAAGAGTAGTTTAGAGCTAATTGTTAATAATAGGATTGGTAAGGTGGGAATTCGCCCCGACGGCTGACCACCCTCCGAACCCCACCATCGCCGGCGCCACCCTGCGGTCCATCGTCCCCTCGCCCGCCGACCATCCGCTGACCGTCTCCCTCCCTCCGTAACGCATCTCATTTAGCACCGGAGTCAGCGCGTTGCAGATCTGCTGTCCGTCCGTCTGTCTCTCTGTCCGTCCAGTCCGTTCGTCCGTCCGTGCCGCTCGACTGTCCGTATCTACGTACGTACGTACGTACACGTACGTGCCCGCGCGCCATTTCCGTGCGGAATATAAACGCGTATGTGTATACGCGTCTACATACGCGGATATGTATAAATGCGCGGCCGGTACCGGCACGTACGGCACTACCTACCTACGTATTATTACGTATAAACGCGTAATTCTGAGTTATACGCCGGCCTTGTTAATGATAATTAAAACGCCTCGCTCTATACTTTTTGCCTTGGAATATTTTCTGAAATTCTCGCCGGGGATAACGGCGCCATCCGCGTGTCCGGCTCCGCGGCATCCCCGGACAGTTCTTCACCATCACCCTACTTCCCTCCCACCCCGTATACGTTTTCGTAAAACTACAGAAGTTTTCCTTGATATCGAGCTAGATCAATAAGAATATAGAGAATCCGCTTGTCGAAGGACACTTTGTCTTATTCCCATTGGAAAGTAGAATTTTATCCTAGAAATAAATAAATGCAATGGCTAAAATGAATAAATTATTCCAAGCAGAGTATAATACAAAAACTATCGAAATTCAGATACACGATATTAGTATGGCTGTGTGATACAATTCTTCCACGTTATACTCCTTGGACGTACTTTCGTCCCTCGGCAAATTCCAGCGCGCAAGATGGATCAGTCAGAGACGAAGAACGGGAACGGACCGAAGTCGCGCTTGCATGTTGATATCGCGGACACACACGTATGAAATTTAAATTCCGGAAGCGACGAGGACATTCGTAGACGTTTCCCTCTCTGATTTTCCCGCTCGCGCGGCATCGAAGCCGCAAGAATAAAATCCAAAACCCTTTTATGCGGCGGAATTGAGAGAGAGAGAGAGAGAGAGAGAAGAGGGGGAGAGAAACCGGCCACGTATACTTGGCGCACATACATAAAACATACTTCTATATAAAATCACGGATCCACGACGGGGGTGAAAGCTAGCCCAGCCACCTACTCACCCGCTGCTCACGGTATTAGCCTATAAAATCTTGAGTTTTGTTCGAGTTTTATCGCAATCGTGAACGTAAAAGCAAAAGGGAAATACACGCGAAAGAGAATTCTTTTTTCTCTCGAAGGAAAATGCTTGTCCTGTAGGATACTTGCGAGATCATCAACGGGATATACCTTTACTTTTTTTCGCAAAAATCGTCTAAAAAACGGAAAAAAAAATATTATTCTTAATATTTTTTTAATATGTTGACCAAAATTTCACTTGCTCTTATGGGATGCACAAAAATGTTGTAAATTATTTATATTATTTATATTAATCACGCATCGCTTTAAGGTTGATCCTTCTCATGAAGCGAAATTTGAGGATTCTGAAGGAAGAACAAGCGGAAATCGCATTAAATTTATAATGAATATCGCGCTGACGTGAGTTGGGATTAATTATGGAATTAAAGTAAAGGCTTCATTATAATTAATTCTGGCTACATGGCGCGTTGCAGGTGAAGTGAATTCGGTTGATACTTCGAAAGTTGGCGCGGGTCGTTTCGTCGATCGCGAGCTTTCGCGCGGGTTTAGGAGCGAGGTGGGTGTAAAGAGGGCACGGCATTTAGATCTACCCCGCGGAGGGTGCTGCCAGTCGGAATACATCGTACAAAATATGGCGGCCGATGCGCGATTCTCCACGGGGCAACTTTACAACCCGGCCACCTCCTCCACGCCCCCCTATCTCTCGTTTTGGTCCCGCGACTCATCGGCATGAATATTCATTATTCGATGATATTTCTCGAGCACCCTCATACCCCTATGTGCAAAGAGACTTCCCCGTTGGCAGAGGATCGTTAATTCGCAACAACGATCGGCAGACTTTGCGTTCGATGTGCACGAAACATGTAGTGCTTTCGCATGCATTTCTAGTTCACGCCATGATAGAAGTAAAATATACGTAAAATAAAAGAAAAGCCAATATACCATCATATCAATTATACAGTTAATATATACATACAAATAATGCTCTTAAGACGACAAGCAAGACAAAATTCTATCTTAAAATATAAGATACCGACTATAATATAATGAATCTGATGTGCACAATAATCTAATAAAACGTGATTTAATAATAATAACAGCGCAAAATTAATTATAAAATTTGCATTCCACACTATGAGACATTATTATAAAAGCCGCTTACGTTAATTTAAAACTGCAAAGATATGTATCTGAGTGGTGTAAAGATAGAATAGCGAACATTGGACAACCGAAAATCAATCGATTCTGCACGATGGAGATCGCGTAAGCATTAGTAGCAACTAGTGTTGGTGTGGGTCGACAACGGTAGTGGAAACGGTTGTTGAGGTTAATATCTAGCGTAAGAAGGGTAGCGTTAATGTGCCTCCGTTCTAAAATATTCAACTCCGGAGTCCATCCGCCGCGCGGAGAATCTGCGGATCCGTAGATATTCGGCGATGGCCCTGAATGCGTTACGATTTATAATACATGCGCGGATGTAGGGTACGTGAGTGCGAGAAGTCAGAGGCAGATAGGGTTAGCGGATTAATGAAAGCCAATCCACGTGGCTCGTCGGCGAATGTCCGACCCCTACGCGAGCCACCTTCCCTCTTCTAACGTCACCGCGCTATAAACAAACCCCGGAGAGTCGGATAACGAACAACCCTTCGCTAATATAAGGGTGCGCTGCGCTCGTCTTCGAGACGGTTCTCTCGTCTAAATTACGATAAGTCTCATCATCACAACGATGTCAAAATTCCGAAGCGTAAATGTCATCAATTTTGTAGCAAGTTCCGTGTTATGAAAATATTTAAGATATACAATCAGGAAACTAAAATTTTCTAGACTGTATGCCATTATATCGGTGATTATTCTTCAAACTTTTCATTGGGTGTTAAAAATTGTGATTTCACTCACGCATTAATTGTATTTTATTTTATATTTAGAGACTTAATTGTGAAATTAATATTTCTATATAGAATACATCAATGTATCATATTATATACTGCACCGACGTATACCATTGTTACAATCTACGAAACTGTAGCATTACATAGCTCTTGCTCGTGACACAACTTTACTTTCTTCATTAAGAGTCAGCACGCTGCGAAGCGACCGATAAAGATTGCCGAAGAAGTTTTCACCGAGACTACGTTCAGGGGCGGTTCCTTAATCTCGCCGCGTGAAGGACAATAATTGATACGAATGGCCGCGAGACGACGGGAAATGCCGCGAACCCTTTAAACGTGTTCCCTGGCCTATAAATTAATAAAGTATCCTAAACTTTATTATGACTTTAATGAAAATAATTATTAAATATTATGCGCCGTAATGTCAACGCGACCCCGGCGTGAGCAGCTCGTCGCGGTGGCGACGTAGTAGAAACACACCGGCAACCACCGCCGGTAGGGGCTCGGAGGAAACGCGAAGAAGAAAGGGGTGGGCCCGGACCAGGCGACCGCGGGGGTGGTTTGTCCGCGGAATTAAAATACGACCCGGCCGTACGTTCTCATTCTGCGACAACCGTGACAATGAAACTGACGAAACGGCCTTATACCTGCGTCGACGTTTCCCGAGGTCCCTCCTCTACGTCTCTCGGTTACAAAATCGTCTCTTGTTACAGTATCGCCGACGTAACGCCGACAGCCTACACGAACCAACGTTGTACTAACAAAACGTTATGCGTCACCTGTGTGCTAGCTGAAGTTGTATCAAGGCTTTGTACAATGTTGCCTTCTTGATTCATTGCGGTTCTCTCTTTTCTAAGTAATTTTCTTTCGCTACAATTCTATGTTCAAGCATTACGTTATTAATTCGAAAAATTAATAACTTGAAACACAATATGATAATATATCTAAAAATGTAGTACGCATCATTATTAATATTTATTATTGTTAATCAATGTCATAATTTTAAAATGTACCTAAATAAAAAATTAATAAAATCTAGAGTAATTAATAATATTAAATTTTATTCATTAAAGTCATTTGTTTTTTCGATTGCAATTGCCTCTGTCTCCACGCCATTCTACACTCAATAGATTTGTTAGATTTTTATTCTTATCGTGGTTGTCCAGAATTTACTCGTTCGCACGAAACTTTCATGGTAAGCTTAATGAAACGTTTCAAGAAACTTCCCTTTTAAGTGAAGCCTATACAACTCGTTCGCTCACGTGGAAAGGTAAATATGGTGACATTTACGACACGGCATTAGCGCGGAGTTAGCGGAACGATAATCGCCATAAGCGACCCCCGCGGCTACCAAGTCCGCAGCCCGGTCGGAGATACTTCCGGAGGCAACTTCCCAATTGCGCGCGGAGACGCAACCGCCGAAGTGACGACCACGTCGCAGATGGTGGTGACACGATGGCGGAGACGGTGGTGATATTCTCGAGGTCGACACAATGCGCGATGCCAGACACCGCGGGGATAATTAAAAAATTAACTTTGTACTTAGGTGCGCGAGAGGGCAGTTAACGGAAAGTTGAAGTGAAAATTCGTGTTTTTGAGGTAACGCAAAAGCTGCGTTATTACCCCGTGGCGCGCACCGCGGAGGCCGCCGGCAAAAGCACAAAGCTGATGAGTCGGGAAAAGGTCTAAATGCCTTCGTACACTTTTGCCGAGGATAAGGGTCGCGAGAGGGAGGAAAATGCGACTGAAGGACGCGTATACATCCAAGGTTTGGTATCCGGGGTACCAGTAACTCGCATTCGTTTCACAACGCACGCTTTATGCAATAGTGCTCGTACATATCGTATCTGGAGATCGACTGTTTCGGCGCGAACGAATATTATCGTTAGTTTCGAAAATGCAAGAGTCAATTACGGAACAAATTGCCTTAAATATAGTGCGGGATACCCACGAATTACCGGATGCGCAATGTGCGGCCGTTCCATAAAAAGATACGAGCACATTCATTTAAACTAAACACGTTCAATTTCAAATAACTCATTTAAAAGTAAATATGCAGTGATTCATGAAACTGACACGGAAAGAATGACTTCGCAGATGGTCAAATGGTGCCATTGTTGATATTAAAAGATCGTATTGATCGATTATCCTCTTCGAATCAGTTGTAAATAGTCGTAAATATAATTAGGTGATAATGTGAGTCATACTTTTTTACAAAAATATTTTTTCATCAAATTTTATGTATCATTATATATAAATCATTAAATTCATTTCATCAATTAACAAAATTCATAAATCAGTAAAAAAATTCAAGAAAAATATAATGACCTCGCAAGCAATAATGAGAGAGGCTATGTGATAAACTAAAAAAATTCGATCAAAGGATTAAACACATTAAACAAAAAATTTTCAAGGAGAAATAATGATAATCGCAAAAAGCTCAACTCGCGAATATCTCAATGTGTATATCAGGTTGGCGTTCCGAAACCACCCCTCAATTTCAACTTTCGAAACGAGCCTTCGCGACGCCAAGCAGCATCGCAGCATTGTCTTTATTAGTTTTATCGTTGTTCTCGTAATAGGATCCATTTCGATTGTGATAGGACGCGGAGGCATCAACGAGAGCGGCAATGAAAGCATCGTATCGATGTGTCGCTGTTACCGCGACTATCGTTCGTCACCCCTGTTTATTTCTATTTCTCGCGATGGTGTAAGGTCAATCAGACTGACGAATGCTTTGTTATAAGCAACACGATAAAAATAAGTATTTCTTAATCAACCTATTGAGAGAATGGGAGCCTATTTTTTTAAATCTTATAGTTTTTTCTTGAACGAGATATATTATAAATTTACTATTTTATATATATTTAATTTCTCAAAATATGACTATTTCAACACCGCTATAACAGCTTTCTCTGAATGTTTCATGTTTTTATACAGGTTTTAAATATAAAAGACGAACAGACTTTAAAATTTCTCATTATTATAATTACGTTACTATATTTACTATGTATCTTCACTTGCAATGTTCATGCACGAGCGCGTATGATCTAAGGACGTTTTAATCGTGATGCAAAAACGCAAAGTGATACGCGGCGAACGACGCGTATAAGGTCGCTCGAAAAAGAGCGCAGTTGCAAAGGGAGAATGGTAGTGAACGTGCGATGTATAACGTTTAACGTTCCAACGTCAGACGGTCGTCGAGAGTATCGCGGGACGTTCCTCGCGGTTACATGAGCCGGCGTTCTCCAACGGGATTGAAAGCACCGCATACAGTACGATACACGACACATTACCGCCAAATGCACTTCACCTTTATGAACGTGACCCGCGATGCGCCTTCGCACGTGGGGCTCACTTTGTTGCAGTGTTCCGCAAAAGAATGGCGCGCTGACAGGAACGGCGAGTGCGGGTGTGCGGCTCGTGTCTCCGGCGCGCTTCTGTGTTCCAGGTGATTATGACGTAAATTATGAAAGAAGATCCTTGAAAGTTAACGCTTCGGGCCGTACGTTCTACGCACGAGGACGGATCCTCATGGATTCCGGTAATTAAGTGAGCACTGACGACTAAATGACGTTATTATGCGCGGGGCACCACTGTACCCGTACAAGAGAGAATGTGCAAATGCTGCGCATTGCGTGCAAATTAGTATGCCATCAGAGCGATAGGCGAATGTAACGAATATGTAATATTTCGTTCTTTGATGATGAAGCTAAAGATATACGTAATGTAAAATATCTTTCATACAGTTTATAACAAAATAACATATGCGGTGGAAGTATTAAATCAAACTCTAAAAAAAAACTACAAATAAAATATTTTTTTTAATAATAAAATAATCCTTTAACAAAGATTATGACGTTTCGATGCGCCATATTACGTAATAAAAATTATAATCTATTTAACTCAGGAGTAGTCTTATTTTTTTTTACGTGAACGTCATCTAAAATATTTTTACAACAATTAAAAAATTATTGATAATAAATTACAACATATTATATATTATTAAGTATTATCTAATTTATTAGTATTTGAGAATATTACGGGGATATGGATTTACTCACAATTTGCTGAAAACAATAAATAAAAATCAAACAAATGTATTAAACAATATTCGATATAAAACAATTCACACTTTTTTCTTTACCGAGATATAAAGAGAACATCCTAAGAGATTATTCTTGGGTTAAATAAATCGTTTTCCTCTTACAGAATATCAATAAATATTTTATTTTATAATCATAATATGTCTCCACGGGAGAAACAATTAGCCTTATTGGTTACGTTAGCTACACGGCAGAGACTTAGAACAACAATAAGGATGAGAGTCCTTGCCATCCGCTCGCGGTTCTTTGGCGTAAATCTTGAGTTACTGGTTGAAGTGTAGAAGATGCCGTGATATGGGGGCAGGTGTCGCGGTAAACTCAGTTAATTAGACAAGAGGCAACCATCACCACCCCTTGGCACCCCCGAGGCTTGTTAATAACGCGTAATTACCGTTATACACGACGATACACTCTTCCAGGCCCACGTTACAAACCCCATTAGATAAGACGACACCTTATTATACGCAAACTAACGTCAGTATATCGCACGGCCACAAAACTTCGAAGTCTGAAGCTTGGGCGTACCTGGAGGGCTCGCCTTTCCACATTGAAAGTGAACGATAATCGTACTTCACGATGAGAGCCGAGGAAGTCAAAGTTATTTGTAACCTGCAGTACTTGTGAATTATTTAAACTTTTATTGTACGTAGGTAGAGATTAAAGGATTGGGAGCGTTATGGGGCTTCCATAAATAGAAGTTGGATCAAAAGCACAAATCCGTCATGAACAAGGATGCTTCGAAATTTATTTAACCTGTCTGTTGATATAAAATTCGTATGCGATGAAGGAAGAATAATAATTTAAAACAATACGGTACAATTTATGCTTATTTTGCATAAACGCAAAAGCAAAAAGAGACAATAACGTGATATTTCCATTCCGTAACGTACACTCGATGAACCTTAACGAAGTCGCACGTGTGCGCGACCCTTTTCATTCAGTTGGGTTCGGCACAGCATGGGTAGCTCGTTACCGTTCAAGGAATACCGATAAATCAGGCAGTATTATGATCAACGAAGTTGAGGAAAGAGCAAGAGAGACAGTGTCAGTTAGGTGAGGTTACAAGTGTCCCCCGAGTACGGCGGAACCCTTCGTAGAGGGTGTGGAATCTATCCCCGTCGTGGACCGACTCTCCCCGTCTCATTAAATACGGTGCCCTTATCCTTGCAACGAGAAGATGACAGCCAAAGGGAGAGCGTAGATTTTCACGTATATGCAGATATGTATTTTAAAAACATCCATATCAACCGCGCCCCGACCACGATCGCGGGAGCGATGCGTATGACGTTTCACAATGGCGAACGCCACCCCCCGTCGATACTGCGTTAGAGGGTCGCAATGAATCATTGTGAGTAATCGATAATCCACCATCGTCATCTTTACCGATACGAGGGTTCTCACGAGTCTCAAGAGAAATAATCTTTTTGTGAGAGATAAAAGCACACGAGAGAAGATTCAACACTGAGAACGAAATTAATTTTTTTAAATAAAATTTTATCTTTACAAAATACAATTCTGTTGACAATTAAAATAAGATCTTAATTACAGATCTTAATTACGAAATCAATCGAATCTTGTCAAGTATTGAAAAAATAAGCGTGCTAATCAGATTATGTATTAACTTAAAAAACGACGAAATTTTTGGTTAAAACAACCTCAAACGCGCAAAGTAAACCACTGCAGCACATTCCGATAGCTTCCTAACTAATATTTCCAGTCTCCCATAGTGAGCTTCTACCGGCATTCAACGGGCGCCAACAACTACCATCCCCAGAACACGTTCCCCTCCTGAAATTTCATTCGCTACCTCGGAGTCGCGCGACCACAGACGTCCCACCCGGTCCCCGATGCCTCAGCATCAAACATATTCAAATACGCAATAACGCATTATGATTTATTTACCGATACTTTATACACGTTTCGCGAGAGAGTGTGCCGCGCCGTGCTTCATGGCTCGTATGAATATTAACGAGCGTGTGCGCGCCATCGCGCGCATCCCCCATCGTCCCGAAAGCGGCGCCCCGCGTCCTTCTTGCGCGGAATAGGAACGAGCGTGCGTGTATGCAAATATATATCGAGCTAAGTGTATTGCAACTCGCGGAAATCCAGCACCGTGAATCTCCTGCCCTTCTCTCTTTCTCTTCTCCCTCCCTCTCTCTCTCTCTCTCTCTCTCTCTCTCTCTCTCAGATCACAACGTCGTACGGAGGCGCAGCCAATATTCGAAGTATCTAATATGCTTTTGTAGTCTCTGTCTGCCGATGCGCAGACTGGCTCGTTGTTCTCCGAGTGTATCGCCAATATGAATACCGACGTGCTGTTATCCTTGCATGAGATTGCGGAGAATATTCCGGAAAAGATAGAAATCAACGGCAATGTATCTCACGATAAATTTCTATAGCAATAAGCTTTATATTTAACGAGAAATGACATCGCGCGAATTTTATTTAAACGGAAATTTAATTAAAGATTTAATTTTATCAAGAGATAGTAGAGATATAGATCTGAAAATAAGACACAATCCAACTCCAAATTTCAAGAACCCCTGTGTTTCCGTCTTTTCAGACATTAGCTATAGTCGATAGTAATTTATAGACGACATTACTAATAGTATTAAACTTTGTCGATATATTAAACTCAAGAATAGTAATTCGCTTTCTCTCTCTCTCTCCGTATGGAATTTACATAAATTCTCGCGATGGTTGGAAAACATTCACAACCACCATAGCCGAGGGGCCAAAACGGATCTGTAGGAGCGTTGTAGAAACGGCGTTTAAACAGTGAGCTGATAATGTGCTTCCGTATAGATATCGAGTGTGCCGCAGAGGTCTTCGACGACAACGACTACGTGGGATAGCCTTCCCCGGGATCGATGCGACCCCCGTGCCGAGGAGGATCACGTCGACAGTGCGCCGGTCGGGGGGCTAATCAAGCTAGTGCAGCTTCTAATACGCTGGAAGGCATTTAATCTCGACAACTTGCTAACGACCTGACCAACACACTATACATTCCCGATAAGCGACAACCCCCAGCAAGGCAAGAAACATTCCCCGATACCCTGCAGACGGCTCGATACCATGTCCCCTTCCGTTCACCCTCCACCCTACGACTTCCTTACTGTAACTCTCACACCATCCAATCGTAGAATCGACCAAGGTGTGGCAGCTCACTCTGTCCACTATTAGGTCTAACGCGGTGGTCAAGATTATATCGACACGCAAACGTGGAAGAAACTCATTTTGTAGCAAGCATCCATATGAATATCGAATAGAAGTTCGATGCGTTCGAAGAGGATAACCGAAGCGAGGAAGCGAGACCAAAAGGGACCGCACCGTTGCGCGTTCGGTGCTCTCATTGCCAGTTGAACTGTATCTCCATGGCGTTACTTGTCCTATAAACAGGGAGCACTATTCTCCAGTCGATGGTCTTCGGATACGGTGGCGCCCATAGCTCGGGCTATATCTATACGTACGAGTATAGTTTTGCGAACTAGCGTCGTGCCGCGCCAACCCAATTCAATTTAAACTTCGGCGGCGAGAGGGTGGAAGGCGGCAGGCGAGAGAATGTGGGGAACCAGAGATGAACTAACACGCGCGCGCGCGCACGCGCCGCCGCCACTAAATCGCCTGAAATTAACGCGAGTTATTAGTTGACGGCGATAATTAGGAGGCAATTGCACGGAAAAGCGACGGCAGCTCGCGCGCGTGAAGGTGAATTCCGATGTCCGTCCCTATCGTTCACAGTCGATCTTTGCTTATTTGAAATTAAGCGAAGCAGGCTCTAAACAGTACTACGACAGTCTCAAAGATAACAAAAAGACGTTTCAAAAATCTATTTTCAAGCGATTGTATAACATTAGCGGGATATAAATGATCTATAATAATATATAAATTCCGCATTTTTCTCAATATATTTTTTATTTCGTCCTAAGTAAAGCAAGATTATGATTTCTTCAACAATCTTTTACAGATAAAATCGAATTACTGTTTTTCACCCGTGTGAAGCTGGCCCCTCAATATTAAAAAATCGATTTTTTTTCTTCATGCATTCGTTTGCTCATCGTTTGCTCACGAATGCTCAATTGGAATTTTCGTTTGCTCACCCTTAGTTCAAAAGATACACGAAAATTATGTTTTGGAGGACCAACTTCACACTAGCCCCCCAATATTAAAAAATCAATTTTTTTTCTTTATGCATTCGTTTGCTCATCGGGTCTGTTTTTCATGACAAAGAACTTCTCAAGACTTTCTTATTACTTCTCTTTACACATTGATCATTTCAACTATTTATTCATATAATGTTGTCTATAATTTAAAGATTCGTTCTCAATAAACATATAATTTTTTCTATTCAAAACGTTATAAAATATATGAGTACAATTTTAGATAATTATTTATTACGTAATTTAAAATATATCACATTTTTGCGTAGACATGTTAAAGAGATATTTACATCTTAAAATACATTATTTTGTTCTAATTTGTAAAAACAAATTTCAAAAATAATTATTAAAATTGCTTGGTTTTGATAACAAAAAATAACGAAGATTCAGTCTCATTTCTCAAAACGTTGGTGAGAATTGTATGAACGTGTTAAATATTATAATCAAAGTGTAAAGAATTAACGTGACAGAAATACTTTCAAGATGGTAAAGAGATGCTGCATGGCTGCAAAGCATAGAAGCTGCAAAGCTCCTCGCTCCACACTTTTTCTCACCACGCGATTCTTTACGCACGATGGATATGCATAACCAGGCTATTATTGCCTAAATGAGTAAAGCAGCTAAAACCACGTCGATATAATGTAACGCACGCAAGAAGGCACCCTCCAGACGGTTGCTTAGCAACGTATACGAGCCTTCGTACATGATATCAGTAGGACGAGAAAAGCTCCTCGTACGAATGAAACTGCGAACGACTCGACATTGAACAATAGCGATATATCAAACATATTATATGTATATATTTTTTATTCTAGCTTGATGTTAGGAGTGTAAAACACTTTTATGTTTTGCTGAATACTATAATATGCGGGGAATTTTTTATTTAAAAAGATGATCAATCAATGTACAAAAAAAAGAACTAACATCCTATTATTATATAATAATAAGTCAATAAAGTTAAAGTTTGTTGCATCCAATTATAATAATTGTATTTTGAATTGTATAAGGTTGCAATAACTTAATATCAATTCATAAATGCGGTCAAAAGTAAAATAAATATTTAAATATTAATAAAAATGAAAAAGGTTTACAGTATAATAATGAAGTAAATCTTTGAAGCTGCGCTTTCCAGAGTCTCTGTGTATTATATATGCTCCATCAGAGATATAGGAAATTTTCTCCCTCCGACTGTCATTCCTGATGTCACATATGCAGTATTCGAAATTCGAGAGAAGAAGAAGGCATTCGCATAGTTACGTTTACGGGAAGGAAAGGCACGTGTTCGTATTCGCTATTGTATAGGGAGATTCAAGAGCGAAGGGATAGTAAACACGCGATATAGCCAACGTTGGTATCCAATATTGAGATTGCTGTCTTTTGGAATATGCTAATACGATAATACATATAAATGTCCTCATAAACTATAGAATTTTCATAAAGAACATGCAAATGTTCTGATATCGAGTGCCTTCCGCGCTTCAGCTGGGGTAACTCGACCGCGAAAGAGATTGATACTTGGCATTGCGAACGGACGAAATGCTGCCTAACTTCATTCGCAGGATATAAAAAAAATGAGTAGTGCTACTGTGATTTCGAAATTTCTTGAAGACGTTCCTGATATCGTTATTTTAGAAAAATAAAATCAATGCAAATGACGTAAAAGTAAAACGATTAAAAATAAATTTGATAAAACGTCAGATCAATGCTTGAAAAACTGATTCAAAGAACTATTTCCGATCTTACGTTATCTCCAATTTCTTTAATCATGTTATAAAATAAGAAGTAATTAAGTAAATCTAACTATCGCAAAGATTAATTTGCATCACGTTACAGACAAAATCGCTTTTTTTAAAAATAATATAGCTCCAAAAATTAAATTTCTCAGCAAAGAAGAACAACTGTTTTCAACTTGATAGAAAATTATCGACTAATCGAATATTATCGCCAAAATAACATGTTTTCAACATATTCAATTAAAATGTAACCTTCGTCATTTTCCTTTCCAGCCTTTAAAGATCTTTTTCGAAGTGTGACAATTTTAACGATTTTTTTAATGTAGTTAAATTTATTATTGGTGATTGGTAGAATGATGTTTATAATTCATCAATTCGAAAATCACGTTGTTTAGTTGTGAGATAAATTTTAAAGTAAGGAAGTGATATCGTAATAAATCATTGATGTAAAAATGCAGTAAGAAATGGAAGAATTTCTATATGGTTGCAATAATGAGTGACAGAGAGATTTGGTACGCGAGCGTGCGGAATATCGATAGCCTCCCGAGACGTTTGGACCTTATTAAGGGAACGAATGGTCCGATCAAAACGCGGAAAAAGTTCCATTCCCGATATAGTATAAAGCGAAAAAAATCCTTCCGTAATAGAATTACTCGGCCCGGAACGGTCGTAAACGTATTCCCAAGGCCGATAGCCATTTTTCTCGGTCAAGGGGCGAATTGGCTAAACCGCACGCGTTTACCCGAAGACAGATAGTAGAAAACAACAACGCGCTCCCTACTGCCCCAATCCTCCACCCCGTCCGTTCCTTTTACAGCCGCTGATCACGGCCAAACCGATATAAATAATTTTCTTCCAGTGCTATAAAATATAAATTTAGTATCGAATAAATATATAAAAATTATAAACAATTGTCTATATTTTTTAAGGAGTTTCTGCACTGTTATAGTATATCAATACGTAATATAATATGTTGTAAAAGATGATGTAAAATATAAAAGTATAAAAATCTTGAGTCCACAGCAACAAGAAATAAAATAACAAAATAGTATATTTTTAAAGCTTTTACTACTGATATTCGTGTCTTCTCAATATGTTTTAATTTCCAGTTTAATTATGTCATAATTGTATCTATATAACGGATGAGTGAATATCTTTATTCGTAAAATAAGAAACAGCACAGAGTCATGTAAAACACTATCTGCATACCAAAGACGATCATCTTTTCATTTCTCTCTCTTCTCAACCGCCTCTCCTCCGCGTCACACGAAAGTCGTTCAAGCGCGATTTCAATATTCGTTCTGTCGGTGATATCTGTCGCCATTCGAGACGAAAGAGACATCGTCCTCGTGTCTGACTCCATCTCGCAATAGGCGAGGACGATATATCCTCGAAGATTGTTTTCTCTCGTCAGGTAGCCACATACGTCACGCGAAATCCCTGGAGGAGGCCTAGACGGGTACCAGGAATATACCGGATATAGATCACAACTCGCGAAGCGCCGGGCGGAGTCCCACGGCGAAACGCGGCGAATCAACTTCCGTCATTGCTCGCCATCCCGAACCTAATGCCTGGCATTTCTCTTCAGCCTCCCGAACTCCCGCAGCCGGCCATACATACGTACCACGAATGTGAACAAAACGCGAACAGATATATGTATGTCTAACTCAAAGAGCTATGCTTTATTTTGCTCTTATATTGTAGTAAAATAAGTTGTACATATATTTTCGATAACTAGATTAAGAATCATGTGTCTATTTCAAGTAAAATTCATATTTGAAGCAAAAAGTCTGTACAATTGAGATTTTATCACAAAAATACAGGTATTGACATTTTCTAAAGAATTTTGCTGAAGTATCTAAAAATGTAGTCAGAGACCAATATAAATTTTATTCGACTATGAAAATAATTATATAAGAACGTTTAAACTAGTTGCTAATATGTTTTTCAAAACTTTTCACAGCATTACAGCTCATCATATCTAAGATGTCAATAAAATTATTTTCAGATCTGTATTTAGTACAATTTATAAACAAAAAGATATTTAAACAAAACTGTTGTTTCTATAAAATTTTTTGATACTTCAGCAAAACCCGTTCTTTTCATGTATGATATACACATATATCATATGTATCCATATGTACTTGAAATAAAATGCTTATACGTATACTTGTATAATAAAAGAAAACAAATAATGCGTTTCTCTATTTTTCATTATTTTAACATTTTGCTCTTCAATTGCGAAAAAATTGTCGACATCAAATTCATCTACATAGATAAATTATAGGTCACTTTTCAGCAATTCGTGCTAAAAGTCCGACGACGCCCGACGTACGATTGAACGCAGATACTCGAAATTTAATCGAGAATAAATCGAATCACGGCAAATTGACCTTAATCGCGTCTCTTTAAAGCCTACATTCGCACTTCGTCATATCCGTTCGCGTCGAATAGCACGAGGCATATCTCTCTCTCTCTTTCTCTCTCTCTCTTTCTCTTTCACGGCTAGAGGTGTTACGCGGCGAACGCCGGCAGAATTGAAGTGCCGCTTTCCGGGGCAAATGGTACGTAGGATAATTTATCGGGGTATCGGGAAACGACAGAGAGCGGATCCATATTCCAATTAAAGCTCATCCTCCCGGAACGTTGCGCTGGATATTACTTCTCCGACTGCCACCGCCACCATCCAATCCCCACCGTCTCTTCCACATCCCTTCTCTCGTGCTTGTCTCTCTCTCTCTCCCTCTCTCTGTCCCTCCTTCGCAACTTTCCCCGTCCTATCTCACCATTTTTCGCTCCTTCTCCCACGCTCTTAATTTCTCGTTCACTCTACTATTACCTCTCTCTCTCTCTCTCTCTCTCTCTGCGTTCTCATCGTCCCTCTTGCTTCCCAGCTCACTTCCTCTTATCGTCTCTCTTTAGCAAAAGCGCTCTCGTCCTCGTTTCACCACGACTGCCACCCCTCACGCTTCCTCGTTACTCTCCTTTTTTGCGCGTTTTGCTTTCCAGTCCATTTCGCGTTGTAAACTCGAACTTTATGGCTGCGAGAGGTAGATGCGCCGGGAGTTCATATACGCGGTCGCATCGCGCGTTCCCGAAAGCTGCATGGAAGCTTCGAGGACTCTCTCTGGTAGAGCGATTATTGGTGTCAAAAGCCGATCGAACCAAATAAATTTTATCTCTCTATTCGCAGGATTTTAACAACTTCGCGTATCTAATAATTATCACCTGTTGATTACGAAATTAAATTTCAAATGGATAGCTTTACAATATTTAATTGGTAAGATTATAATCTACGTTGAAAAATTTCTATATAATTATGATAATAAGAGGTCTAATTGCCTTTCGGAAAATACACTTAAAATATTACAATAATTGTAGGACATTCTGTATAAAAATTTTGTATACTTTATATTATAATATAATACTAATTTTGTATTTCTCAATTATTGTAAATAATATTATGTTTGTTACCGTTAGAATAATGCAGAACAATAAAAATTCCCTAATTACTAAATCCGTAATGATACATTCCATTCATCGTTTAAGCTAGAAATAGCAGTCCGAATAATGACCTCCAAAAATAATAGCATCGAAGGCATTCGTATATTCCACGGCAGGGGAAAATGAGTTTCCCTCTCGAGAAGCGGCCAGGCTCGCGCGTCTTGCCGGAGTCCCACTAATGGCGTCGTTATTTTAAAATACCGCGATCGTATTTCCCCGCGGCGCCCGAACAAGAATATGTCGCGGCAAATCGAACTTAATCTACGCGAAGGGCGTTTCGCCCTCCTTCTCCAGAGAATCCTGTCTGTCCCGTCGCTTTTTCCCGTTCACGTGATCCTTCCCGTGGCGATCCCCCGTACCTAAATCATGTAAGGATTACAACGGCGGCTGAGATAAAGGCGGAGGAAGGGTGGAGAGGTTGGACGGGCGATCTACGCGCGGCCAACTCGCATTTTGGAAACATTTAAATTCTTATACGCGAATAAATAGCAAGAATTTCACGCGCAATAAAATATAGATTTCCTACGGGCTCCCGGCGATGGTGGCGGCAGCGGCGACAACGCTGGCGGCCGCCCCCCCCGAGGGTGGAAGGATGCGGTCATAAAATCATTGATATGAAAATATAGCCCTTTCATCCTCGCACCCCCTCGTGTGCCCTCTTCCTCCACGGCGACGGAACCGTCCACCCGAGCGAGTCGAAGCATCGTCGCCTGGAGGGTGCGACGTAGGGCGAAAGAGAAAGGTTGGGAGGTCGAGCCGTAAGTTAAAAAGGGAGAAGAGAATAGAATACCTTTTGTTTCGGCGGACAGTCCCGATCCTAAATCGCCGTTTCACCCTATCTCCGCCTTTTCTATCCGCCTGTGACCCCCTCTCCCCCCCCTCTCCTTCTTCCAAGCCCTTTAAATGTCTCTTCTTCGTCGGTTCACCCTTCTCTACCTTTTTGATGCTCCCAAACCGCAGCACTCAAATAAAGATAATGCTGAAACACTTTTGGAAGGTTTCGAGTCTAGATAGCGAGAGATTTTATGAATTCATGGGATTATCTTTAGCAACAATTAAAGTAAAGGTAAAAATTATTTATACCTTTGAAAGATGATATAGAATCTGATTTTCAAAGTGTCTACCAACATCAATGATGATGATAATTAAAGTTAATCTTTTCACAAAAAAAAAATAACATAATCAATATAATTTTATATTTCTTTCCGAAAACTAGAACGTTTTCAACTGTATTGTTCTCAGAGCAATAACAAGTGATACTCGAGAAGCAATTTTGCAAAGACTTTTGAAATTCTGGATCTCATCGGGAAAGCGAAACAAGGCTCTTTCTCCATCTCTCTATCTCTCATTCTTGCACGAGCATGCCGTCGCCGACGTCTAATCCAATAATTTAATTTCAGGATCCCAGCTAAAGGGGATTTGAAGTATTAGCCGACGGAATTTGTGTATCTTTGATTAGTATTCCGTTCGGGACAGCGCTCGGCCTCGCCCGATCGCGGTTACATGCGAATCCTAAATCAACTGCGCCGTGCGGGATGTCTTCGGCTCCTGCCGCGGCCGAAACAACCGGGGAATCACAGTCGCGCGAGGCCGGTCGGGATTTCAATCCGCGTTATATCCCGAGAAGAAACAACGCGCTGAGAGTCTAGGAGAGATGGCGGACATTGGTCAGACGATGGATTTTGCGTTGCGGCCGAGGGCCACTTCGTGCAGCTAATTGGGTATCAACGGCGAACGTCTACCGCGATGGAAGACGTGATTCGTTGTTTATGAACATCAGAAGCTCTCACAAAACAGCATTTGACGTAGTATAACGTCTGTAATGGGTTATACAAATTCACTACAATAGAATCGTTGTAAGGAGCATTTTTTTTCTAACTAACAAATAACACTGAACTATCAGAAATAATAGATATTTTAGGAAACAGAATTTAGAAGACACAAATAAATAATTGAATTAGTTTATTTAATACAGTGTTACCTCCTTATTAAATATTTTAATAATCAAATTCCAAATAAAATTTCTATTAAAGTCTTACCTTTAAAGAAAATTTAAACTTATAAATTCTACTATTTATTTATAATTTCTTAATTCTGTTCTCTAAGATGTCTAGTATTTCCCATCATTTACAATTATTTATTAATATTTCTAAAAAATGCTCCTTATAACGATCTCATCGTAGTATTTGTACAGCTCATTCTTATGCCACGTCAAACGCTTCGCACTGGATCGAGGTCGAATTAAGAGAGAGCTGCACGGTTTCTCCGTCAGTCTCTCACGGTTCGCCCACCCGTGCTACCGGCTGGCGGGAATTATATCGGTGAGTCGGGTTCCTTGTATAAATCATACATATTCAGGCGCCGACAACATTTCCTCGAGTAGCTACCAGTGATCCGTCTAATTTATAGTTTAACTTATCTAAATGCGCACAGCGCCTGGCGCGGGCTAAAGGGAGGTCGGGTGACTGGATGGCGGCGGTCGGATGACTCGGTTGCCGTCGGTGTGTGCCTCAACGAACCGACGACGACGACAGAACGTTCAACCCTTCGGCTGTTTAGCATTCCATCTTCGATTGCCGACAACTCGCTGCCTGCGGTTCCCATGGGGAGGCACTGTGGGAATTCCACGACCCGCAATTTTTACGAGCGACGCGCGAAAACCGCGCGACGTGAAAACTCGGACGAATTAACGCCAATATTGAATTTACCCTCCCCAGGAACGTCTATATTATTAAAGAGAAATACAATCGACGTGTAAAACTTATTTATAACTAGTTTAATAACGTATATATATTTATAAAGATAAAAAATAGAAGTAGAAATAAGAAATATACGGATGCATATTATTCATGTCAAATAAACCCACAACTCTTATACTCTTTTCTATTCCTAATATTTAATTTAAATTCAAATAACTCCTATATACATAAAATATTTTTATAAAATCCAGTTAGAAAAAACTCAAGAAATATTATTATAGCGAAGATAATATTATCAACATTTTTCTATTTCGCAGAACGTTCTTGGACCTCATAAATCCATTCGCGTCCAACCAGAAGGCTCACGTGAGGCAAGGTATCCCTTATTCGATATACTTCGTCAGGTAACACTCCATATATCTTTGTACTCGCATCGATGAGGTGAGGCTGCTGGCACGTTAGAGACGGCCGCGCGGATATACGTAAAACCAGTGGCCTGTTTTACAAGGAACGGGAATGACGAATCGTTCCGTGCGCTTCGTAGGGATCGGGCCGCGCTTCATCCCTTGATATATCGATGCAAAACGGCGAGCGATTCCCACGGAGGATACCGCGAGCCAATCTTTCGGAAACCAGCCCCAAATCCAAAGGAGCGTGATATTTATAGGGCGGATTTAAAGTATAAAGTCGCGGGGGTGGGATATAGGGGTACGCTGGGACCGCAGGGGGCGCGGACTTGTTCCTATTTTCTAAGAGACCGCGACCGTTACACCCTTGAATTCCAATCGTGTACGAAGAATGAATGTAGATCGCAATACAAGAACCCACCGCGAAAACATTCTCGATGCAAATGGCACGGAAATAATTCGAAAGTAAAAGGTACGTACCAGATTATTTCGCAATCTTTCCTATCCTATTTATAAAATTTACGTTTCAAATACTCTTCATAGTTTCAGTTCTAAGTTTCTTGTTAAACAGCCTTTTTCAATAAATCATAAAAATATATGTATATAATTCCTTACCAATATATATTTAGATAAAAGAAGAAGAAAATTAAATAAAAATTGAAACAATAAAATATATATCTTTATATTGCATGAATATCACTGTTCAATTCCGAACCATTGTTTCAAATTACAAATGTGATAACTATAATTCTTTATTTGTACAATCTTGAGTTTTTTCTTTTTGTGAGAAACTATATTTTTCTCGTTATCGTGTTTCCTCGTTGCGTCTCGATCGGCACTTTTGAAATCGTCATTCCTTTTACAGCTCCGCACGAGCACGCAGAGGGGTTGGAATTCAAGAGACAAAGAGGGGCTATGCCCGAGAAAGCACGCGTAGTATGGTATAGGTAATCGCGGAGGGCAACGATAAAAGCAAAGTTTAAATAAATCGTACGTGAGCGGGCTAAAGATCGCGGTTTCCCCATTCCGCCCGAATCGAAGCCGCGTTTCTCGCGAGGAACGCGTCGTTTCTCGAATTAAGAGCGAACTTTGTAGCCGGAGGGAAGGAAAACGACACGACACGTTAGCCTTCTCTCGCGAAAATGCAATTTATTCTTTTGCCACCCCGGTTGGCGAGCTCGTTCGAAGTATCGCGATGATACAAACTTTTTAAATTACACCACGTAACGACCGAGGTTACCTCGGTGTGGTTCTGAGGCGAATGTCGATGACGGGGAGAGCAAGCGGAGAGCGGTACAGTTAGCCTCGCAACAATCCACGTACGAAGTTGGAACGCTTCCAGATTATATCGATAGCTTCACGTTGAAAATTCGCGCCGCGCGAGTTGCGTGTATTACAAAAGTGGAACATCAGCCAGGCATACTCTCTCGATGATAGAAATAATATGAATTTACTATTAAAATATTCATTTGATAAAAGAAAACTATTTTGCAATAAGCTGTTGATCATCCAAAAATTTACTATAGTTTTTATTTATTTAAAGTTAATCTATGTATAATAATGTGATATTGTTTTGTAGGACTACTAAGAAAAAGTTAATTATTAATCTCTTCATTTTGCTGTATAAAATAAATTTCTCAAACAGAAATCTTACAAATCTTACCTACTTCTGTACTGATCAACAAAATAAGGATTTAATTATCAAATATTAGTTCCAACTCTCACGTTTCTGCGTCTCCGTTCCACACCAAGATACAAGAAATCCGTCGATACGTCAGGACTTTTCCCCGTGTAAAGTGTGAAACAGCAACGAGAGGAGCGGTGGGAAGCTAGGTCGAAAAGGGGTGAAAATCCCATTACAAACTATCCTCGTCTCGGCTCGCACACCGCACAGGTCGACGTCACCTCCTTCCGCTGAATCCTCCGGCGCGAGGAGGATCTTTGCATGAATATGTAAATCCTTATTTTCAGATCGAGTGCGCTCGAAACCAAAAACCAACCTGGAGAACCGAGCGGCGCATCGGCGCTCCTCTTTACGTAGCGGAATTGATTTATTAGACCACTCGACTTATCTGAGGGGTGACTCAGTGTCGCGCGCCCCTCGTCGCGAAAAAAAGGTATTCAGTGAAGGTGAATCGGCCGGGTTACTCGTTAACCGATGCTTTACGTCTCGAAAATCAAAAATACGAAGTTCATCTTAATTTATTGTTTTATTAAATTAAAATCTTTGACAATATTTGCATATTGCAAAACGAATTAAAATACTCTGAATCCTATATGTATTATAAAACAACGAAAATTGCTCTCAACTATTTTCTTCACACTATTTATATGATAATGTCACATATAGACAAAATATTTTTAATTATAACGGTACAGAGTGTGATTCTGACCGTAAAAGAAATTTAATTATTCACGTATAAGCTCGCGTAACGTAGCTTTTATTCAATCGCCAATATCACCGATAATGCATCACGTAGAACCCTCCGGCTGCGAGCGCTCTGGGTAGGGTATTATCGTTCAGTTGAAAGGGTTACTAGACGGGTAATCGACTATAGATCAAATCTGTATTGTTAAAAATTATATTACAGTTAATGCAGTTTCACGCTGTTTTATGGTCATCACCACCACCGTTCTGTACGATTAAATTTAGCTATATATTGCAGCCAAACCGTGGAAACGTAACAAACAATTAACACATTCGACTTAATTCTCGTTGAATCATAATGAAATATAATTCATTGACAATTAAATTACTGAGAAAAACTGAGATGGAACTTAATAATTTTTACGAAGATATATAATCGTATTCTTGCCTAATTAATTGTTCGTTTAATTTTTGGTCCTATAAAAAATTCCATCTTTTAAATCGATTTAACATGCAAAAATATAACAATACATCGTAACACATAATACAAATGTATTGTTATATTATTAACAAATGAAATTCTTAAAACGACTCGCAAAAACTCTTCGACTTCTTAAAAAGAAACGCATTTTATAACGTCTCCCATAAACTGTCACATGGTACACCCATTATGGTTTACCACGATGCACAACTAACCCACACATCGCAAATCCCGTGTGCATTGCAAGGCAGAAAAGATAAAGACGCACGCAAAAGGCTGGACATCGACTCTACCTAAATTTTACGCTCGTAACCGAGGGTCGCTCGATGAAGGACGCCTGCGGGTGTCTCGTCCTCGAAAGTTTTAATACCACTCGGGGAGTGAGGGTTGGCAGACAACATCGAAGCAAAAGCAAGAGACAGTACGCGGGCAAGAGGCATCGGGAGGAAAAGAGAAAGACGGGGTAAGGGAGAAAGGGCTAGAGAGAAAGGGAATATTTCGGATGATTGGTATTGTCGGAGATGCGCGAGATGCGGAGTGCCGTGGGGTGGAATCGGCCGTATTCAAATGGGGTGGCCATTAGAGTTATGTTAGAATATATTGATTATTGGGGGGATCAAAGAGTAGGGGACGACGGGATGACGCCACTGCTGAACAGCAGGGAGGAAGACGAAGGGTCGAAACAACTGGTCCTACCCTGCCACGCAGTCTCCTCACTTTCGACCCTCTTTCATCTCCACCTACCCCTTCACCTACGCAAGCCACCTCGAATATCCGTCAACCTCTTCAACTGATTTTCGCTGTTTCACCTGTCCTGCCATGTCGTACGTTCTCGTTATGGAATCGTGGATAGTTGTCAATAAATGATATAATAATGTGACAACGTCTGTGTAATCCTATTTAAAAAATATATAATAGTAGCAACAAGTTAACAAATTGCACACACACAAATGCAACATTATTTTTAAAAGAAGAGATAAAAGATAATACATGAAAATTTCGGACAATAATATAAATATAGAATTTCCAAAATGTAATTGCACAAAGTTCTTTGTTATATTAAACAAATTTGTTAAAATTAATTAAAGATAATTGAAGTTTTTAATTTCCTAAAAATTATGGAGATAAAGTAATTTCTGATTGAATATTATACACCAATGTCAAATAGATGTAGCTTCGATGCCGAAAGTCACGTATAACGATATGCACAGTTCAAAGATTCCGACGAAAAGAACGACCCAAGGGTGGCAAGAGAGCCGCGAGGTGGAAAACCCGAGGAAATATTCGCGCGAGCGAATGCGGCGGCGGGAATTATCGAGCATTAGTCGATAGCTGCTTTTGGCGCGCGCTGGAGGATCAAGAGTGTATAAGGGGTGATGCGTGGGGTGGTGAGCAAGCGAGTGAGCGCGCGCGCGGCGAAGGGATAAAAGGGAGCGGAGAAGTACAATCGATGAAAGGGTTGGACGTCAAACCCCTTCGTGTCGCGATCTTCTCCACCCTCGGTCGGACCGCCGCTGCCGCCGCCGCCGCCGCTGCCGCTGCTGCCGCCGTCGCCGCCACCACCACCGCCGCGGCTCACCCCTAAAGTCCAACCGCCCTTCCTCATCCACCCCCAGTCACCCGCTCTCACCCATTCCCATCCCCCGCTTCTCTTCGCGTCCCGACGGCGCTCTGCCATCCGACCACCCAACGCTAACCCACCTACTACCCCCTTACCATCGTGGCTGTAACTCACCGCCACACGGTAGCGCCCTTGCCGCGTACACATTTACATAAATTATTGATCCCTAAAACACACCGCCGCCAATGCCATTGCCACTACGGAGAATGAGGCTTAAGGAAAGCTGCTACCGCCACGGCGATGTATCCCGTCGACAGCCGAATTCGCACGCAATTCTACGCGAACTTCTCGGACTTCTCCAATTCCAGACTCTTACTCTACTTACACTATAGCTTCTCGCGAGACACGCGTGTACTACAGAATTTAATTTCTCGGATTGACGATTTTTTGTGAATCTCGCATAGATTTCGATAATAATGTTTTTTCAGGAATGAGAAACGAGGTGGCGGCAAGCGAAACGCGATGCGCTATTGAAAACGTCGGTGGCGCTGCGTCATTAAGCTACGCATTGTTCACGAAGAGCTGATTGTCTTGGGCGCTCGTTTCAGCCGTAGCCGGAGAGAGACAATTGTTCAATATTCCCATTGATCTGTGAAACGCCCCGGGGATACCTTGTCTACTGACAGCAAGGAGAGTAGAGAAGAGACAGAGATGGGGGGGGGGGAGAGAGCAAAGAGACAGATATATACGCGATAGCAGATAGATATATACATATATGTATATGAATACCTTTTGTCAATATCTCTATTTTAATGATATGAAGCTCTGCCTGTTCATCCCTCATGACATCGTACGTTTATATGGTGAAAACGGGAAAGAGAGAGAGAGAGAGAGAGAGAGAGAGAGAGAGAGAGAGAGAGAGAGAGAGAGAGAG